>NC_081316.1:24721000-25034846 GCF_026419965.1 Kogia breviceps | reverse complement strand
AACCACTGCACCAGCAGGGAAGTTCTCTTTCCTTCTTTATCTACAACTATTTGAACCTGATGAAATCTTTTCTACAATGAAATTTTAATCTCAATACTTATACTTTTTGAAGAGCAACCTCAAGTCTTCTAAAGGGTTCACAAACCCATTGCTCTCTAGGCCTCTCAGGAGTTGGGTCATTTTCTGATGACAGTGGGGCTATTTTAAACTGAGTGTGATGAATCCATGGCTTTACTGCAGCTAACTTGACAGATGAGTGCATGGTAAGTAATACCACATGTGGTCCTGTCCACTGTGCAGTTAGCTGGTGTTCAGGCCTTTGTTCTCTATAAGTTTTAAGGAGGACCTGACCCCCAGGTTGGAAAGGATGTAAGGCTACTTCAGTTGGATAGGCAGACCTGCTGGAGGCAAACTCACGAACAGAGGTTAGTATAGTGCCCAGAGTTTTAACATAATTGGCAACTGCTAGGTCTTTCAGAGCATTTATAGAGTCTCTCACCTGGGCAGGCACCTGGAAAGGCCTACCATACAATATGTCAAAGGGGCTTAATTTAAGCCTGCTTCTGGGAGCCACTCTGACCCACAGCAGGGTAACTGGCAAGGCCTTATCCCAAGTTAAATTGACATATGTTAGCAATGTTCCTTTTTAATGTATAATTCACTTTCTTGGTTTTTCCTGTTGATTGTGGTCTCCAGGATGAATGTAGCAGCCAATTAACTTGCAGTGCTTTGGACACGTGTTGGATTATACTAGAGACAAAAGCAGGCCCGTTGCCACTTTGAAGGGAGGCAGGCAGTCCAAACCAGGGGATAATTTCCTTAAGGAGGGTTTTAACCACTTTGGAGGCTTTTTCTGTCTGGGTGGTATATGCCTCCACCCATCCTGAAAGTGTCATCAAACACTTAGAAGTATCTGAAATTTCCTGCAGCTCACTTGAGTCAAATCTATTTGCCAGTCCTTGGTGGGGCAGGTTCCTCTGTGTTGGGTCCCCGTCTGGGGAGGTCTGACAGCAGTCTTAGGGTTATGTTTAGCACAAATCATGCAATTTTGAGTGACTTGTTGGATGGTCCTTTGTAGGTTAGGCCCCATTATATATTCTTGAATCCACTGTAAGGTGGCATCTCTCCCATGATGGGCAATATTATGAACGTGCCACAGCACAGTGTCCAGGAGTGTCTCAAGGATCAAAACAATTCCTTGTGCCTGACATGTCCAGCCAGGCGAGGTGTGATCAACTGAATCCCCATTTTTCAGCCCTCTCCTTGTCTTTTCTGAATGCACCAGCTGGTATTTTGACAAGTCGATCTGCAGGAGAAGTGACCCTATCATGGCTTGATAATCGCCTTCTTTTGCTGCCTTCTTTGCAGCTCCGTCGGCTGACCAGTCGCCCTTTATTATATGAGTTTCGCCCTTCTGGTGGCCTTGGCAGTGCTTTGTGGCCACTTGTGAGGGCTTATGGACTGCTTCTAATAGTGAAAGGATTTCAGAAGCATGTTTTATGTATTTATTGTTGGAAGTGAGGAGCCCCCTTTCTTTCCAGATTGCCCCGTGAGCATGCACCACAGAGAATGCATAGCGAGAGTCTGTGTAAATATTTACTCACTTCCCTTCAGTGAGAAATAGGGCTCTTGTCAGAGCAATGACTTCTGCCTTCTGAGCTGAGCTCCCTGGGTGCAGGGCTTTGGCTTCAACAGTCATTTTAAGGGTACCATTGCATACCCAGAGTGTGGCCTACCTTGGTCCATGCTGCTGCTTCCATTGGTGAACAGTCCCATATCTAGCTCGGCCAGGGGTTGGTCCATAAAGTCCAGTCTGCTAGAGCACACTAGCTCCATGACGTGTAGATAGTCGTGCTCTGGGGATTGTGCAGCATCAATTGGAAGCAATGTGGCTGGATTTAGGGCTGAAGTGACCTGAAATCTTATACTGGGATTGTCTAAGAGAATGGCTTGGTACTTTCCCATTTTCCCAGAAGTCAGCCAACAGCCCCCGCTTTGTTCCAGTAAAGAATGGACATGGTGAGAGACAAAGACAGCGGTGGGTTGCCCCAGGGTAAACTTCTCAGCTTCCTGAAGTCTGTCACAAGTAGCTGCTATAGCTCCAAGGCAAAGGGGCCATCCCTTAGCAGTCTGTTTTAGTTGTTTTGTGAAGTAGGCAACTGGTAGAGGGATATTCCCCAGAGTTTGAATGAACACCCCAAAACGTATGCCTTGTCTCTCATGGACATATAACCTGAAAGGTTCTTTTAAGTCTGGTAGTCCCACAGCTGGGGCTGAGATTAACTTTATTCTTATCGTTTCAAATGCTGTTTGGCACTCTTTAGTCCAAGTAAGGGGCTCAAAATCATGTCCCTTTAAAGCCTCATAGAGGGGCTTTCCTATGAGCCCAGAGCTGGGGATCCAAATCCAACAGAACCCTGCTAGTCCCAGAAACCCCCTCAGTTGTCTGCGAGTCTTGGGTGTTCCAATGCCTGCAATTGCCTGTTTTCTATCAGGCAAGAGACCCCGCTGTCCTTGGGAAAGGACAAAGCCCAGATATATGACTTGTTGCTTACATATTCGGGCCTTTTTCTGGGAGACCTTATATGCACAATTGGCCAAACAGTTCGGGGTTCTGATGGTATTTTGTAAACACTTATCATATGTAGGACTCGCTATGAGCAAATCATCAACATACCGGAATAAGAGTCTTTCATCCAATATGAAGTTTCTAAGGTTCCTAGCCAACATTTCCCCAAATAAGGTAGGGGAATTCTTAAATCCTTGAGGTAGGACTGTCTAACAATACTGGTGGACTACCTGTGTTTCTGGGTCCTGCCATTCAAAAGCATACAGCTGCTATGATTCTTCTGCAATAGGAATGCAGAAAAAAAAAAGCATCTTTCAAGTCCAAAACTGCGAACCAGCTGTATTCTCCCTGAATAGTTGTGAGCAGAGCATATGGGTTAGGTACCACCCATTAGGGGTGCAAATCTTGGACTATTTCATTAACAGCCCTCAAGTCTTGGAAAAGCAATATACTCTGCTGAGTTTGGCTTTTTGACCGGGAGATTAAGGCTGTTATATGGGGACCTGCAAGGTTTATTCAGTCCTATTTCCAAAACCTTTTTGAGAATTGGATGAATTCCCTTTTGGGCCTCTTGCCTCAGAGGGTATTATTTTAGATTAGGTGTCCCAGCATTTCTTTTTAAGGGGAGTCGTATTGGCCATGTGTTTTTGGCCTTCTCCAGGGGGCCATCAGCCCACACTTCTGGCCTTACCTTTTCAAAGCCTCGGGGGACAGAGCTCTGTCTCCTTTTCTGGGATGTCCATGAGCGCCATCTGTAGGCTTACAGTGTGCTCTGGTGGGACCCCAATGTCAAGCTGTCCTCGCAAAAAAAATTACTTGAGCATTTAATTTCCAAAGGAGATCTCGGTCTTGGCATATATAAGAAACTGTGTTTCTGAGTGAGGTCCCCTAACTGGCATTCTAGAGGTTGTAAGAAAGAATGATTTTGTACTTGGAGTTCAGAAACTCCCTTGACCAGGATGGATTGAGATGTTTTCTGTGCCACCTTGGTGTTTACCACAGGGTATGTTGCACCCACATCTATCAGAAAGTCAATCAACTTGTCCCCCACTGTCAAAGTTACCTGGGACTCCTGTGGGGAAATTGGAATTGGACGCCTCAAGTCGAGCCCCCAGGTCTCTTCATTCATTTTCAGAGTGTTCCTCTCTTTCTACCACACGAGAGGCCGCCATCTTTCTTTCATTGTTTTCATTCTTATTTTGTAGTCTAGGGCAATCTGTTTTCCAATACCCTTCCTCCTTACAGTAAGCACACTGTTCCCGCCCCAGCGGTGGCTTACCTCTCTTCGGGTTACTTGCCTTCCGAGAATCTAATGCTGCTGCCAGAAAAGCTGCGTTCCGTTTTGCATCTTCTTCCTTCTGTCATTGTTCCCTGTTGCTCAACACTTTAAAAGCAGCATCTAGGGCTTCCCTGGTGGCCCAGTGGTTGAGAGTCCGCCTGCCGATGCAGGGGACGCGGGTTCGTGCCCCGGTCCGGGAGGATCCCACATGGCACGGAGCGGCTGGGCCAGTGAGCCACGGCCGCTGAGCCTGCGCGTCCGGAGTCTGTGCTCTGCAACGAGAGAGGCCACAACAGTGAGAGGCCCGCGTACTGCAAAAATAAATAAATTAATTAAATAAAAGCAACATCTACCAGTTGTGAAGGGTTCATTCCAAATGTACCATCTAACTTTTGTAATTTTCTTCTTATATCTGGGGCACTTTGCCCTATGAAGGTCATATTTACCATTGTCATATTTTTGGGGTCCTCGGGGTCTGCATCAGTGTAGCACCTATAAGCTTGAAATGGAAAGTCATTGCAATGGAATATTATTTGGTCATTTTTTATCTTATTTTATTTTAGTTTTGCGGTACGTGGGCCTTTCACTGTTGTGGCCTCTCCGGTTACAGAGCACAGGCTCCGGACATGCAGGCTCAGCGGCCATGGCTCACCGGCCCAGCCGCTCCGTGGCACGTGGGATCCTCCCAGACCAGGGCATGAACCCGCATCCTCACTAAGAGTTTCCAAATTCTGGAGGGATCAAGTAGGGAGAAAAAGAGAAATGTTCTATCTTTGTTTACAAAGGTATCATTTATCAAATTGCTGTAAGTCATAGATAGCTTGAGAGAAAAGTTTTCCTTAAATCTGGAAAAGCAAAACATAAAAGAACCAGCAATGTTTTAAACAAAAATTATAATCATCATGTACAGTTCATTCAGTCCTGTGGAATTAATTCTTGATCTTTGTTAGCAGTTTTATGAAGCCATCTGTTTCTTCATTAGAGTTCTGTAAATTCTTATCCAATTCAGTAGTATGATCTGAGAGTTTATCAGGACACTGTACTCTATAGAAAGTATCAGAGGCCCATCTGAATCTCTGAAAGGATGAAACATATTTGTAAAAGCATCAAAGTAAAACAATAACTGTCTATAAATGAAAAAAGAGTTAAAATGTAAAATAGGTAGCTAGTGGGAAGCAGTCACACAGCACAGAGAGAACAGCTCAGTGAATTGCGACCACCTAGAGGGGTGAGATACGGAGGGCGGAGGGGAGACACAAGAGGGAGGGGATATGAGGGCTCACCTGTATCTTCTGCATTTGCCTTTTGATATTCTCAGCTCAAGTCATCAAACAAACCAGCAGCAACCTCTACAGCAACAATGACAGTATTGCTCTTGGGGTCACCCTGAAATGGGACTTGACTTTACGCTAATCCCCCCTGAACCCACAAGACTCCTATTCTGAGACCCTCCTTGCCCCTAATCCTACCAGGGGAGATCCCACTTCAGGGTACCCCTACTTCCTCAGAGAACATCACAGGAAGCCTCAGAAGTTCCCCGTAGCAGATTGGTCTCCATTTCTGCCCAGGGGGCTCTGCTGGTCCTATCCCCACTGGGCAGGATGGTCCCAGGCTCTTGCAGCGCTCTGACTCAGACACCCCTCATCCCAAAGCCAGGTCACTGTCACCATCTGGGGATGGAGTGAAGGATAAGCACCTCGGGGGGAACTTGCCCTCCAAGGACCTCCCTGCTGGTCATAGTCACTGATGGAGCCATGAGGGTGAAACAGCACGTAAAACAGCCCAAGCTTAAACTGGTTTTGCCTCCTTAAATAGGTTGTTGAAACAGCACTAGCTTAAACTGGTTTTACCTCCTTAGATAGGTTGACTGATTAATCAAACTTGAGTTATTTTAAAGAAACAGCACTGCTCCGTGTGCAAGACGGGAACCCTTGTCTCCAGGATGACCCTGGAACGGAGAATCTTAGTCTACAGAACTCAAAGAATAGAAATGATGCCACCAGAGCCCTTTAAAAAACGAGAAGCCCTTCAATAAGGAAAATCTGGCTTCCAGGAGCAGGAGTAGCTTATATGGACTAAAGCAAGACCAGTCAATCAGCATCCAAGTTTGAAATTTCCCTAAACCCTATACATTTCCCCCTGAACCCTGGATCAAGGAGACAGATTTGAGAGCTTTGCCTCCTAGCTCCTTGCGGGGGGATTTCCCGATAAAGCTCTTTTTCTCAAGAGCTGGATTGGTAGCGAGCTGCCTAACGAGCAAAATCCAGTTAGTCGGGAGGACTAGGCCTCCTCTTCCCCACCTTGGGGCACAGAGCAGGACATGACTAAGCCAGCAGAGGGCACTCAGCCTCGACACTGAGGCCCGAGTCCGGCGGGGAAGGGTGTGAGCCCGCCGCGCAGAGGAGGGAGTGCGTCCCCCACTTGATACACTTCAGCGGCTCCTGGGCACCCTGCAGCGCCCAGAGCCCCGGAAGCCTTTCTCCGGATCCTCCGGGGGTTAGGGTTGCGCTGTATGGGGTACTCGGTCCTCAAACGCTGCCTCTTGCGGAGATTAAGTCCCTCTCTGCGTTCCACCTGGAAACGCAACTCCCTTGCAGCGCTGCGGGGCTCGCTGGATCCTGCTCTCTCCCCTCCGGGTTGGAGGATCCCGGAGCAGCCACAGGGTGAAACCCAGCCCCTGGGACCCAGCGAGGTGCTGGAGAGTCGCCTGAATAGCAAGCATGGAGCCCCGCGCCCGGGCAGGAGGAGTCGTGCTCGGGCTTGGGTCCCAGCTCCCCGGCACCATCTAAGATCACCACCCCGCTCCCCCGGTCCATTCCGGGTATCAAGCCAGGCTCCCTTATCGCTGCAACCCCTGGGCCCTCCGGTCCCTCTTTCTTTCCTCACCTCCCCCGGGACAAAGTGACCGGCGACCTCCCGAAGGTGGCTCTGGCCTCTCTCGGAGACCCGGCGACGTCTCGGCCCGGCTCTGCCTGCCCAGTGCGGCCAAGGGGACCGCAGTCCACTGCCGAAGGGCATCGGCGCCGCCCGGGCTCCTCCTCCCGCGCTACGTTCGTGGGGACCCTGCAGCGCAAGGGCTGCAGGCGGGAGCCCTCACTGCGCTCTCCCCAGAGCCAGGCGCTTAAAGCCGCGTCTCCTGGTAAACACCGGCGAGGGTATCCTCCGCCTTCTCTCTGAACGCGGGCGGCTCACAGAGGGAAACCCAGAAGCAGGGAGTTTAAAAGGTGGGAAGGGGCGGCCTCGCCTTCTTGGGCCTCGAGAGAGGTCCCCAGCACCTCCCACCTGGGGTGAGCCCGACACCCGGCCCCGCGGTCACCTGGGCGGAAGCTGCGCAGTGGAAACAGATTGCCTGGTTTTCTCCGCATTCATTTCGCGTAGTTTTCCGGAGGCCTAGCAAAAGGCTGGGACCCTTTCCAGCAGCGCCCCTGGGTTAACTGGTGAGATTCAGGACTGGGGTCCGGCAGGAACACTGACAGGGAAGAATCACCACCTCGCGGTCAGCGCGAAGGTTATCGGAAAGACCTCAAAGGAAAGCCAGGGACCATCCTGCCGCCCACTGGGAACCCCTACCCCTTTCACAGGGACACTCCACCTTCACCCCTAATTCCATCCCGCACCTTGAGGGGCCTCCAAAGGACACCTCAGCTGCCGCGTTAAAGCTCTGTCCATGCTCTTGCAAACAGCGGCCCCTTGGCCTCCTCTGAACCTATGGGTGTGCTCACCTGGGGAGAGACAGTAGCCTTAGGATGGCGTGACCGGAACAGGGCAACACCTGGCGGTGGGGTTTTGGGGGTTGGGCAGGGAATTCCAGAGTCCTAAGCAGCCAAAAGGGGGTGGCTGAGGAGGCACATCCCTTGGCCCCCAGGATTTCTTACCCAGTGGGAAGGATGGTGAGTCTAGAGGAGAGCCAGAGCCAGGCTTTCTCAAGTGTGGGTCTCTTGCTCCGGTGTAAAGGCGGCAGTGCCTTTTTCCATCTGTCTCACTTACCTGAGTGTCTCCTGTGCCCCACCCCTGTCCCATGCTATATGTTATTTTTCTCTCATTTCTCCATCCTTCCTTGTGGCCTCCATTTCCTGGGTGCCATTCCTGTCCATCTCATTCCTGCCTCTTTGCCTATCTCCCAGGTGGCCCCCATCTCTTCTCTTCCTTTAGTCACATTGAGCATGTCGTTAATAATGATAAAATTCCAAGCTTACTTAACATCTATGAGCCAAAGACTGTTGTAAGGGCTTTAATTCCCGTGAGAAGCCTATGCTGTAGGCACTAGTATCCCCTTGTTTTTAGATGGGGAAACCGAGGTCCCCAGAGAACTTTGCCAAAGAACTGAGATGTGAACCCAGGTCATCTGGCTTCTGTGTCTGGTCCCTTAACTGTAACACCCCGCTGCTTCTCTGCTGGATTTCTTTTCCACTTTTGGATTTGACTGAGGCCATGGAAACTTCATATGGATTTCAGCAATCCTGGAGAAGTTTCACTTCCTCTCTGGATCCCATGATCTCTGTAGCTCCATGGCCGTCTTTATAACCCATGTTGCTTTGAGTTTATATTTCACTTCAGCATTTGCTAAGGTCCTATTTGAACTTTCCGGTCTTGTCTCAGATGCCTTACAAGGAATTAAGGGAGTACGAAGGGTGAGTAGTATCCCCGTGCAGCCAGAATATTGGTGGCAGGAAAAGCAGTGAGAGATTTGTCACCCAAAGAAAAGGTGAAAACGTAGTCACCAGGTCTGGCTTCCCCTCTACACGTGTCCTTCAGTTCTCACCTCAGACTCTGGCTTTGATCTCATTTCAGAGATGACAATTTATGTTCACTTCTATCCGTTGCTTTCCCACTTCTTGCAGATTGAGCCCCAGGTGTGCTCAGCCTCACCTGTGAGTCTGTCCTAGCCACAGAGCACCAGTTCCTTAAGGGAGAGTGGTTCTCAGGCAAGATCAGGGCCGACAGGAGGTAAGAGTTCAGGGGCTATTTGGTGAATTCGAAGAGGTTCTTACTCAATTCCATTTCTGGGAAACATGGACCCTGGGAAGAAGAAGTCGGTGTGGGCCTCAGAAAGGTTTGACAACATGTGTTGGCTGGTCCTGTTCTGCTATGGCTACCTCTCCAAGAGGGGGAGATTCTGTCCTCGGACAGCTGAGTTCTGCCATCATCTCCCCCAGTGCCACCCACCAGTAAGTGGAACCAGCAGGGAGGCTCTGGGAGCCGAAGTCCCCCTAAATGCTGGACTTTCCAACTTCAATCCCGGACCCTCAGACTGATTTGGCTTGAAATGTCTTTTGGAATTCCAGAGGCTGGCACAGCACTTCCTGTGACACTCAGGGCTAAACTGAAGTGGGCTGTCTCCTGGCAAGGTTATAGGGCAGGGTCAGGGTCAGGATAGAAGTCTTGTGTACTTAGGTGAGTCCAATTTAAAAGCAGGTCCCATTTCAGGGTGGTCCTAGGGCTTTTGGACTCCGACAGGAGTCATTGCTATTTTTGTTGCCTTTGCCTTTGTTATCATGACGATTCAAGTTTAGAAAAGGAGCCAGAGTAACTGTTAACAGTCTATGTAAGTGGCAGAGCTGAGATAGAACCCAGGACTCTCTGGTCCCAGGGCCACACACCCAGCCACTGCCCCACACTGATCTCTCTGCTTGGGTCCTGCCACCCCAGGATGAAGTGTCCTCTCTGTTTTTAATATCAACCACATCCATTACCTTGAGCCTGTTCCTTTCATGTCCATTAGTACTGCTCCATCGGTTGTTGCCTCATCCTCTTACATCTCTCCCTCCTAATTGGCTCCCCTTGGCATAAGAACAATGATTCTGTGGCCTGAAAATCCCTTTCCATTGATCCTGCCACTCAAGCTACCATCCCGTTTCTCTCCTTTTACCATCTCCTTTTACTTCTTAAAAGAAAAAAAAAAAAAGTAGCTCTAAAAACTAATCTATGCTTTTAGGAGTCAGGAAAGCAGTTATTTGTTGAGCTGTATACTAATATGTAAGCACAAATATGCTCTATTATAAATACATATTATATGTATAAAAGAGCATAAGTTATATTGAGTATGTGTTTTATATGATATATATTACTTCAATAAATGTATATTAAAATATGTATATTTTAATAATATAGAATAATAAAAATATGTAACTTCAATAGAAAGTTAACAAAAGAAGAGAGAGAGTATCCTAATTCTCTTTTCTACTCCCTCGCCTCCTTCCTCTCCCACTCAATCATTAGCCTTCCTTGCAATCTGCTGTCATGTCCACCTTCACAGGTCACCAGCTGCAGTGGCCCCCGCTAGACACTTCTTCCTCACTGGACACTGTCACCACGCTCTCCTGTCCCGAATGCTTGACTGATTCTCCTCCCACTTCGCGGGTCTTGCTGCTACTGTCAACTCCACTTGGGATGCCTTTTCTCTCCATCTCTGCCTGTCTGACTGTCAACGTTCTGCCTCCTTGTCGAGATCTAATTCAATTAACGCCTTCCCCTGGAAGCCCTCCCCAATTCCCCCAATTCTGCATCCTCTGTGCTCACTTGACACTTTGGGGGTAACTCTGGAGTAGAACTCTGCTCATTTATTCAACAAACGAATGCCCATCATGGGCCAGGGACTAGGGGTACTTTCTGCCCTGTGTTAGTTATTGGTAATATTAACTTTTGCAATTTGAATTGCGAGAAACATAGACTCACTCAATATTTTCCTTCAAATACATGGGATTGGGTAATGGGAATTTCTTATCACCTTGCCATCTAACAGTTTGTCTTCTTCTAAAAATAGAAAATATTATTGGATTTATGACCATTGTTTCCAAGCAAAATATGCCAGAGGGCATCTTTCTAGCAAGATGATTATGAGTTTGCACTGAAGAATAACTAATACGTGTAAAGCAAGCTCCCTCTCCATCCCCACCCCCACTTGAAGTTCTTTTTTTTTTTTTTTCTCTTTTTTTGTGGTACGAGGGCCTCTCAGTGTTGTGGCCTCTCCCGCTGCGGAGCACAGGCTCCGGACGCGCAGGCTCAGCGGCCATGGCTTACGGGCCCAGCCGCTCCGCGGCATGTGGGATCTTCCCGGACCGGGGTACAAACCCGCGTCCCCTGCATCGGCAGGCGGACTGTCAACCACTGCGCCACCAGGGAAGCCCTTGAAGTTCTTTTGTTCAGGGATCCTGCTGGCCCATTCCTAATTTTAGGCAGAGATTTTATTTTTCCTTTGATGGTTTGCCTGGGCCCAACCCCTCCCCCACTCCCACTCCCTGCAGGGTGAATGGCTTTAGCCCAGAGGAGACTAAGTACAGCTCAGCTCTCTGGCCTGGGGCCAGTGATGAAAGTCCTGAACAGCCAGTCTTCCTTGCTAGAGTGAGTGGCCATTCTGTAGAAGCTGAATTGTAGGTTGTATCCCCCTCCCCTGTTTTTCTACTCCAAGACATGAACGATCAACACCAGACAGGATCCCAAGAATGTCTTTACAATGGGAATTTTTCTCCTTTGTCAGAAGATTGAAAACAACAAGAATGAAATCTAGATGCAGTTGAGATTGGGGCTGCCACCTATGATTATTTTCGTTGGGCACTGCACATGCGCTCCTCATCTAAGAGGGCACCATTCACATCACAGACACCTTTATTATTCTGCAAATGTTTGTATGTTTGTTATTATTGTTTATCGCAGAGATGGGTGCTTTGTATATTTATTACAACCTCCCGGCAGATGGCAGTAAAGTGTCTTGTTTTAAGGGGTTTAATATATTTTGTTCTGCTTCCGTGCACAAAGGAAAAATGAATCAATAATCAAAACCAACAACAGCTCTAATGTCATCTAAAATATTTCTGCTTCTAAGCAAGAAACTGCTTTTCTAATTGATATACTGACGGGTATTTCAAAAATTAAAAATAAATAATCCCCATTGTTAGTGCACCAGCTAATTTAATGTTTCACGTTGCATCACATCACCTCCTGTTTATTTGCTGTTTCAAAAGGTATTGCTGGGCTTCCCTGGTGGCGCAGTGGTTGAGAATCCGCCTGCCGATGCAGGAGACACGGGTTCGTGCCCCGGTCCGGGAAGATCCCACGTGCCGCGGAGCAACTGAGCCCGTGAGCCATGGCCGCTGAGCCTGCGCGTCCGGAGCCTGTGCTCCGCAAAGTGAGAGGCCCGCATACCGCAAAAAAAAAAAAAAAAAAAAAAAAGGTATTGCTGAGTTCCCAACATAAATCTACAAGGACTTTCATTATTCTATGGATCATCATCAAACTAAATACATATGCTCAAAAAATCCATAAAATAAATTATATGCACATAAATTAGAAATCACTATTTAATGATCTGGAAATTACATAATAGCAATCACTTGTTGTTATGGATATTCTGTTAGTAATACTATTAACACCACAATATTTAGCAGCTTGTCGATTATGTATTTTGTATGTTACATACATATAAGTTCTAAAATAAAATACTAATTATTGATTTTGCTCAGATACTATGAAAGAGATTTTAAAATTGATTTCAGTATCAGAAAACAGAGAAGAAAAAGAAAAAGAATAATTTAGATCATTAAATACATTTTGGAGAAGATGGAATGGGGGCAGACTGCTGGATTAGGAGGTGGAAGAGAAAAAGAAAGCGTTAAACTGGAGATTGATCTATCTATCTATCTATCTATCATCTATCTAATATACATATATGTATATGTATATTTTGTCTATCCAGGTACCTGGCTATGTAATTTGAATATTTAACGATTTGAATATTAACAAGATTCTAGCTGAAATTTGTCTCTCTTATGTAAGAAATTATGTAACTTTTTATTAAATTTATTTTCATTAAATTTTCATCAAAGTTTATCACACTTAACTACCATCAGTGCAGGTGGGAAGTTTTCAGAAATTGTTTATTCATAAATTCTTATTAATGATCAAAGCCCCTACATTATTCTACCTCAATGATTTCTGTGTTTTATCTATATTGTAAATTCTTCAGTGATGGAGGAAAAATATCAACTGAAATGAAAACATGAGGAGGGATTGGCAGTGTACATCACACATTACTAATAAGCAGAGGGTAAAATGCACTTCACTGATAGTGTTAAGAATTCAAAGTTGAAGTATGATTTGAAAGCTATGTATTGAGAGAGAGGCCGACAAACAAAGATACTATGAAAATGAGAAACAACACTGGGAACACATACTATGCATGATTCAACTTTTGGCAAGGCCACATCCAGGGAGAAGATTATCCAGGCAACTGTGAGTACAATGATGAGAATTGCCTTCCTTTGGCAGAAACTATACAAAATTCGATAACAT
The DNA here is from genome assembly GCF_026419965.1 of Kogia breviceps. Taxonomy (NCBI): domain Eukaryota; kingdom Metazoa; phylum Chordata; class Mammalia; order Artiodactyla; family Physeteridae; genus Kogia; species Kogia breviceps. Next base: position 25,021,710 of record NC_081316.1, on the reverse strand, counting down.
AATGGCACATTGATTAACAAATAATGTTACACATTTTTAAAGTCATGAAATATAAAGCCAAATAATTAAAATTATAGTAGATGCAATGAATGCATTATTTTTGAAAAAGGTAAGAAATGCAAATATCGTTGGATCATTTTAGATATAACCCCTGGTATAAACCCCGTAGAACAGATAATTTTATTAGATTTGTGGATTTTCAACAATTAACGTTTCATATGTGAATGTTTGGACAAAGGCGGTTGCCCAGTAAATGACAAGACCAAAGAAAGCATATGTGTATTTTCAGAAGGCTACTTACAAAAACTGAATCTAAAGAAAAATTGGATTCAGCAATGCCACAAGTATGTGTACAGAATGTAATGGATTGTTACAGAAGATCCTCAAAACTTCTAGGGCATTTTATATTTTTTGTTTTGCATCTTCTTTACATTTGGTAGTGAATCACATGGCAAAAATCTATTTTGACAGCACTGAATTTTTTATATCATCCAAGAAATTATATAACTACTCTTTTTGCCTCAACCAAATTTTGAAGTATATTGAAAATGCATTTATGGGACATAAAATTTTAAATCATTGTTGAATATGAGATGGGGAAATTGAGTAGATGCCATCTTGCTACTAAAACTTAATTAGAGGGAGTATGCAGTGCATATTGATGTTACAAATAAAAGTACAGATTCTCAAATACAAGTCAAAGTATACTTTTGAAAATATTCTCTTTAAAATGCATTGCTCAGTACTAATTTGAAGTGAAGGTAAAATTAATGTAAGCAAAATTAGATGGGAGCCAAAAGTCAACATCTATTATTCCCTCGAATGCAGATAATGGGCTAAGAAAATCTTTCAAGAAAAATGAATTTATGATAATTACAAAAATATATTATTGCTGCTCAACAAATTGCAACTTCTTGACATTGACTCCAACTTCTTCAATGTAAAAACACCAGATGGGGTGGGGAGGAATTCATTTCAAATGTTATTTCCACAATCAAACCACCTCTCATCCAAAATTGTTTTCTATTTTTTTCTATAATGGTAACAATAATATTGATATAATCTTTAAAAGAAAGGTTTATATTGCTGAAAGAATATGATGGCCTTTACAGCATCCTAGATCAGTACTTCTTAGATTTTCCTGTGCATACAGAGTGCCTGGGGATCTTATGAAAATGCAAATTCTGATTCAGTAATTCTGGAATGGGACCTGAGAGTCTACATTTATAACAAGCTACTGGTGATACCCTAATGCTGGGTACTTGAAGTAGCCGAGTTCTGGATATCTCATGTGATTCGAAGAATTACTATCAATACCAAGTACCAAAGCTGGATAAAGATGTATGACTGAAATTGACTGATGAGCATATTAAAGAATTTTATGCATCATTCATCAATGTATAAAGAGCTAAAAATCTAAATTTGTCTTTTTACAATCTCATATTCTCCCACCAAAATACTGTAATGTTTTTGTGACAATAATTTACCAGATCCATTTCCAAATAACTTCGAAACTTTCAAGGTAAAACTAATTTTGCTAATATCAATATCGGTGAAGAATGTGGCTTCTCAAAATTAAATATGTTAAAACCAAGGTAAAGTACACAGTGTCATAAGAAAGACTGCCAATCTGGTGATCATTTCTATAAAATATGAACTATATAAAAAAGTAAGCATTAAAACCGTCAGAAAGAATTATTTCTACCAAGGCAAGATGTCTATGAATTTTACAACAAATCATTAGATCCAAGTGACTTAAATTTCTAATATTATCATTAACCATTTGAATTTTCTATCATTTTATGATGAATCATTTACCTGTGCAACTCATATAAAATGACTGGCTTTCTTTAGTAATTGTTATTATTGAGAAATAATTAAGTTTGTTAATTTGAGGAAGGGGTAGCTTTTTCAAATTTGTATAAAATGCCAAATGGTCTGGTGGTGGCCCTGGTTTGGGTAATGTACTTAATAAGGAATAAAATGACCTACGAAACCCATTTGCCTGGTCTCAGGGTTTTGGTATCCTGAAATTCCTGTCTCATGTGATTAGAAGAATCATAGTATAATCTGTCCCCAAATAGATTGTTACAAGGATATTCATGGTACTAAGGAGAACAGGAGATTTGGCCATGGGTCTGTCTGCCAGATACCCAGAAAGACCAACCACAAAGACCTCATGGGGAAAATAGGAATCGTGGTCCTGCATGGCATAGAATCCTGGAATCAGAAGCTAGTCCAGTCTCATGTTCCTGCCTAGATCTTTCCTTGGATGATTTTTCAATGCTTACTAATAAATTTCCTTACAACTAAAAAAAAAAAGAAGCTAGTCCAGGGTCTAAGGCAGCTCTAGCTATCAAGTTCCTTTATTCTGTCCTCAGCCATCCACACTGCAGCCATTCAAGGGTGACTCGTTCTTTCCCTCCCTCTTCCCTCTTTCCCTTCTTCTGCCTTTGCTACTTTCTCTGTGTGGGTCAATTCAAGAGAAAGAATCCGATTGGACTAATATGGTCCTGCTGGACAAAACTCCTTAACTAGAACCCCCTTGCTAAGGGGGTGCTAAGAGGACACCCCTGGGGCAGCTCTTCTAAGCAGGGGTCAGTGGGAAGGAACCCCTGCTTTCAGAATGGCGGTGTGTGTGGGCTGACTGTGTAGTGAACCTTTTGAAAACAGTCCTTTTGTTTAAAAAACACCCTTGATGGAAATTTTCTTTATAAAGAGGATCTATTTTCCTGAATATAAGAGAAATACCTGTTTATTTTAAAAAATATAGAAAACAATAAAGAAGAAAAAGTAAAATAATCACTGTTAATTTTGATGTGTTTTCTTCTAGTTATATATATATATATAAATATACCTACATGCATATATAAAACTTTTATAAGATATGGGATTACACACTTTTTTTTTTCATTTATGTTGTGAGATTTTTCCTACGTCATTAAAAAGAAATCTTCCAAAACACCCTTGCTTATGGTTCCCTCACGCTCCAAGAGACGGGCCATTATCAGCTGCTTCACTATTGCAGGACAGATGTTAATTTTAACTGGACTTCACCTGTATGAAAATGTCAGAGGGATGGCTGTGGGGAGATTCAGTGTGTTGTGCTTTGGGGCTTTCACCCCTAAGCCAGACTGAGGCAAAATAGCTGGCTTCTGTCTCCAGGTCAGCTCTGGCAGCCTGGACTCCATCTGCACCCACGGAAGCTCAAAGAGGTGCAGGACCTGGCCTGGGGATTTTCTGCACATATTTATGGGAAGGAGTTGGTGGTAAAGGGTTATAGGATTAGAGAGCTAAGCTGAAGGGTAGCACGTGGAGGCAGTCCTGCGTGCTGAATTTACAACAGGAACCTGGGAGTCGTATAAATGAGTAATGCTTCATGATGCTCTTCTCCAAGCGAGCTGCAGAAATTGGCAAGGGCCCTTCAGTGTGTTGTCGATGTGTCTGGAATTCAAATAATTTGATTCTGAGATACCATGACAATGGGAAGCAAGGCATTACCTTGAGAGAATGATGGCAGAGACAGCTGCTGCAACCAATATTCATGGAAGATGTGGCACTAACAACTGTTCTCCATCCACTGTCCTTCCGAAATTGAAATCTGTATCCTGCCTCCTTGCTATTGCCCTTACTCAAGGGCATTAAATTAAAAGGTAACGTCGTTGGTAGTTCTTTTTATTTTTTTCCCTAGTCCAGGCAGTGAAGAATGGGGAAAGTGAAATAAAAACCTTGACTGAAACTGATATGTCTCCTTAAAAAAATGATGCTGACATTAGACATAGCTCAGAAGAGCACATTTGAATATCGGGTGACATTGCAATGTGTAGCATCACTTGCTTCTTCTTTTAAATTTGTCTTTGTTGGCTGAGCACGTTAATATTTTCCCAAGGTGTAATAGCTGGGAGCATTCCGTCAGTAATAACAGGAGATCTGGTGAGCTGGGTCCTGTTATCTTTTGAATCACAAAGCGTTTTGCTTGTGCTGGTTGTCGTTTCCATTAGGGGGGCTGATAAGCAGATTCGGACTTTATTTGTCCAGATATAGTGCTCATGCTCCCTCTTGTTTGTACAGTGTTTAGCTTTTCTGAAGCACTTATTTTAAAAAGCCTTTTTATCCATGGCATAGCATTCTGGAGAAGAACTGTGGACGGAGGCTATGAGCTATTGGTCACAGGTTTGCCACTGTGACTTTCTTTCTCTATAACTCCTTTTCTCCATCTAAAAAAGGAAAGTGTTGGTCTTTCCTCCACGTCCTCAATTCCCTGATTCTATTATTTCATTTGACAATTTATTACTAATAGTACCATTGACCAAGTTCCCAGGTATCTTGACTCCACGTTTCCTACAAAAGTCATATTCCTTTAATATGAATATGAAAATTTAACATTTTGACACTTTTTATTAACCTACTAATTAGTTCTAAGAAAGTGAACATGTACGTAATAATTGCAACCGTTTACAGAGCATTTACTCTGTGACCAGTACTGTTCGAATGCTTTATTTATTTTCACAACAACCCTGTAAAGTAAGTAGGTAGGAATTATTATTCCAATTTAACTGTTGTAAGAAATAATTTATAATATATCTTGTTTCTTCTACAGAAGTACTTTGGACAGACAGTCAAAAAGAGGTAATGAATGGATGAAAATTCATCGACAACATGTCCCCAGATTCAGCCTTTCTCCTAGATTCATGAATTTAGGATCAAACCTTAAGACATGAAGCCAGTGTTGAAGGAGCAAAGATAAATTCAGCAGTGATATCAGTTCACCTTCAAGGAAACTGTCCAGGAACGTGGTCATGGGTCTGCACTGAGATGTTCTGATTGACTTATGGGTCTCTTGCTACAGAATTAGTATTGCAACTGGCCAGCATTTAGATCCATTATTCCTTCTTAGTTAGCAAGCACTTCATCTGCAGCCATAGCTTCAGCAGAGCCATTGGTGTGTTGGGGAACCCTGGGGTGCCTAGAAAGGGTCACAGTTGGGTCTATATTATCAGCATACTCAGAAATCCTGTTGGGCAACAAGCAGCCGCCTCCCATTACTGCAGCATTCTGCTTTATATGTGCCAGGATATGGGAACATTAGGAAGCATTAGAAGAGAATTTATTCTCTTTTTTACTTGCTCTTACTGGAAATGAGAATTCCACCAAAATGTGCATTTCAATTCAAAGTCAGGAATTCCTTGTGGAACAAGAAAAGAGGATATCATGTGTAAGCCAGAATACCCATACAAAATAATCCAGACTTATGCCTATTCCAAGAATATGAAATCATATTTCATTAGTGCCTCCACCTCTCTCTCTTTCCGGAGCAAGGTAAACTATACTTTTGTATCCAAAAATATTTTTAAAGACTGGAAGTTACCGGAGAGGTCAACTTCCCTCTGGCATTTATTGCCACCATCTTGAATTACCATTAGAGCATGATGGCCCAGAATTGGTACCAGGGGAGTCCACCCATTTGGGCCTCCTTCCTTCACACTAGGGAATCTGGCTCTCAGCCTTGCAAGTCTAGACAGAGGATCTAATCAGCCTCCCAGAGGGTGATGGGAGATAGGAAAGCAACTCACATGAGATTAAACTATAACCAAGAATGCATTTATAAGATTCTGAAATAAAATTATCTAGGGAAGTGGACATTCTTTGGGCCAACTCTCCCTGGAGGAAAACTCCTAGGGAAGCCAAATCATAACAGAAGTTTGTTGTGAAGGCTGTTGAATGAGTCAGACAAAGATAAGAGGCTTAGAAAGTGTCCCTGAGCTGGCGATTGAATTTTGTGTCAGGTGCTGTGCAAAGTACTTTACATATATTATGTAATTTGGTCCTCATAACAATCCATAATATTCTGTTATTACCCCCACATTGCACTTGAGGAAACCAAGACCCAGAGAAGTTAATTACATTATGCAGTGTCACACAGATATTGTGTTTGGTCAAAGGGTACAGAAAGTGTTCATATATTTCTAGCCCTGTCTAGTGAGAGACCATGTCTAGTTTTTAAAATTAGCTTTGTTGAGGCATAATTTACATATGATCAAATTCACCAATTTTAAGTGTTCAATTCAATGACTTTTAACAAAAGTACAGTCACATAACCATGACTACGGTCATGATACAGAACACGTATCTCATCCCCAAATGTTCTTTCATGTTCCTCTGAAATCCATACTCCCTACCCCTATTCCCAGCTCCTGGCAACCATTGATTTGTTTTACATCACTGATTTTCCCTTTTCTAGAACTTAACGTAAATGGAATTGTATAATACATAGTGTTTTGTGTCTGGCTTCTCCCAGTGCAATGATTCTGAGATCCATTCACATTGCCTGTATCAGTAGGTTTTAATTTTTCCTTTTCAATGCTGAGTAGTCTTCCATTTGTAGTACATCTCCTTTAGCAAAGTGTCTATTCAAATATTTTGCCCACTTTAGTTGACTTGTCTTCCAATATTGAGTTATAAGAGTTCATTATACATTCAGGATACAAGTCCTTTATTAGATATATGTTTTGTAAGTATTTTCTCCCGGTCTGTATCTTGCTGTTTCATTTTCTTAATGGTATCTTTGGAACAGTAAAAACTTTAAATTTTGATAAAGTCCATTTTATCAATTTTTGTTTTAGGATTTATGCTGTTTATATTGCATTAAGGAATCATTGCCTACCCAAAAGTTGCAAGATTTTCTCTTAAGTTTTCTTATGGAAATTTTATAGTTTTATGGGTTACATATAGGTCTATAATTCATTTCATTTTGAGTTAATTTTTTGTATGGCATGAAGGATTGGGATTTACCCTTTTTTCCAGGGTAGATTTTCAATTATTTCAACACCATTTGAATTACTCAATTGAATTCCCTTGGCATCTTGTCAAAAATCAATTGGCCAGGGCTTCCCTGGTGGCACAGTGGTTGAGAGTCCACCTGCCAATGCAGGGGACACGGTTTGGTGCCCTGGTCTGGGAAGATCCCACATGCCGCGGAGCAGCTGGGCCCGTGAGCCATGGCCGCTGAGCCTGCGCATCTGGAGCCTGTGCTCCACAACGGGAGAGGCCACAACAGTGAGAGGCCCGCGTACCGAAAAAAAAAAAAAAAAAAAAAAATCAATTGGCCATATATGTGTGAGTCTATTTCTGGACTATCTGTTTTGTTCCATTGTCTAGTCTTACACTAATATCACTCTATCTTGATCAGGTAGTAGGTGAGTCCTCCAACTTTGTTCTTTTTCAAAATTGTTTTGCTATTTATATCCTTTGCACTTTATGCAAATTTTAGAATTAGTTTATCAATATCTACCCCCTAAAAAATTTCCTGGGATCATGATTGGGATTATGCTGAATCTACAGAACAATTTGGGGAGAATTGACATCTTAACAATATTAACTCTTCAGATCCATGAACATGGTATTGCTCTTCATTTATCTAGGTCTTATTTAATCATTCTCAGTAATGTTTGGCAGTTTTTAGTGTATAGGTTTGGGACATTTTGTTAGCTCGATCCTCAAGTATCTAATATTCTTATGCTATTTTAAATGGTATTTAATTTTCTTTCATATTCTGATTTTTCATTGCTAGTATATGTAAATGCAACTGATTTTTGTCTGTGACCTTGCTAAACTCTTTAGTTCTAAGTTGTTTTTTTTGGGGACACTCCTTCAAAGTTTCTAGACAAGCATTCTGTTCATGAAAAGACAACTTTACTTCTTCTTTTCCAGTCCATATGCTTTCTATTTCTTTTTCCTTGCCTTACTACACAGGTTAGAATCTTTAGTACAATGTTGAAGAAAAGTTATGAGAATAGGCATCCTTGAATTTTTCCCAAGCCGAAACTGAAAGTATTCAGTCTTTCACATTATGTATAATTTTAATTGTGGGTTTTACTTTATTGTATCTATATAAACACACACAACATATCCTGTTTGTTCTGTTTCTCTGGAGAACACTGACTAATAAGTTGTGACTCTGGCGTGTGAAAATTCATGTGCGTGATTTAATCAATTCTGGAATATTATCAGCCATTATCTCTTCAAATATTTCCTCTTCTCAGGTCTCTCTATTCTTTTGTTTTGGAACTCCTAGTAGGTATAAGTTGAAACTTCTCATTCTAACCTCCATTTTTCTTAATCTCACCCTGGGTGATTTTCTTAACTCTGTCTATCGGCTCATGAATTCTTTGTTCAGCGGTCTAAACTGTTTAACCCATTTGTTGAACTTTAAATTTCAGTTCTTTTTCTTTCTAGAAGTTTTATCTGATACCTGTTCAAATCTACCTTTTTTTTAAAACAATAGACTTGTTCTTTTAATAGATTTCAATTCTTAATGTATTTAATCATTTTAAAATATATTTATTTTATATTATCCTTTAAACAGTTTTTCTATGAACTGAAGTTCTTGGGGGTCTCTGTGTGTTGTATTTTCTGATACTTGTTCATGGAAAGAGTGTATACTTTGCATTTTACTTACTTATTTACTTAAAGCTCTTTTTAAGTGAGGCTTTGGTTTTCTGTGGAAATTCTGCATGATCTAAGTTGCAAGTATGTCCCTTCAGAGAAAGTTGATGTTTTCTTCTTCCCAGTGAGACAAGAGGAATCACTGGCCCAGTGAGTGTAGATTTTCATTATAATTTTCTGGGCTGTGCATTTATTATAAATTCAGAATCTGTGAGCAGTAGGCCTGAGGTTTTGGGTACCCAGAGGAAACTTTTGTTTGCTCTCATCCAGTATATCAGGCAGAGATTACAAACTTCCTTGACATCTATCTGAGACTGTGGATAGATTTTTTTTTTTTTTCCGGTCTACCCTTTCACTGTGGATGTGGCCCTTTGCCATGTCTGCTTTTATGTAGGTTTTTGCTTCCAATCTCCCGCTTCACAACAATTCTCATCTCTTAATCCCTTCATGGAGCCAGATTGCATTGGCCAGTAACTCCCCCAGGGCATCTCAGGATCAGCTTTACGCAATTCTTCCCACCTCTATTTATTTCTGGGCCTAATATTTTCTATGTTTGCTTTTCCCGCAGCTCAATTTTGTGTTTAAATATCTTTGGATTGGTTTTATTCAACATTTATATGTGTGGTAGGTTATCCCAGGCTACCATCTTGCCCAAACTAAACGTTCTCCAGTTTAGATTCTACTACATCTTTGTGTACAGCTGGATCTGATGCATCTTACCTTCCCTTTGTTCCGGGTATATGCTGGGTATACTCATCATTGGGCACCTTGGTTTTGTTATAAGCCGTAGCAAGCAGGAGCAGAAGATTCACATTCTAGTGGTTACCAGAGGGAGAAGGGGTGGGAAGGAAGGCAAAATGGGTAAAGGGGGTCAACTGTATGGTGATGGTTGGAAACTAAATTTTTGGTGGTGAGCATACTCTAGTGAATACAGAAGTACACATGAAACATATAATGTTTTAAACCAGTTACCTCAATTAAAAAAAGATTCACATTCTTTTCTAACAATACCAATTACCCAGACCTAAGACCAACTATCTTTTTTTCCTTCAAGCACCAGGTAAGGAAGGAAATATTTGCCTATATTCAAATGAAATTTTTCTTTTTTTTTTAATATAAATTTATTTATTTTTATTTTTGGCTGTGTTGGGTCTTTGTTGCTGTGCACAGTCTTTCTCTAGTTGTGGCATGCAGGCTTCTCGTTGCGGTGGCTTCTGTTGTTGTGTAGCACAGGCTCTAGGCACACAGGCTTCATTAGTTGCAGCACGCGGGCTCAGTAGTTGTGGCTCCTGGGCTCTAGAGCACAGTAATTGTGGCACACGGGCTTAGCTGATCCGCAGCATGTGGGATCTTCCGTGGACCAGGGCTCGAACCTGTGACCCCTGCATTGGCAGGCAGATTCTTAACCACTGTGCCACCAGAAAAGCCTGAAAAATTTTCTTTTCTTAGTAGCTCATTTCCTCTGATCACACAAAGCAAGTAAAACCTTAGAAAACATGGCAAATTGTGTTGCAACAAACACCATGAAGACAACGTTTCGTCAGCAAAAACTGACACCCAAGATGTTTAAGAGGTCCCTATTAATAATAATAACAAGAAAACAACCATTTTTTTAGTGTCACTAAGTAATTTCAGCTACCTCAGAAATACATCTTGAACCTGTCACCTTTTCTCCATCCTCACTGCAAATACCCTCATCCAAGCCACCATTATTTCTCACTTGGATTATGAAATATCCCCCATCTGGTCTCTCAATAAAAAGCATGTTTAATAACAATGGTGATAATAAAAATGCTGCTGAGAATTTGAGTTTTATTGCTGGAAAAATTGCAGGAAAACTGTAAGAGAGAGTTTATTCTCTAAGTTTGGACTGTATAATTTCAAAAACCTTTTTCAACTCTAAGACTGTATTATTCTAATCAGTGATTTTCAAACTCTCCATGGAGTAGATCCAACTTTTTTTTTTTTTTAATTATCAAACCACCATAGACTTTGGTAAAATACAATAAAAACTGAATGACTGGGCTTCCCTGGTGGCACAGTGGTTGAGAATCTGCCTGCCAGTGCAGGGGACACAGGTTCAGGCCCTGGTCTGGGAAGATCGCACATGCCGCGGAGCGACTAAGCCCGTGAGCCTACAACTACTGAGCCTGTGCGTCTGGAGCCTGTGTTCCGCCACAAGAGAGGCCCCGATAGTGAGAGGCCCGCGCACCGCGATGAAGAGTGGCCCCCTCTTGCCGCAACTAGAGAAAGCCCTCGCACAGAAACGAAGACCCAACACAGCCAAAAATTAAAAAATAAATATAAAAATAAACTTAAAATTTTTTAAAAGAAGTGAATGGAAACATTTAAAAATTAGATTCAACAGACATAAGATTATTCCTTCAAATTGCTTTAAAAGTTTCTAAATGTGTTTTAATTATGTCTTGCCACATAATAAAATACCTCCGAACTCAGTGACTTAAAACAGTTATTTATCTTACATAATTTCTGTGGGTAAGAAATTCAGAAGCAGCTTAATTGACTGATTCTGGCTTAGGAGTCTCTCGTGAGGTTACATTCAAGGTGTGCCAGGGTTTCAGTCATCTGAAAACCTCACTGGGGCTTGAGGATCTGCTTTCTAGATGGCTTCTTCATAGGATAGGCAAGTGCTGGCTGATGGCAAGAGGCCTCAGTTCCTTTTACTGCATGGACCTCCCCATAGAACTGATGGAGCACTTTTAAGGCATGGTAGCTAGTTTTCTCCAGAGCAAGTCATCCAAGAGACAGTTCGGTGGAAGCCACAGAGTCCTTTATGACCTAACATCAGACATCACACGCTATCATCTCTGCAATATCAACCACCGTTGTTTAGACAGGTTAGCCCTATTTGATGTGGGCGGAGACCGCATAAGCCTGAAGCCCGGGAGGCAAGGATCTCTGGAGGCATCTTGGAGACCAGCTACTACAAATGTTTATTCCCAATTCTCACACTTCCCTGTCTGTAAACCAAAATTTGAGTAGCAAATTCCTAGAGATAATCTATAATACGTTCTTCATTTTGCAGATGAGGAAACTGAGGTCCGCCTGAAGACATAACCCTAATTAGAGGCAAAATCACATTTCCAATTTCCATTTCAGGGTTCTTTCTACCACATTAGATTGCCTTTATATCTATTTTACCTACTATTTATCTAAGGGGTGGGGTGGGGGGCATTTGCCCTGAGCTGCTCATTAAGTAATGAGAATGAATCAGGTGGGGTGGAAAGGCCGTGACACACAGAAGCTGCGGCTGTGGGTTTTTCTTAGGATCACCACAAAGCCGTCTTCAAGGTGGCCATCAAGTAGGATAATTCTGTGAGCCCAGTTCAAAAGCTTCACAATGTTACAATGGAAATGGACTTGATTTAGCTTCAAAGATTCTATTAACTCAGAGAAATGATGGTTTTCTGGGAGAATTAACACACAGCCACTGGTAGAGGACGAAAGTCACTTTAGTGTTTTGAAACTTCTTTCAACTCAATTCTTAGATCTACGTACAAAACATTATAGCTTAGATTCCTGGTCCTAAAATACACACATTTCAGAGCCAGATGATTACATCTTGATCCTAATTTCAAAGGAAATGAAGAATTTGTATCAAGCTCATTTTATAAGGTTGAGAAATAACCTGCTTCAGAAACTGGCACTAAGTGAATCCTCCTAAACACATCACTTACATTACATGTGTGTGTTTGCAAGGAACTGCTGGCTTGAGACACATGAACTTTACTTCTAAGGCTAAGAGTACATTAAAATTGTGATAAACAAATAGTAGAGTATCACTGACTTCCAAACTATATTTTCCCTCTCTTTATCATCTCTCCTATTCTTCTCCTAATTAAATCAAAAGCTCCCCAAAAGAAAAGGTCAACATTTCTAAAGTTTTAAAAAACTTTTTATTTGTAAACGTGTCAAACTGATAGAAAAGATGCATGAATAAAAATAGTGTACCTGTGTATCCCATACCTAGATTCACCTGTTAACATTTTCACCCATTTGCTTTGCCATTTATTCCTCCCACCCTGCTCTCTCTCTGTCTCTGTCTCCCTCTTTCTACACACGTACAGCAGACACACACACACACACACACACACCACACATGTAAATTTTTCTTAATTATTTGAGACTATGTTCCATATGTCATGACCATTTTGTCCTAAATATTTCAGTGTGTATTTCCTAAAAATAGGGATAGTCTCTTATGTAACCACAGTACAGCTGTCAACCTCAATAAATTTAGCATTTGTGCAATAATTTGAACTAATCTACCCACTCATATTTCAATGTTATCAATTGCCCCAATGATATCCTCTTATAGCATTTTCCCCCTCCGGTACTGGAGGGGAAGTAAAGGGCCAGGTATTGGATTTAGTTGTCAGGTCTCCTGAGCCTTCTTGAATCTGGAACATTCCCACAGCCTTTCTTTATTCTTTATGACACTGACATTTTTGAAAATAGAGTCCCATCTCCTCCCTTTTTAAAAATACAATGTTCATCGTGTTGAGTTTGCCTGGTAATTTGTCTCAGACTTAGATTCAGGCTATGCATTCTCAGGAGGAATCCTAAAACAGTGATGGTACGTCCCTCACAGAGAATCACATCTGGAGGCACACATGGTCCATCCTCCCCTCTCTGATCACCTGGTCAGGGTGCTCTCCAATGTCTCCACTGTGTAATTACGGGTTTCCCCCTTGCAACGAATAACAATATATGGAAAGGTACTTTAAGACCGTCCAAGTATCCTGCTCTTTCTTTGTTGAAATTTAACAACTCTCGATGATTCTTGCTTGATTCTATCATTTCACTATGATAGTTGCAGAATAATGACTTGCCCACTCCCACACTCTCTTCACATTCACCTGTTGGCATTCAAGATTCTGCTGTAAACAAGAGCCCATTCTTCTCTCCATTTATTTATTATCGGGATGAACTCACTAATTCTTATTTTCCCCCCAACACTTTATAACTCATTACTATCCTTAATTATTTTGGTAGTCAAATTGCTCCAGATTGGCCAGCCCCTTCAAGCTGGCTTCTTTGTCCTTGTGGCATGCCTACATCACTTTTTTTAAAGCAGTTCCTTATTTTCTAGCATAATAAGATGTTCCAGGCCCCTGTGATACCTTCCTTGCGCCCTCCCTCCACCCCTCAGAGATTCCTGGGTTTGGATTTTGATTTGCCATTCAGTCTCAAAACTGTGGAAGACCTCATCTCCCCTGTTATTTACTCACTGGCCCAGCCCCCCTCCAGCCGAAGCTCACCACCTCCACCACCGCTACCATGAAAACTCCGGGCTCACTTGACTACCTGCTCCACAAGGTCAAGGTCTCTGAGTCTTTGCTCTTGCCTCTGTCACCTCCTTGCTGGTCCAGGGGCATTTGAAATGTCACTTCTGCTTTACTCCAGATAGCCGCCCAGGGGCCAATAGAATTGTTCCCTCATCTGTGTTTCCATAGCGCTTTTGACATATCTTTATTATGGTGCTAATCTCGTATCATTGTACTTTGGTTACATTTCTGGCTAGACTGTACTCAAATGGTTTCAAATAACCTGGGGAGAAAGGTATTCATTTTCCCTATTTTGCAGATGAGAAACCTGAGGTTCAGGGAGGTGAGCCTAAGAGAGGCAGCAGAGACAGGGTGAGGCCTCAGTTACAGGCTACTTCTGCCCTTTATCAGCTGTAGGACCTTAGGCAGGTGACTAAGCCTGTCTGTGTTGCAGTTTTCCCGGGAGTCAATGTGGATGTAACAAATAGAAACTGCCACATGGCTCTGTTCTGTCGCTTACAGGAGTTGCTATTTGTACAGCCCCTAGAAGAGTGCCTGGCACGTGGTAAATGCTGTGTAAATGTTCGTTAAATAATTGAGTCACATCATTGCCATTCAAATCCCAGTCTTATGATGATAAAGCTTCTAGCCACTGCTCTGTTGTAACTTTGTAGGATTCCAAGATTCCCTGAGAAGCAGTGATTCTATTAGAGACAGCAATAAAAGGAAGCTAGTTCAGGTTATAAGACATTAGTAAGGTAAGAGGAAGTGAAATGTTCTACCAAATTGCTGAAGTAAGTCATGGACCGGGGAAGAGTGCAGGTGCCTGGTTCTCTGCCTCTGGGTCTTGGGCACACACAGCCTGCATGCTCAGGCAAGGACCACCAGGGTAGATTCTGGGAGCTGGTCCCTCTCTTTACATGTCCTTCCTCTCAAGTCAGTTGTGGGTTAGACATTTGGGCCCCTGGGGTGACTTACCACAAAGACTCTGCCTATGCATTCACAATTCTGCAAAATGGTGCCATGGACAAATGGAAAACATTAATTATCGCTTTGTTGAGGATAGCAAAGGTATTGGCTGAGTTCTTGAATCTTATGTGTATTGTACTATCATGGGGATTAAGAATAAAGCTTACATTTCAGAAGCAAGAACCATTTTTATTTTGACCTAATACTGCACATAGGATCATTCACATAACTAAAATCTATTATTATTATTATTATTATTATTATTAGTGTCGATATGGTTAAAATGGTGGATTGAATTGTGATTGATCTGGTAGATGACAACTGGTAGCTGAGTGACAAAATTATGTAAAAGTTTTCAGCTTAGGGACCAGGGGTAGACAGTGTTGGTCTACATGTGGAAAAGTCACTCAGTGATTAACCATTGTGTCAAATACTAACTATGAACAACTTAGAGCAGATGATCTACCAAACTGGGGGATGTTTCAGAACATTCTTAAGCTTCAGCATGAGTCAGAATCATCTTTAGGGCTTGTTAAAACACAGATTGCTGAACCCCATCCCCAGCATTTCCAACTCACTCTGTCTGGGATGGAGCCCATGAATCTTCACTTTTAATAAGTTCTCAAGTGATGCTGGTATTGCTGGTTCACGGACCACAATCGGAGAACCACTTCCCTTTGTTGATTTAGAACAAATAGCCCTTCACTGTTAGTCCCTTACCAACACCTCGTTGAAATTCAGTATAACTAGATTTGTTTTAAATAGGCCACCCTAAGAAGTCAAACTTCCCAACCACTTTTAGTATTTTACAGACCAAGAGAGCCATCACTTAATTATTTCTGCAGAAAAAGAAAAAAAACCAAGCAAACCCTAGTGATGAACTTTTTAAAGGAATATCACAGTTAATTAATTGAAGCACTAGATGCATGTTTCTGATGTCTTGATAATTAAACACATTAAGACTTCTTGGTACTTGCCAATATTTTTATGTAACAATTGAAATACATCTCCCGTAAGTCTCTCATTGGGACATTCTTGAACTAGTGAGCTGAGAGGTGTTGACCAGCAGGTGGCGCTCTGAGTCAGTTCAAGGCTGCCTGGATGCGGTGAAAGGCAAATGCACAGACAAGGTGTCTGCTTTAAATCCTCAAAGAAAGGTTCTCTTAACCACTTGTCATAAAATACCCTGAGACACACGTCTTGGAAAATCGAAGTGTCAAGCTCAGCATCTTTGCCACATTTCAAACTAGGTAATTACCTTCTCTCCCAAGGGAATCTGTTTTATGTATTTGTGTCCTTCGTAGGTTACAGGTTTCCCAAAGGCAAAGATCTTGCCTTCTGTTCACTGTATACGATGCTGAAGTGAAATGCAGGTTTTACAATAGCAATCTAATTATTCTACATCCCTCTGAGCTACATGATGACCCGTTAGATACTTATTGCTAGTAATATAGAAACGTGCCTGCCTCATATAAACCCTAGCCGTAAACTTGTTTTTACTCGACCTAAAAGTAAATTGCTTATTTACTTCTCCTCTACAATATAAAAAGCCATTTTTTTTCCTGCCATCACAAATTGTAAGTCATTACCAGGTAAACAACACTGCGTTTTAGTCAGTCATTTTTATTGTCCTCAGAGTTTTTTTTAAACTACACACAACAAATACTTTGATATAATCTAAGATAATAAAATAGGTGAACAACTTTTTTTTTTTTTTTTTTTTTTTAGATTTACATTCGTATAGAAACAATCTGTGGAACTCCTCACTTCAAAACTAAGGTGTCTAAAAACAGTGATTCATCAGCATTGCTTTAAAGAATTGTTTGGTTAAAAGTTGCAGTTTTCATTCTCAACTGAAATGTTGTCTCCATGCAGTGTCCCTTGGGGCCAAAGCTTAAGGCCTCGGGAAGGTGGCCGAGAAGAAAAGGATGGCCACTCTTCTCTCTGTCCTTCCCTCGTGTGGAGGACAGTGGTTGGACCAGGGTTCTCATAAAAGCCAGGAAGAAAAGAAATCAATTGCACATCTCTAGTTTTCAAGGGTTAAAGACATAACATGTCTGGGCAGAACAAGTCCCCATCTGTAGATGGGAAGTTCCATCATGACGGCACAGAAGCCCCCAACACTCTCTCCCTCGCTAATCATGTCAGTTATTACCCATACATAGGCTGTGGCCATTGTCCATAAGTTCTCCCTCAAGGCCAGTCACTTTGTCACATTTAAGTTTTGCTCCCTTGCATTATGTCACTTGGATGCTGTGTATTGGTTCTTGGTGTCCAATTCGGGTCTTTCATCCCCTAAGAAATGTCTCAGCCCACCCTCAAATCCCCCAAATGCCTAAGAGTGAAGACCCCACGGAGACAGTGACTTCAGTGAAACACCTCTCCAGAGATGCTGGGGCATCTGGCCTATATCATCCCATTGACCTTAGTCCACTCATAGATGTCCTGTTCACACACGATATCGGAGTTGATGAGGAGGTATCTGTCACCCACACAGAAATGCTTCTGACAGGCGGCACATTTGAAACATTCCAGGTGATACACTTTGTCCCTCACCCGCATCGTCATCTCGTAGGCGCGGATCCGCCTGTCACAGGATGCGCAGAGGCCGTCCTGGCCAAAGAGCCTGCGGAGAAAACAGAGAGAAGAGCTAAAGAGACAGTGGCACAGATAATACCGGAAGAAAGGGCCTGAGGATGGGTTCCATGCTGTAGGCTGGATTCCCAAGACGTCGGGAAGCAAGGAAGAGCTGGGTCCAGACCGATGGCTGACTCGTTCGCAGTCTTTCCTAGAAGGAAGTGGGTCCTCTGGGATGAGACGGTATCTGTGGCATTTGTGTTTGGCGTAACTCGTCCCTTTTCTGAGCTCTCTCCCTGCCTGCAGCCACCACCCTCCACGCCTCCAGCTTGCCCCGGGCCCCACCTCTGCGGAAAAGACCCTCAGCTGAAGTGATTTCAGAGGCAAGGCATGGATTGTGTGTTCCCAGGGGAACTTTCGTTTTAGAAGAGGAGCAGGAGTAAACGCCAGGGGCCCCTTTGAGAGGAAACTGACCGGGAATGCAACAAAATGGGAGTCTTTCTGAGGCTCCCAAATTCTATCACATCAACAGCCACTAATTCCACCCACGGGGAGGGTTGGTCTCGAATTCCTTCAAAGGTACCAAGACCATCTCCCCAGGATTATTTGCTGGGACCCCCAGCTTCTGGGGGACAGAGGGAGTTCAACCGAAGACACGTGGTGTAGTTAATCGTGCCTCGGAGATCTGGAGGATGAGCAGAGTCTCTCCACGTAGAATGGAAGATCTTAATTCGAGATCCTCGCTGCCCCAGTGGCATGAGTCTCACTTCTCTTCTGACATTGAAATCAAGAGTCTCCTAAGTCTCAGTTGACTGGTTACTTACATTAAGCAATATGGGGTACCAAAGTGGGGGATGCAATATGGTGGAGCCTAGTGCAGTGAGTGGTTCTCAAAGTGTAGTCCTGGGACGGGCCGTATTTGCATCAGCCGGGAACTCGTTAGAAATGTTCACACAGGCCCTCCTGATTGAGATGCTCTGCGGGTGAGGCCCAGCCATCTGTGTGGTCCCGAGCACGGCCAGGTGATTCTGATGCAGGCTGAAGTCTGAGAATCAGCCCGCAGGAGTGGGATAACACAAGCACTGGAATCAGGAGACTTGGGTTCAGCCAGGACTAGCCCTGAGTACCTGAGGGACCCCGGTGAGACCTCTGATTCCTCTGAGCTTGGCAGCGATCATAGCGTGCCCCGCACGCGGCTGTTAAAGGATGGACGCAGCACGTCAAAGCACCAGCGTTCAAGGGCAAAGCCAACGCTGGCTGGGTTTTAACACATCTTGGGGGTATTCCAACAGGGCCAGTCTTGCTGCCAGAAGTCGTTTTCCCACATGCCTGATTACGTGGCATGTCAGCAGGTCCTTTCCACGGAAAACCTTCAGGGCAGTTTTAGGTGAATGCCTGTTCTTCTCGGAAGTTCTTATTAACTTCAGAATAGCAGAGAATCAACTGGTACGTTCTGAGAGGTTCTAGGGGAGATGAGGGCAGTTGACAAATTTTGAAACACATGAACAAAATTAATGGAACCAGGAAGACGTGGTCTGTGGGTAGAGAGCTCATGGTTGCAGCCAGGCCAGCTAATTTCCCTCCCAATCCTGCTTCCCATTTGAAGAGCTCTGAGTGTTTTCAAGGCACCACCTGGGAGCAAACTCATTACTGGGGGAGAACATTTTATCCTAAGGCAGCAGATGGAGGAGCTGTAGGGAACTGCCGCCCTGGAGGTCACAGAGTGGAAAGACAGTTCTGATTTCCTGATTTTTCAGTAAGTTGAGTCTGGGCCCAAGTGACTTACAAAACAGTGTGCGTAGAATGAAGCCAACCACCTGGGGTGTGTGACCCTTACGGAAGGAGAGCGTTTATTAAAGGGAAGTTGGGGGTAAATTACAACACACATCAGGCAGCTAATGAAGGGAAGGATGAAGGACTTGTATTTGGGAGACAAGTTCAGGTGCCAGCATCACCTCTAACTAGCCAGGTGCCCCAGAGCCAATGACATCCTCTGCCCTGGCTTCTGTGTGTCTTAAGCTGTAACGCAAGAGAACTGGAAGAGAAGGCCTCTGCAGGCCCTTACAAGCTCTGGTTTGCTGGGACTTCACTAATAGTGAAAATAGCCAGGGCTTGACATCTAACTTGAGCGTTCACCTCTGGCACAAAGAGTTGGTGCCTTAGGCTGGATATCCCAGAAATAGACCCCGAGACCAGGATTTATTAAGGATGTGTCATCAGGGGAAACAGGTAAGGTGGCGAGGGAAGCCGGACAGAAGGGGTGCAAGGCAAGCAAAGTGGCATGCTCGGGCCAAGTCCCTCAGAGGGGAGCTTCAGCCTGACTGCACGGGGACTCTGGGGTGTAAGTTATGTCTCCAAGAGGCCCTGGTTCCCGGCAAGATTGCAGGACTTTGGTCTCCGGCAGTGCCAGCCACTGGGCCAGGTCTGTTGGGCATGGGGGGCGGGGGTGGGCACACTTCTGGCTTTAATAGAAGACACAGGTGCTGGCTGTTGGAAGTAAAACACTTAGCGGTGGGGAGGCACTGCACACAAAAATTGGTAAAAAAGCGATCCGAGGGGATCTGGGCTGGGCACTGATATTAACAGCTTTCTGTTCCCAAGAAAACAACATAATAGCACAGGGTTTATGTAGGTTCTGCATGGGCGTCTCATGAATATTTGAGGCTAAATGTCTGAAAGGGACTGTAACAGGCAAGTCAAACATTGGAAACCCTCAGGGGGAGAAGTTCTCCTGGGGCAGGGGTGGGTGGGCGGGGGAGAAGTTCTTCTGGGGCAGGGGTGGGTGGGCGGGGGAGAAGGACTGAACCCCATCATAGAACACATTTCCTCACTCCTCCAACTCGCCTTTTGCAAAGACACTGCCAGATGAGAATGCAAGCAAACAAGTCCATGGCTAAAGGGCCATGCCTGCAGCAAGAAATGATTTTTCTCCTCTGTCAAAAGGTGTCACGTCTGAAGTTTCCTCCTGCCCATTTTAATAACAATAATATAAATATGAAAGGATGGCTGGAAACGCTTGCACTAACACAGAGTTAATTAACATGTTGCCTAGGAATGTAGCAGGGAGAAGAATTATTTCATGTCACCAAGACACAAGTTAATTAACACTGGGTTCTCCCAGACTTTTTTTTTTTTTTTCTCTCCTTTTTAAAAATGCAAGAGATTAACAAGCCCAGGCAGCACGGGGTTTATTCTTGAATGTTATATGAAAACCGCAGAGATAGGGAGAAGCCCGGGCTCTTTTGACCTTACTCTATCTGTACTTCATTTAATAAGATTCAAATGATTTGACAGGGATGTAGTCAGGGGGCCCAATGGGAATCATTTACCCGTCTGCTTTCTGCACTGTCTTGGCAAACTGATAGAGAGCAGAATCAGGTCTCTATTTATCCCAGTTCTGTTTTCTTGTTACTTAATAAAAAATTGACCAAAATTAAAATCATGATCCTTGGAAACCTGACTTCTTTTCTCTGAACCACCAAATTTGCAAGGACTTTATCAGGAAATTTGGGGGTGGGAAGCTTACTCTGTCAGTCTCTGGGTGAACAGATAAGCTTCCTTCACCATGGTATTGCCTGCATTTTTATTTTTTTTTATGTAAAATGCTCTGAGGGCAGGTTTGGGAGGAAGAGCTGGCCTGGCAGCCAAGGTCACTGGAGTCTAAACAAGCTTCCCTGGTTTGGGTGGTTCTAATGTATTAGGGCTGCATGCTCCACAGACCCTCTGCCACAGGAAGATGGCAAAAATCTGACAGCTACACAGTTAAGCAGATTTGACAGCAGAGGGCACAGAGTTACCTCTGCAGCAGCTAATATGAAACTGGAAATGCTAGAACATTCCGGGCAAAGGCACTCATTTGAGTGCTGGAAAATTCACATAGCCAAACCTATGACCCAGAGCATCCAAGATGTCCTCAGTGCCTGTCTCACTGGGTGTTCTAGAGTTCCTGTGTTGCCTTTCCATTCTTCCATTTCTTTGTTCATTAGATCGGAAAAGACTCTAATAATAAATGTCATGAGCAGCTAACATCTATTTTATCCTCATACTCATGCACCAAGCCAAGCACTTTACATGTATCACCCCATCTAATTCCCACCCCTTCTTGGAAGTAGGTATCGCTGTTATCCCCATTTTACGGATGAGGAAATTGAGGCTTAGGAAGGTTACGTAACTTGTCCAAGGTCACAGAGCTAGAAAGCAGTGGGGCCGGGGCTCAAACCTACAGCTGACTTCAGGGCCTTCCTGCTGTGACCGTCAAACCCTTGGAGTGCCACGGTGAGATCATGCTTTCTATTTTTAAACTTCTCATCACATAATATTGGAATCTTACAAAAGAATTTTTAGAACCGATAGGTATATTCTGAAGCATTAAATGAGCTCCTAGGAGCCCACATGCAAACTTAGAAACTACAAAGCTCCCAGTTTCTTAGAAACTACAAAGCTCCCAGTTTCTTTGGCACGCCCTGTGCTTCCCTCCCTAACCTTCTCCCCTTTCCTGCCCCACAGAGGGAACCGCTATTCTGAATTTTGTGTTCATCACTCTCTTGCCTTTAAAATATTAGAATTGGACCGTGTAGGAATGTATCCCTGAGAACATGCTTCTCGAGCAGGAAGAAAGGCCGACTGCTTCCCTGCATCGGGCAGCTGAGACCCAGCCTGATCTCGCTGGGGCAAGAGGCAGGCACTGGGCGACCCAGACCCACAGCCCCAGGAGGGCAGCGAGGACAGTACCTGAGATAGTCTCTGCGGCAGAGCTTCCTGCCCAGCTTGTAGTAGAGGCGCCGGCCCACCTCGCCCAGCCGGCACCCGCAGAGGTCACAGCTGAGGCAGTCCTCGTGCCAGTACTGGTCGATGGCCTTCAGGAAGTAGCGGTCTCCGATGTTCTGCTGGCAGCCTCCACATGTCAGCAGGGACGGCGGGATCTGCAGCACCTCATCCACTGGTTCCCTGGAAAGAAGGCCAAGCATTAGGGATGACCTCATCTTGGGGAGAAAAGCACGGGGCGGGGGGGGCTCAGGAGTCATGCTGTGCCCAACAGGAAACCTCATTCAATTGCCTGTAGGTGACATAGGAGAAAGGAGGGGACAAGGTATACCTAGGGCAGACTGCAGAGAGACCCTGCCGGCCTCGGGTTAGGACAGGAGAGAGCTAGACCCTACATCCTAGAACCTGGAGGAAGCAAGTGCGGGGCACCAAGAGGCACCAAGGCAACTGCAGGTGGTACCGCACCCCTACCCACAGTCCAGCCCCACTTTCTCGGCACCTGTGGCCTCTCTTCTTTATCTCCCTCTCCCCTCCTACTCCATCTCCACACCTCTCCCCTTTCCCTCCTCACATACCCAGGACCCAAGGGCACTGCCCAAACCCAGAGGAGGCACCCAGGACTATAAGAGTTGCTTGCTGCCAGTACAGTGACTTCCTAGAGGGCTAAGAATCTGCACATTCCCTTTTGAATCTCCGTGCCATCCTGCCTCAAACCCTTCCCAACTGCACAAAAGCAGAGGCGAGGAAGGAAGAAAGAAGAAAGGGACCCCAAGTTATTTTAGCCTGCTTTCTCTTTCCAAGATAAAAATTCCATCAGGATATAATAGAAATTCTCACTATTATTATCTTTTAATAGAAATTCCGCATCCCATCCTTCTTACTGAATGAATCCTTGGAGAAAAATCTCAGGTGTTAATTAAGGCCACTGTTAAACTTATAAAGGACATCAAACAGAACTTTCTGCACGTGAACATTTTTACAGCAGCAAAACTGATTTGGATGAAGTTGATTTAGGAAAGAAAATGGGGAGAGGGGCAATAATTATTTTCAAGAGAGTGGAAGGCAATTAAACGGACTCTGAAATCTCCATCCAGGCAATTGTTAGGAGTGAGCCTGTGATGTGTGTTCTTTCACTACAAATGTCATACAGTGTCTCCAGTTCACTTTGCTTAACTGGAATCTGAATTCTTCTGCTTTACATTTTTAAAGAAATAACTTTATTTGCCAAAAGAAAATAAAGGGAGTGGGAGAAATGATTCTCTCACCAGATGGGACACAGGAAAAACAGAATACCTGTTGATCTGTGACAATTAACAAGTGCTGTGCTTTCTTTTTCTTTTTTTTTTGCAGTACGTGGGCCTCTCAGGCTCAGAGGCCATGGCTCACCGGCCCAGCTGCTCCTCGGCATGTGGGATCTTCCAAGACCGGGGCACGAACCCGCGTCCCCTGCATCGGCAGGCTGACTCTCAACCACTGCGCCACCAGGGAAGCCCAACAAGTGCTTTCTTGAACCTCACTCAAACACAAATCTATTTTTCAAAAATCTATTAAGTTTTGAAAAATGGAACTGCCTCCAACTGTGAAATTCCCAAAGGGAGTTTCCCACTTGGTACTTTGAGGGTATAAATCTGTGTCTCCTATTTCCAGCTGACACTAACTTACCAGGTGACCTTGTGTCCTGATTGGCCTGTGCCCACAGCACTCAGCGTCCTTTACACCTAGGGATGACAAGGCTCAGGGAATCAGTGTTGATAACACACTCTGACAGCTTCAGGCGACTCTGTCTGTAATGTGCATACCTCCCTGTGAATATTTAGGGCTACTGAAACCGAGCCCACACTTTGTAGATCAAGTATGAGGGTCCTTTGTGAGATGATCTCCTTTTAGAACAGGGAAATGTAAAACCCAAACCAGTTTTCTCCTAAAAACTCAAGACTTTGAATACTTTTAAGAGTTCACTGAAGCCTGGTTTGCTTTTCTTTGTTTCCACGGGTCATACATAAAGACTTCCATTCTCCCTCCTGAAAAATAAAACACCAGCATTTTCACATGCATCACCTCAGAATCGCATCTCTTCCCTTTCCACAGCCCATGGTCTTACTTTAGGCTTTCAGAAACACTCATGGAACTTCAACACTGCTGGATGCCCTGATGCTGAGCCTGCCAACCGACTGTGAAAGAAGAGAATTTGCACTTAGCTGGTGCAAAACTGCCTGGAATTAAAATGAACTGCTCTTGTTACTCACAGGGAGGCGGTAGGGGCCACTGGTGGCACAGTAGAGGAAATCTCTGTGTCTGTGAATTCTGGCTGTCTTTCTGTCTAAATGTTTCATTTGCATATGCCTTGGCAAATTTCTGTGTGTAATTTGGAGATGCTGATCAGACTGACCTCAGCTGCACTGACCCAAGTATGTACACAATGAAGCTTCTGGTAGGATGGTGGTCCGCAGTAGAAATGGTAAGCATAAGAGCTATTGTGATGGCCTGAGATGAGATAGGAAAGGATATATATAAGATATTGGCTCTATCTTTCTATAATTAATGATAATATCACATTATCTTTGGTGGATGTTCCAAGCCAATAACTGAGTGGGATTCACTCTTTAATATTTTATAGTCTCCTAGAGCCTATCTGAATATTACACCTAAACACACTTCGGCCTGGATTTCTGGGATAATTTCTCAACAATTTCCAAGAGAGATAGGGAAAAAATGTGCTGCAGCAATTTCTCAGCTAGCTGGTCCATCTCCAATTAGAGCTTGTCTGCATTGGGCAAATAGTGAAGCAAAGGATGGAGAAGAGCACCCTTCAGTAGGTGCCTGCTGTGTTATGAGGTAAAGATGTTTCAATTTTCCAATCTCAGTGAAAAAGCACAAACTTTGAAAAGAGAAACACTTCCTTCAGGGAACTGAAACCTCCAGATTTATCTTCTAATAAAAGGCTTAGTGATTGAGTTCTGCTGATTGAAAAGGCATTAGGGGCCTTTCAAAGGTAATTCATCCAATTCACTCTCTTATGGTATTACTATGGTCTTGCCCAGGCTCTGAAAACTCAGGGCTAAGTTGTAATTCTCGGTTTGTTTAAAAAAAAAAAAGAGCAAATCACCCTTTAAACCCAGTGTTTTCGTAGATACATACTTTTTAAAAGGAATGTTATCTTTCTCCGGAGAATTTAAGGAAGCTGGGTTTTTGTTAGAACAAACCAGACTCCTTATAGAATTGGCATCTGAACCTTCAAGATTGAATAGTGATGTTTATATTCTCACTAGATCATGGTACTTCCTGTGTTTTATGAGAACACGCTGAGCTTTTATGCTGGTAACTGGGGGTAAAACCCAGGTATATAAACACCATAGGAGACTGAAATTGGGAGGAGGAGGTACTTCAATCAGGAAAGCACAATTCTTTTAAAGCAGGAAAAGAAAAGAAAAGAAAACAAAACAAGTGCCTCTTAAAAGCACAAATGGACAAGTCATTAACCAGCTCCTTTGGTCTGTGTAACAAATCCCTTCAAAGGATTAGATGGGGACTTCAAAGGAATAAATGTTCTCAAAACCAGACAGCTAATGAATCTTAAAAGGGCATTTGCGCTGACGGCTAAATGATATCTTAAAACAACCCTTTCTCCCCGTCTTAACACTAAGGAATGGGCTGGAGGTAAACATTGGGAAGAGGGGATACTTCAAACCAGTCAGAGCCTCAGAAAACAAATGCAGTTCATTAGAGCTCCGGTTCCCAGACTCCAAACCCTTTGAGACTGTGATAAAAGCCGTGAGACTCCGCTCCCCAGAAAAAAATTCACCTATAAGCAAAATGGTGCACTAACTTTCGAGGTTCAAAGGTCCCCATCGGTGGACCCCGAGGGGAGAGGCGGGGACGTGTATCCAGATTAACTCCGTGTTTAGCTGCTCTAAAGTCTCTGGAGGCCTGAGTGAGCTCCGAGGTGAATTCTCGCACCTCCTCACCCGCCGGTCCCTGGCGCTGCGGGCAGCCGCTCCACCTGCGGACCGGGAAGGGGGCTGTCGGGGACTCGGGAGGCCTCCACTTGTAATGTCCCCCTTTCCAGGACCAAATGGACAAAGAGAAAGGGGACCAAGAAGGAACGAGAGGGGAGAAAGGTGCAGAATCGAGTCCTGAAGGCTCCCAGGACTGCACCTGTGCGCCTCCGACCTCCCCCTCTGCCTGCTCCGGTGTAAACTTTCTGGCCCGCAGTGGCTTTGGGGAGCATGCCAGGTAGCCGGGAGGGGCCCGCAGCGGCGCCGAGTCGACCCCCTCTTCCTGCCGCCCGCCGCCCAGCCCCTCTCCCAGTGTCCCCAGAGTCACCCGATAGGATGCGGGAGCCCCGCGCAAGGCAGAGGGAACCAAGGGCACGCTGCGGGCGCGCACCTGGAGCCTTCTCGCCGGCCGCCCGCGCCACCCTGCCGCCCCGGGGCGCGAGGCCGTGGACATCGTGGGGGGCAGGGGCGCCGCACTTACTCAGACGGGTCCAGGCTCTTCCTCTCGATGGCCGAGGACATTGGGGAGGGAGGTGGTGTGCCAGGCGGCGGGGGCGCTCCCTTTGTGGCGCGGGGCTGGCCGGCAGCCGGGGCTCGGACCCCCTCGGATGCTCGGGCGCCGCCGCCGCCTCCGCTCCTGCGCCTCCTCTTGCTCCGGCGCTCTGGCGGCGAGCTCGCCCCTCCGCGCTCAAGGACAGTCACCGCGCTCCCTTCAAACGCCAAAGAGAGAGAGCGAATCACCGGGCTGCCGCGCGCCGCGGCCGAGGCGGGGACAGGGGCGCGCAGCCTGCCCCGGGCGGCTGCAGCTGCCGTTGCTGCTCAGGACTTAACCTTCCATCCCGGTCCCGCCGCCGCCCGGTCCGGCTCGGCTCGCGCGCTGTCGCCGGCTCCGCGCCGCCCCCGGGAATGGGGCGCGACCGTCCGGCCGCCCCTCGCCCCTCGCCCCTTCGGCCCGGGTCGCGGCGCGCAGCTAGCCGCCGAGGGCAGGGAGGGGGCGGCGGCCTGGGGGCCGGGAGGGGACTGCGCCTCTTTCCCCCGGCTCCCTCCTCTCTCGGGAAGGTCTATTTTCGCTCAGCTTCCCTCTGTCTCTGGTTTCATTTCCTTTTTCCTGATCGCGATTCAAATACAATAGAAGGAAATCACATTTAAAGAGACAGCTGCCCGGTACCCAACCCACCCCCCCCTTCTTTTTTCTTCTTCTTTTTTTTTAACGGGGCTCCTGGGGATTAGCGATACAAACAGCAGCCGCCGCCGCAGCAGCAGCCGCCGCCGCAGCAGGACTGAGTTGGCGTCTTAAAGGGGCCAGCGTCGGGGACGGGGAGAGTCTCTCAGTGAACACCTCTCCTTGGAGAGGCGGCTGAGTTGCCTCTAAATCATCCTTTAGGGATTCCCCTCTTCGGCGTTGCCCTTTCGGTAAAGTAAGATTGAAAGTAACCAGCGGGCCGCTTGAGGAAGAAAGAAAAGACAAGAATGCGAAATAAGCACATACAGAGATGCACGCGTTCCGAGTGGCGTTCGCGCCCGTTCGAGGTTCCAGGTCCGCGGACACGGAGCGCGAAGATGCCCCAGACAGCGCGGCTCTTCTGGCTGCGGACTTGTGACTGCGTCCGCGCTCCAGACAGGCGACGGGAACTGTGCGAGCAGAGGCCGCACGGGCTGGGTACGCCTGAGCAGTGCCAGGGGCAGCTAATCCCAGAGGGAGCGTGTGGTTGGGAGGGACCAAGCTGATCTCAGTCTCCTCTCCATCTGCTGGCGGCAGAATTCCCTCCCTCAGCATCTTTCAAAAATCGGACTCCTGCGGTTAAACTGGCCCCTGTAAAGTGCCAGTAGTACTCTGCACAGAGAAGAGTGCCTCTCCAATGAGGGAGAGACTGTTTTGCCCTGGGTCAGGGAAAGAGAGAGAAGCCAGACTTGATTTTCGAGTTCAGGTTCCCCCTCCAACCTCAAGGGCGAATTCTAGGAAGAGGGAGGAATGCAGAAGGGGAGAGGAGGCTAATAATCTGCCCCTGTGTAGAGCAAAACTTTAGGTCCCTTGGGCCTCATCAGAATTCCTTGAAAATAACTGCATTCAGAAATTATTACTAAAGGCCTACTTGTGCATGACACCAGTCACAAGTCTTGTAAAGAAGAAACTACCAAGTACTTTCAGGATCCATAGTTTTATATGAGCAGTCTGGATCATGGTCATGGATATTGTAGTCCCATTTTCAAGATGGCACTGAAGGACCTGGATGAGTTCACCCTGAAAAGTGGTGGCTGAAATCAGAAGGGCATCCCTGTAAGCGTCGTTTTCCCTGTTCAGAGCTTATCCTCACTAACTTCTCACACGTATAACCAGAATTTACTATCGCTTGCATGCTCTTGTCCTTTCCTTACCTGCATGTCCAGAGCTTGGGTCCCTTTGCGTATAATTAAAATCTCTCCCAATCTCCACCTCTCCCGTGTGTGTGTGTGTGTGTGTGTGTGTGTGTGTGTGTGTCAAAGGAAGCCTTAAGAGCAGCTTTGGGTCCAACTCAAGGCCTTCTTGAGTCTCTAAAAAGGTCTTCTCCTGCTCCTTGTTTTTAATTTAAAAAGGGAAAATGCCTAGAATTTTTAGGTCAGCCTAAATTATGTGATAACCATGTAACCTACCACTCTACAATCGGAAATGAAGATAAAACATTTATGTAGGCTGTGAGGAGCAGTTCACCTACTTACAACCAGTCAATGTGGTGATTAAATGCTAGGACTTGGGCATCTGACTGCCTGGGTTTGATTTAAGCTCTTACTTATCAGCTAGCGGGGCCTATCTAGGAAAGTTACTTAACCTGAGGAGGCAGTATTGGTAGTGGCTCTGGAGTCAGACCACCTGCATCCCAACCCACCATTTCCCACCTGTGAACCTGGGCAAACAGCAGGAATTTAAACGCCCAAGATCCTCATCTGTCAACGGGGGTGCCAGAACCTATTGATTAGTTGTTGTGAGGACGAGTGGTTGCATGCAGTGTGGCCCTTAGACGCGTAATGAGCTGGGGGAAATAACAGACAGGAGATTACATACATGGATAGCATTTGGTGTGTATTAAGCTCTCATAAATGGTAGCTTCTGTGTTACAGCAGAATATCGCTGGGAGAATTTAAGAAGAGTTTGAAATTAAATTTAAAGGTGAGCTGGGGGTTAAAAATAAGAATTTCCAACCCCAATTTAAAAAGCTGTCCCATTTTTTAAAAGCAAACAGAGGAGGGTCCCTTCATTTCACCTCCTTGTGCTCGTATACGAAACATATATGCATTTTCCATTTTAATGTTCACTGCCTTGGTGATTACATGATATGTTTGCATCTGCTTGCTTTTATTAAATCTGATAAGTTGCTTCCTACCTTGCATGGGGCTTAAGTTTTGCATGGGGCTTAAGTTAGTTGTTATATTAAATATATCCTTGGGTTCCGGAGGTAACCTCTAAACGGCCAACGTTGGGGCATGAAGTTTCCTTTTAATAATATGCTTCTGTTTTGACCCGAATGGGTAAAGAAAGAGTGATTACTGCCGATGACTTTGGGTCAGTTTCTTATCTCTCACCACTCTTTGGGGAGAACTTCCTTAGAGAAAGTGAATATTTGAAATGGTATCTTAAGATTTCAATTTCACACACAGTAGTTGTAAGAAATAACTGCCTACCGGTGGGATTTCATTTCTATTCAACGGGCAATTAAATTGCTCAAATTTAAGTTTAACATTTAGAATCGAGTCTCAAAATGTGTTTTCATTATGAATAATTTTAAAGCAATCATGACCTTATTGTATCCTTCCATAGCAACCTTATGCCTTATGCAGAAGAGAGACTCGGTAACTGTGAGGCAATTTGAAAATGTAAAATGGTTCTTGAGAGTTGGGGAAATCTGTACTTGATCCCTATCCAGTGGGCTTGTAATTTAATTCCTTTTACCCTCCCCCAACTCCTTGAAGATCTTAAATATCCTAAAATTTAGAAAATTTCCAAGTTTTCCTTCCTGAATGTGAATGTCAGAGGAAGACTGAATGAGTTGGCGTGATGAATCTGACCCTACGTGGATTACTTTCTTCCTGTTGGCATTTTCTATTCTTTTTTGCTTATTACATCTACAACTGTTTTCTCTGGAAGAGCAGTTTAAGTGACTAAGGCTACATTTCTTTGTTAAAATGGACTTCCAATAGAAAGGAAAATGCAAACGTCATTGGGAAAATGTCAAGAATGACAATTTACCTCTTTTATTTTTTTTTTCCAACCATTAGAAGCCAACTTGTGTCATATACCTGTTAGTGGTGACATTCACATACAGGAACAAAAATAAAGGTTTATTTTATTATGGCTTCAGCTCCCATGCAAACTTCTTTAAACTACTCAATTGTCACAAGTATCTGGCTCCCAAACACGTTTCAGAACACTTCAGGGCATGTTGATGGGTATGTTTTTAGAATGTTAGACCTATTAGTAACCTTAGTGATAAATAAACCAGATTTCCTATATAGTAGAAAAGAGCTCCAAAAATCTAAAAAAAAAAAATC
This sequence comes from Kogia breviceps, assembly GCF_026419965.1. NCBI lineage: Eukaryota > Metazoa > Chordata > Mammalia > Artiodactyla > Physeteridae > Kogia > Kogia breviceps. The sequence continues at coordinate 24,991,148 of NC_081316.1, read as the reverse complement.
TTTATCAACTGAGTTTAGGAGATGATGAGCATAGGTGTCAGAAGGCATATCTCAGCTGTTCACTAGCTGTGTGACTTGGGGGAAGTTACTTCACCTCTCTGAACCTCAGTTTCTATATTTGTCAAATGGAGGCACTAGTAACACTCAGCAGGGCTGGGACTAGGGTGAGGCCATAGGGATGCCTGCTTACTTCACAGGAGTTTTAAGAGGATTTAATAGGATAAAGTGTGTAAAAATGCTTTGTACCGTGATGGTGCATAATATATGCTCAGAAATGATACCTGTTGTTATAACCCTATCTTTTCAGAAATCATCACCACCGTATTAGGTAGCACCAATCTCCCAGCTAGTCGGGACATCCGGCAAAGAATGCCGCGACTGGGGTACTGTAGAAAGAGCTGAAGTGTGCCTAAGACATCAGCAGGCTTCAGGCTTGGGGAGCCCCCATATTTCAACCAAAATGCAGGATTGTGCCCATTTAGGTCCTGGGTAGGCTGCTGACAGCTTCACTGCTTCCCTACCACATTGCCTGTTTCAGCCACATCCCTGATTTTATTCATCTGCTTTTCCCCTTTCCAACAACTTCTAAATCACCTTTTACAACTAAGACAAGAGGCAAAATCAAGCGCTAAAGTAACTGCCCCCAAATGTCACAACTCCACAGCGAGGTCTTAGCAGAGTTAACCTCACAGCATGTCCCAGTAGAAGGAGCCTCTGAAATGTGACTTCCCAGCTTGCTCCTTGGAGCAGTAGGGGTTCTGAAGTGCTTCCCTAGTGGGCTCCACCGCCCCTGCTCCAACGGTAGCAGCTCTGCACTTATTGACATGTTGCTCAACCTCTCTGGACTTTAGCTTCTGCATCTGTAAAGTGGGCATATTCAGAGTACCTATCTCATGGAGCTGCTATAACAATTCTGTGAAATGAAACATATAAGGTGCTTGGAAATGAGAGTGGTACATAGTAAGCTTCTGTGGAAGATTTTGCTTGTACAGAGAGATTCCAACTTTAAAATATTTGAACAACCATTGGTGATTCAGAGCCCCTTTGATGGACAAGGCAAATGAGACGTGGAGTCAACAGCTCCTTCTTCTACCTCTGCCCCCATCAAATCCTCCCCCACGTTCTCTCTTTGGGTACCAGACCTGAACTTATCTGCTGCTCTGTGTTCAAGGGGGCAGTCAGAGCTGGGTGAACTAGCTGAGTCACGGAGCTGTCCTGGGGCCCTTTGTTCACATGCTCCATTTCCTCTCTTTAGCTGCTCAGAGGCAGCCCCACCCCGCTGACACACCACAGTGCCTGGGACCCTGCAACAGCACATTGGAAATCCAAGCTCTTTTCTGTGGCCTAGAAAGTTTTATACTATCTGGCCCCTACTATTCTTTTCCATCACAACCCCCTCACTCTCTCTGCTTGAACCACACTGACCTTTTCTCTATTCCTTAAAACAAACCAAGCCGACTCCTATTGGAGGGCTTTTGCACCTGCTCCCTACTCTGTCTGAGATGCTCTTCCTCTAGATCATCCTATGGCTCCCATGTACTTCACTCAGGTTCAAATGTGTACCCTCATAAGAGCCTTTTAAAACCACATTTCTCATCATTCTCCATCTCCTCCTCCTGCTTTATTTTTCTTCCTAGTATCATCATTACTTACACTTTACATACGTATTTGTAGTTTTTTATGGGTTTGGTTTTGGCTTCTTTTCCCAGCTAGAATGTAAACTCCATGAGAATAGAAATTCTTTATGACTTGTTTCCAGTTGTGTCCTCAGGACCTAGAATGTGCCTAGCACACAGTAGGCCCTCAATAACTATTCAATGAATGAATGTACAAATAGTAGCCTTCCCCTTTGGCCAAAGCACGCCTGCATTATGCTCTCTGGGTAAAAGTTAAGGAGGAACTTGAAGATCCCTTGTCTTCCTTGAGCGACGCTTTTGGGAGATGATAAGGGCCCAGATACCATTCAGGTGCAGACCCAAGAGTTTGGTTTGGGAACGAGATCAAGCTCTTGGCTGCTAGGAACACTCAGATACAGGTGTTTTCAGGAAGCAACAAGTCCCCACTTTGAAGCTTGATTCTCCACTGCAGGGCCCCCATACCCGCAAGGAGATATGGCTACAGTGGACCAATGTGTAGAATGCAGTTAATTATATGGGTAAAAGCACAGGCTTTGGAGACAGACAGGCTTATGTTTGAGCCCTGGCTCTTTCAGCTACATGATTTTAGGCAAATTATTTGACAGTCTGAGCCTCAGTTCCGTCACGTGTAGAATAGGGATAATTATATCTTCATCACAGGGCTGGAGGAATAAAATGAGATCATGCGTGTCAAATGCTTAGTACAGTGTTCAATGGACGGCAGCTATTATTAGAATTAATTAAGCAAAGAGAACCTCAGAGGAGGATAGTCAACCAGGGCAGGCCTTTCTCGACACAGAGGTGGATAACTGGAGTTCTGCCACAATGAGGGCTCGGCCCAGGCAGGTGGGGTCAGCCTCCTTGCCTGGGGGCCTCTTGCCTAATCTTACCTTCTCTGGCAACCCCCAACCCCCACGGGGCAGATGGGTTAGGCTTGCAGACACCTGGCCTAACTTCATGGTCAGGAAGGCGACATAAAGAGATGGTGTCTGGAGCCTGTCCTGGTCACTGGCTCTTCAGGGTTGGGGGTCTCTGGTCTGAGACACTGCACTCCAAACACACCTTCCATTGGAGGAGAGGCCAGGCTGCTTCCGGGCAAGTGGTGTTTTCTGGCACTCGTATCTAGCTGAGGGCACTGAGCCTGGCAGGGGAAGAAGATTCTGACCTTCCTGATGACACTTGACTTCCTAAGCTTCAAGCATCAGCAGAAAGGAGTCTTGTGTGTGATGCTCCTAGAAATACCAGTTTCTAGGAGGAAGGTAGCTTTCAGCCAAAACGAGGGAAAGAGCTGCTTGCTTCCTCCTGCCAGTTTTCTCTGCCTCCCTTCAGCTGCCCCTCATGTATCTGACTGCCAGACTAACCCATCTGGAATACTGTTTCCTTCACTATTACCACCCTGCTCAAGAATTTGCAATGGCTCCCTGTTTCCTCTGATTATTGGCAAGTAGCTTAACCTCTTGGGACCTCGATGTTCTCATTTTATAGAGGAAAGAGGTTGACTGGAAGGTTAGAGCTGCAGCTCTATGCGTGATTCTGTCCTTCTAGCAAATCAAGACCAAACTCCCCATGATTCCATTAAAGGTGCCTGTGATCCTGCCCATGCCATCAAGTGAACTTCATATCCCAAAGCCCTAGAGCCCGAGCCTCCCCACCAGCCAGGTGCTCCTCTTGGACCTCAAACATCCTGCTCATGACCATTTCTGTGCACTGTCTTATTCTGTTCTTTCTATCTGGAATGTCTGCTTTGTCTGTGCTTCAAAACTTTGGTGCTAGAACAGCAGAGGGGTTAAGAATAGAGATAAACCTGGTTTCTAGGCTCCACTTTACAGCTTACTATCTGGATAATTAATCTTAGGCAAATCTCTGTGCTTCAGTGCTTGCAGTGATAAACTAGAGGCAATGATAAACACAGGGTGAGGAGGCATAGCTGAGATAATGTGTGCAGCAGGCAGAGCACAGAGCCTGGCACAGGGTGAGTGCTCGGTAAATGGCAGTCATTACTGAAGTTAGTACAAAAGCCTCCCACTCCTCTCTGCCTCTCCAAATCGTGTCCATCAACCTGGACCCCACTCAAGCCACATCTTTGCACTGAAGGTTTTTCTGTCCCCTGACCTCAACTCCTTCCAGCTGTTGGCTCTAGGGCCTGGTTGGGTGCTCATCAGACTCTGCCTTGCAGTGCCATAATTTTATGTGTGCATACCATCTTGCTACCTTGTAAGTGACTTACGTTCTTAGAGAAGAGAGGCCATGATTTTCATTTTTACTAGCTCCCAGGGTATTGATATAAATTTGGAGATAATAATTCCTTTTGAATTAAAGGCTTCAGATATCACATCTATGTTATCAATTTCCCAGTTCCTAGCTTCACACTGACATTCGTCAAGACCTGAGGGTCTCCCCAGAATCGGTATTGAGGATGGCCCCATGCACTGTCAGCCATAGACTTCTTAAAAACCTGGCAACTCGAAACTATCAAACTCTTAGAAAGAAACGTAGGGTAAAAACTATATGACATTGGATTTGGCAATGATCTTGACTATGACACTAAAAGCACAGACTACAAAATTAAACACAGATAAATTGGACTGCAATCAAAGTTAAAAATTTGTGTGCCTCAAAGGACAGTATCAAGAGACTAAAAAGGCAACCTATGGAATGGGAGAAAATATTTGCAAATTATATATCTGATAAAAGGTTAATATCCAGAATATTTAAAGAACTCTTGCAATTCAACAGCAAAAACCCCCCAAAACCCAATTAAAAAGTAGGCAAGGACTTCCTTGGTGGTGCAGTGGTTAAGAATCCACCAGCCACTGCAGGGGACACGGGTTCGAGCCCTGGTCTGGGAAGATCCCACATGCCACAGAGTAACTAAGCCTGTGTGCCACAACTACTGAGCCTGCTCTCTAGAGCCCGCGAGCCACAACTACTGAGCCCATGTGCCACAACTACTGAAGCCCACGCGCCTAGAGCCCGTGCTCCGCAACAAGAGAAGCTACCACAATGAGAAGCCCATGCACCACAACAAAGAGTAGCCCCTACTCACCGCAACTAGAGAAAGCCTGCCCGTAGCAACGAAGACCCAACGCAGCCAACATTAAATAAATAAATAAATAAATACAAGGAAGAGAACTAAAAAATTGTTAAAAAAAAAAAAGTAGGCAAAAGACTTGAAGAGATATTTCTCTAAAGAAGATATACAGGGGCTTCCCTGGTGGCACAGTGGTTAAGAATCCACCTGCCAATGCAAGGTACACGGGTTTGAGCCGTGGTCCTGGAAGTTCCCACATGCCGCAGAGCAACTAAGCCCATGCACCACAACTACTGAGACTGCGCTCTAGAGCTCATGAGCCACAACTACTGAAGCCTGCATGCCTAGAGCCTGTGCACCACAACAAGAGAAGCCACAGCAATGAGAGGCCTGTGCACCGCAATGAAGAGTAGCCCCCACTCGCTGCAACTAGAGAAAAGCCGCACGCAGAAACGAAGACCCAATGCAGCGAAAAGTAAATAAAATTAAATTAAATTTTAAAAAAGAAGATATACAGATGGCCAATAAGCATATAGAAAGATGTTCAACATCACTAATTACTAGAGAAATGCAAAACAAAACCGCAATAAATCACCACTTCCACCCATTAGGACGGCTATCATCCCCTAAACAGAAAATAACAAGTGTTGGCAAAGATGTGGGCAAATTGGAAATTCTGTGCTCTACTGGTGGGAATATAAAATGCTGCATGCAGGTTCCACAAAAAATTAAAAATAGAATTACTATAGGAGTCATCAATTCCACTTCTGGGTATATACCCAATAAATAAATCTGCATACAATGGAATATTATTCTGCCTTAAAAAAGAAATCCTGTCACATGCTACATGATGGATGAGACTTGAGGACATTATGCTAAGTGAAACAAGCCAGGCACAAAAGGCCAAAGATTGTATGATTCCACTCATATGAAGTACCTAGAGTAGTCAAATTCAGAGACAGAGAGTAGAATGGGGGTTGCCAGGGGCTGCAGGGAGGGGAGAGTTATTTTTTAATGGATACAGCATTTCAGTTTGGGAAGAATAAAAAAAGTCCTGGAGATGGATGGTGGGTGATAGTTGTTGCACAACAACATAAATGTGCTTAATGCCACTCAACTATATACGGGGGAGTGGTTAAAATGGTAAATGTTATGCCCATGTATATTTTCAACACACACACACACACACACACACAACCTAAAAGTTTTTAGGTAAAAGTTAAAGACGTTTCCCTAGGTGCAGAGCTGTCCAAGGTGCAGAATTTTACCTTTCATTTTAGGGAGCTCACAACATTCTCAGGTTCATCCATGGACCAATTTAACAACCCCAATGTATGGTGAAGCCAGTCCCGTGAGCTCTGAGACGTACCTCAGGTCTCCAATGGCAATTCCTGCCCACTTATGCCCCCATCAGCAGCACTAATCCCTGACTTCTAGATGACCTTCTATGCAGCAGCCCACTAGGCCCCAAGGACAGGGGAAAAGGGGGCAGCTTGTTATTAATATGTACAGCCACATCCTTAAAGGGACTCATGCTCTTATAGATTCCTATCTGCCCTCTCCTCTGAGAAGCCAAGGGTTAGAGTATAGCAGGCACAGGTTCCGTTTGGGGTGGGGATGGCTGGATTAGGGGGTTTCATGTAAGTAGAGCATCTTTAATGCCCCCTTCAGGCCACAGCCCCTCTCCAAAGGCCCCTAGGGTGCTCGTGGGCCAGTTCAGCTCCTCCTATGGTATCAGGCGACAGTGCCTCCCATTGCATTGCAAAAAGCTGCCTTGGGTCGTAGCTTGCAAAGGAAGAGCTATTAAAAACTTTTCCATTTGTATTTCCTGCGTGGCCCTCCATCTGGAAATATCTTTTATCTGGCAACTTTTACAAAGTGAACTGAATCTTGAAGGAGGTCCTGGCAGGTTTATGCTGGCCTCTCTATCACTCCAATAAGATATTTCCATCCTAACCTTCACCAAGGTCAAGAAATCATGACTTGGTCTTCAAAACAGGACTGGTGTGGCATGGCAGCAATTCTTTCTGGCCCTGAGGCATCTTTTTAACCCTGAAAACACCCACTTGGAGGGCAAGAGCGAAATCTAGAAGATTATTATACGCACTCTCTCAGCTCAAATGTTACTTCTGCCCGGAAGCCCCCCAGCCTCTCATGACTAGATTAGGACCCATCATTATATGATCTCACTCTTAGGTTTTTTTAAATTGGTTTTTTCCCCTTTTTTCTTTTTACTTGTTTATTTAAGTATAGTTGATTTACAATACCGTGGTAGTTTCTGGTACATAGCAAAGTGATTCAGTTATTTTTTTTCAGATTCTTTTCCATTATAGGTTATTACAAGATATTGAATATAGTTCCCTGTGCTATACAGTAGGACCCTGTTGTTTATCTACTCACTCCCAGTTTGGATCACAATTGGTAATTCTATGTTTTGTGGTTGTTAAGTTCTGTTGAGCTCCCCCAAAGACTGCAAGCTCCTCCGCTTGGAATTGAATCCAAGAGCCGAGCCCAGCACGTAGTAAGGACCCAATAATTATTTATTGAAGGAATGAATGAATAAAACTCATCTTACCTGCCTCTCCACCAGTTACTTCAAGTCCAGGTTGAAAAATATCTTCTTTTCAGAACTGGTGTTACCGAAAGAAAAGGAGAGAAACTCTCTGGTAGGTAGCTAGAAGTAGAATGAGGGTGGGGAGGAAGAGTTCTTTATCTTCAGCTAGAGAAATGTTTCCACAGGTCCCTGATAAACTAGGGACAAATACCTCCAGGGCTCTGTGATAGCCTGAGTGTCCTCGATAGTGTAGCTGGGTGGTGCAGTCCGAGCTTTGGCATCAGGGCAAAGGGATGGATTCTAACGGTTTCTTCACTGGTTGAAAAGGCTGCTTCCTGCCCAACTTTTTTTTTTCTTCCTTATGTACCAGCTCAGCTTATAACGTGAAGGAGCAGCCCCCTTCTCCAAATGAGTGGAGGCCGGTAGAGCAGGAGCGTGCTTATCGCTGCTGTTGGGCCCTTCAGTTGGATGGGCCGGCTGCTCTGAGAAGACGAGTGTCCTGCTTGTGCCTTACACTTTGCAAATCTCACATCCCTTTAGGTCTCAGAAATACATCCCCCCACTGCTCACTGAATTAGAAAAGGCAAGTAGCCAGGCTCCCTTTTGATAGGAGAGGAAATTAGGCCAAAGCTCTTCCAAATCTGAAACCTGCCTAAACTAGAGTGCCATAGGACATACATTCATTGGACTCTGACATTCCTGCTCACAAGAAGGTCTTTTGAGAATTTATTTTTCAAGAGGAAGAGTTTTATTAGGCAAAAATCAACTTAGAGGCTATATTAATTGCCTACTAAGTGGTACTTGTTGGGTCTGTCTTTTGAGTAATTCAAACAGAAGATTATAGTTGGGAGTAGATGGGCCTATTGTTGTAAATAATTGCTGCGTTTTATTGAGCACGTACTATGGGGCCAGGAATCTTAAATCTTATTTTTTGTCTTATTTTAATCCTAATATAACCTTCTGAGATGAGTAGTACTATTATTCCAATTTTACAGATAAGGAAACTGAGGGTCACATTCAATAACTTGCTCAGGTCACACAACTACATAAGTGTAGGAAACAGGATGTGAACCTAGGTCTTCTGACCCTGTACCCTCACTCTTACTCACCATGTCAGCGTTTCCCAAATTTCCTGCATTTGCTTGTTAACAACACATATTCTGGGGCCCACACAAAATCTACCAGATCAAAATCTCCAGGGGCTTCAGAAAGTCCCTGGACACCCAAACTAAAGTAGCCTTCTCCCCAGGCACTAACACAGCACTATTTTATTTTCATCACTGTACTGATCACTATCTGATATTTTCTCATTTATGAATTTACATATCGTTTTTCTTTCCCACTAAGTGACAAGTTCCATAAGTGCAGCGACAGGACGCCCAAAGTTTTATCTCCAGAATACTAAATGGGAAGTAGTACCTAGTAAGTACTCAATACATATTTATTGAATACATTACTAGACATCGTCCAAAGCATTGTGTTAAGAAGGATTCTGAGTCTGGACCCAGGTTCGGGGAAAGAGAATTATTATTGGGTACTAGGATCTCCCAAGGCTGTGGGGTAGGGAGGTGTTGGCACACATGCCATGTAATTGCCATTCCAGGGAAAGAAACTCAATCCTAAGAAAATTACGTGCAAGATGACACAGCAAGTCAGTAGGAAAGCCGGGTATAATGTTGTCCCTTCCTTCACGGACCTTTATCTCTTACTTGGGAAGGTCAAAGTGAACCCATATGTAATGGAGAACAGATACACGATCAACAGCAAGGTGCTGAACAGAAATGCAATCAGACTGGTTGGATTAAGGATGAGCTGAAGTGGGAATAGGTATGGAAGTTTTTCTGGAGGAAGTAGAAATTGAGTTGCCTCTAAATGAGTAAATTTTACCTGGGTACTTCCTTTGTGTCAGACTTGTACTGTGAGCTTTACCTAGAGTGGGGTTTTTCACACTCCTTACAGCACCCTAATGGAGTAAGCACTGTGTTCATAACTTTATGGATGGGGAAACTGAGTCACAGAAAGGCTAAGGAACTCATTCCAGGTCACAGAGCTTAGAAGTGAGTAGGGATTAACAGCCAGTGGTTTCAAAGCCACTTTTCCTAAACACCTGGTGAGGGAAGCAGGTGTGGCTGGCAGGAAAAAGCCTGAGCAAGGGTCTGGGTGCGGGATCAGGAGATGGAGGTGCGGTTCTGGGGTAGTGAGGGAATAAAGACATGTTCAAGTTGCCTTTTCCTGGAATATTGTTATAATGCAACTCAACGACCAGTCTGCCATATTCCCTCCTGTTCAAAGGCATTGTATGTTCAAACACACCACCCCTGCCATGATCACAAGTGACTCAAAGGTTTATTACCGACTCAGACGTTGGCAAAGTGAGGGAAATCCCAGGCGAGGGGCCCACTGAAAAGAGGGCTCCCCATCATCTTCAGAGGGAGAACGCATGGTCCTGGGGACACAGGTACGGGACAGGACCCCAGCTGTTGAAAAATGCCGGGAGATGGTAGAGGGGAGAGATTAATTATCTTCTTATTAACATGCTTGGCGGTGGGCTGTACTGGTTTTTCATGGCCAGTTCAGCACGTAAAGTCCACTTTCTGGCAGAAGGGTCCCTGTAACAAGGTCACCCCTGGATGCAGGGGATATCCAGGAACTAGGGACTTTAGGATGTTCTGTATAAAATTTGGTTTTCGTGTGGTGGTGCGTCTGTTGGGCTATTTAGATTACTTTGCCTGCATTGTTTATCCACACAAAATGGGAGCTTCCCTGGAGGGCACATACTCCTCTTGGGCAGCCAGCATATCCTCTGGAGCTAGTCTGTTATCTGCCACCCTGGCAGTTAGGATTTTTGCCCTTCAGCGAAAGCCTCAAGTGCTGCCACTGTTTACGTTACACTGTGAATGTCACAAGGTTCTGATAGAATCTTGGACATTTCCTCTGCTGCATCTGCTATTTTCCTTGTGTAATCGAGCCCTTAGTCTCACTCCTCCAGCCCAAATGTCACTCTTTTTTTTTTAAAATAAATTTATTTTTATGTATTTATTTGTGGCTGTGTTGGGTCTTCGTTTCTGTGCGAGGGCTTTCTCTAGTTGCGGCGAGCGGCGGCCGCTCTTCATCGCGGTGCGCGGGCCTCTCACGGTCGCGGCCTCTCTTGTCGCTGAGCTCAGGCTCCGGACGCGCAGGCTCAGTACAAATGGCACTCTTATACCTAGGGCAAGGGGTAGGGAAATGCTCATCGCCTTCGCCTGGGGACTGTGAAAGGCAGGACCCCATCAGGGGGTGGCTGGAAAATGTGAAGGAGGTCAATGGAAGGTCAATAGGTTCCTTCTGGGTCTTCTAATCACTCATGTTCCTTTACTCTCTGGGCCAGCGGAGTGTTATGCTTACCGTCATGCTGTGAGGGCCTAGGAAGGTACCAACATAGGCATGTGGATTTGGATAGATGCATGATCTGGACTCATGGACCAGGGACCAGACTCGACAACCTCAGTCAATATCCCGTCCATCAGGTCCTGGATAAGACAGGGCAGGACCCAGGAGCCTAGACCAGCAGCATTAGTGTTGGCGGTTTTGTGGGCCTTTTTCACGAGCCTTGGGTCATCGGGCATGGTGTGAATAAGGAAGTGGCTTGCTCGTGGGGGCAGAGTGCACCCAGTGGCTGGGCCTCTGGGATGCAGCCCTGACCATATGCACACACAGATTAGCCTGGGGATGGCCTTAAGCAGGAGGTTTGCTTTAGGAAGTCCAGGAGGGGAAGTTTTAGCCACAGTGGTAATGGGGTTTATTGTGCGCAGGGGGGAAGATGGGGAGGAGAGGGTTGTAAGTCTGGAGGTCCGTCTGGTATTCACTCTTCTGCGTATGTGGTACATGCTGAGTGGGGGAATCCCCTGAGGGGAAGCTGCCTGTGTTCTGGAAGGGGGAACCTTGGTAGATGATGTGGGTAGCTGGATAGTCATCTTCTGAGATGGGGTGGTTGTCTGGGCCGCAATCGTCACCTGTAAAGAGGTGGTAGGCTCCCTGAGCCAGCACAACTCTTGAGCCAGGCCTCAGAGGCATAGATTGACGTCGGCAAGGCTGTCACAAAGATGTACAAGGTAGAAGGAGTGGTCAAAGTCACATGTAGCTATGTGCTGGGCAGCCAGTTGGCCATGATAAGTATGGTGGAGGCAGCCTTTGGGGGGCACTAGAATGCAGGACCACATTCAGGTGTGTCTTTCCTGATGGCTGCTCAGGATGATGTAATATGTTTGGCCTATGGTATTGTGGAAGAAGAGTGATACACTCCAGACAGATAGGGATGACAGTGTGGGTGACATATTGCCCAGGTGTCCTGGCATTGAGGAGGAAAATCGTGTCCCAGACCATGGCTATATCAACCATATCAGGCATAGCCGGCTAAGGATAACCTAAAGGTTCAACAACAACATTTTCAGGGTTTTAGGCTCTAGGTATTTAAGGTATTTAGGTATTTAAGATTGCCCATTTATAATGCTAGGGGGCATCTGGATCCCACAGCTATGAATGCCTGTCCTTGCTTCAGCATCATGCGGTGGGGAACAGAAAGCCTCAGGAATACTATTTTGTTAGGGACCAGGATCTCTTTTGCTTTTCTCCAAGATCTACATGGTGGTAGGTGTCAGTCCAAGGGCCTTTCCCGGGAGAAGGGCCTGAAATTAGCCAGCCTATACATTCATCATAAAGTCCACCACGGGGGATGTTTTAGGAGACGGTGGTGCCTGTTTGCCAGGCTGGAGGAAACACAGTATCAGGGATGTTGCTGTTCTGTGTAGTGTAGTTCTGTGTAGTGCCAGCGGGTCCCAGTTTATGATCTGCCCTCAGGCCAGGCACACCAGTCCTTTGTGGACTGAGCACAGATTGAGAAGGGGTAGAAGAATGGGGGATGGAGGGATCTTGGGACAGAGAGTTGGATGTAGGAATTCATGACTGGAGCCTGGATCTCCCATTAGAACCAGCAAAGTCAAAATAAGGACATTTTGTTATGGGTGAGGGGCCTATAGGGGCAGGTATCAGGGGAGGTAAGAGCAGTGAAAGAAAAGTGATTTGGGAAACCATATGCCATTTTGTAGCTTTAAGAGAAGACCCATTATCATGGAGTCCATGATATTGTAGCGTGGTGGGAAGGGTGAGCCAGTAATAGACAGGTGTCATGTCCTCCATGGCTGGAGCATACGATGGACCAGGGAATCTGGGGTAAGGGTCCATTGCAGTCAATCTGTCTTTGGGAGTGACATTCTGCTGGGAGTGACAGAGTACACCTGACTCTCTCCCCTAGTATTTAATATTTCTGGGACAGCAGTAGAATATGGGTGGGAAGGGTAAATGTAGCATCATATTGGAGATGGTCTTGAATATCAGCGTCCAAGAATGTGAACTTAATGAGCCATTAGAATTTTGAGCAGGGAAGGGGTGTGACTGGATTGTACTGGGGCTGGATTGGGGTGGGAGAGGCAGGAGGTGCCTTTACTCTTTCCCTCTCCCTGGAATCTTATTCTCCAGGTGCAGGTTCTCCTTATTAGAAAGGCCTTCCTTCATCCCCTGAATAAGACACTGACACCCTGACTGCCCACTTCCTTCCGCACAGCTCATACACCATCCAACACCCTGTTTACTGGCTTATTTGTTTAGTGTCTATCTCTCCCTCTCTAGTTTGCAGGTGCCATTCAGACAAGAGCAATGTTTGTTTTGTTCCCATCTACGTATCTCTGGGGCCTAGAACAGTTCCCGCCATGTCTTAGGGGCCCAATAAACACTTAGTGAAAGGATGAACAGAGTGTATCGTCACCCTCCTTCGATGAAAGAGGAAACTAACGCCCAAGAGAGGTAAGCAACTCATCCAGACAGGACAGCCAGGGGTTGCCAAAGCCAGGATTTGAGCCCAGAAAAGCCTGACGACAATGACTGCTCTTTCCATTAGGGTACAGTACTCCCGAGGAGACTTAGACCTTTGTAACTGAGAAGAAGAGTCTTTAATAAACAGAAATGGGAACCTCTATGGAAGAAGAGGGTTAGGTGGTGATGGAAGAGAGGTGACAAATCCATTTTAGATTCTGCACTCCTTGGAGTCCAAGAGGATGTGAGAGTCCCCGCAGAGCCATCTGAGCATGTCCTGTGTGCCAGGTGCGGTGCTGGACACCAAGGATTTAAAAGTAAACAAGGCATGGTCTCCACCTCGAGGAGCTCACCCTGTAGAGGTGGTGTGTCAAGGGCCTTACTGAATTCAGGGAGCAGGAGGGTCCCCCCGCCCCCCGGAGCATGAGACAGGCGTGCAGGTGCACTCCCTCGGCCGGGCACTGGCTGAGTGGCAGCAGTTCCCGGTCCTGTTCATCTGTTAAACAGAGTCACTGAACACGTGGGCTGTGCGAGATGAAGTGGTGACATCAGAAATACAGAAACAGGTCCGACAAGGGCCCATCCTCAGGGGCACACAGAAGTGAGAGTGCACAAATCCTTCACTATTATTCATTCATTTCACCAGCTAGAAAACGAGTGCTTCCCATGTGCCAAATACTCCTAGACTCTGGGTATAAAACAATGAACTGAGTAAGCATCATCCCTATATTCAAGGAACTTACATCAAGTGGTAAGTAATTATATGGGGTATTATTGTTACTGCTATTAATAACAACAACGGTGGCTGACAAGGGCTAAGTACCAGCCGCTGTCGAAGCACTTACATGATTTATTTCATTTCTTCCTCCCAATGACCCTATGGTCATCCCAATATGACAGATGAGGAAACTGAGGCTGCCATCTCTCTGGGAGCACGAAGGAGAGTATAACTAATTTTACTGATAAAGTCAGAAAAGGCTTTACAGAATTTTTCAGAAGGCACCTAAGGAAGTATGGGTTTCCCCTAAGCAAAAAACAGTGGGGCAAGAATCTGGAACAACGAAAGCATAATACCTGCTTCAAAGGGTAGTTGGGAGAAGCCAACAAGATAACGTAAAACCCTAGCCCAGTGCCTGGCAGGAAGTACATACTCTCAAATGTTTGCTCCTTTCCCCATCCCCTGTGGCGGTAGGAACGTGACAACTTTCTCCATGCACCTGGGTTTTTAGAAGAGTACGAGTCATTGTCCCCGTGGAGGCCACTCCGTGACGATCCCTGCTCTCAATTCAGAGTTGAAATGTGTTTGTAAATGCTGGACAGGGCAGTGGTCCCACCTCTTCATTGTGTAAGGTCGTTATGCAAATACATATGTGTGTGCGCGCGCGCGCGCACACACACATACACACACACACACACACACACACACACACGGGGTTGCTGGGGAGTTCATGGTAAACACCAGCCTCTCTTTGGGATCAAAATAACTGAGCGGTCTTCTTTGTGGCTGGTCTAGAGGAACACATTACGTGAGTAATTAGCAATTCCCCACGACATTGTAACCACGGGGCGCACACACAGAGCGCCTGACTCACCGTGGGACCCCTCCAAGTCACAGCCCATGAGCAGATGCTCTTCCTTCCTCGCGGAGAGAAGCCAGAGTGTCAAGTACACCCGGGGAAGCTTGAGGGCTCCTCCCCCCTTCAGAATAGTTTTATTTTAAAAGCCAAATCTAATGATCACTTCATCTGGCTCCTCGAAGCAGAGAAAAGTTCCCTTGCCACACTCCATTCAGCGGAGAGTTAATCAAGCCTACTCACGCGCAGAGGATGTAACCCTGGTGGCTCCCCCAGTCAGGTCTAGGCCGCCTGCCCCCCAGACACCTTCTCAGCTAATTGCCCTGCTTTGCACCTGTTCCTTCTTGGGAGGCCCTGGCACCCTAGTGCCTGGTGCCTGTGCCACCTCCTCTCTCTGCCAGGACGCCGGCAGGCCCTGTGGACAGCCAGGCCCCCCTCCACGACCTGGGGCTGAGGGGGGCGTTTCCTTCGCCCTTCTGCTTGAGGCCAGTTGCTGTTCTTTGGGGGTGTTGCAAGCCCATGGCTCCGAGGCTGGGCCTGTGGGCCGCCTGGGTGTCTGTCTGACAGGGTGGAGCGTGGTTCCTGCAGTGAGCTCTCACACCACATGTGCTCTGTGTGGCACCCCCACGTCTTCAGGGCAGGGCCACTCTGCTGCACAGATAGCAACTGCTGGATGGCCCAAGCCCTAACTCAGACCCTCCTCCTCTGGCTCGGAAAGTGGAGAAGGCTTATGATCTACAGCTTTGACCCAGCTCCAACAGACCCTCTGATTCCAGGAAGCCATCCTTGACCCTGTGCATGCATAGCGCCCTCTCCTCAACTAGGGCTCCTCCCTTTGAACTTCTCCCTGCACTTTCGGCCCTTAAGTATCGACTTTTCCCTCTTGCTCAATGCAGCACCGTATTATTCCAGTACAGGGATGCTGCAGGCTATGATAGAAAGTTCAGAGGCTCTTCACACAGACTTAGATCTGAATCCTGGCTCAGCCACTTACTAGCTGGCTCAGAACCTCAGCCAGACTGAGGTCTCAGAACCTCAGCACCCTCATTTCTAAAACCAGGACAAGAGTACCCACCTTGCAGGGCCGTTGGGTGGATTCAATGAGATAAGGCAAGGAAAGCGCTTGTGTCAATCGAGGCAAGTGCCAATACTGCATGACCCATTGCAGTATTGTCTTACCCAGCAGTAATTTCAGGGTATGGATTTGATCATCTCTTAAATGGATGTGTAATTCTAACTTGGTTCTTCCTTAGAACCCCTCAGGGCCTGGAACAGCTATAGGCATACAGAAGTCACTCCTAAGTAGTTGTTTCTGTATTGGCTGAATAAAAGAGACTCCTGACTCCTGTCTCTCTTTCCTTTGTCTTCACCACAAGGCTGCTATCAGCAGCTCTCCCGGCTTAGCCTCTTTGATCCTGGGCTTTGGGGTCACACCAGGCTCTCCCTTCTTTGTGCCCCAACCCCTAGTGAGCTCACCGGCTCCTGAGGTCCTGGCTTCCATGTTATTATTGCTGTCCCCTGAAATGGCTGCTTCCCCACGAGGGCCTTGTCTGTCACCTGCTTCCCCCGCCTGCGTTGTCTATCTGCTGGGCCAGGCCCTACCCCAGGGGGACAGCTCACTAGGCCTCACCCCCAAGTCTTTCCCAAGCATTATCAGCCCACCCTGGTCCAAAGATATCTTTCCTAGCTGATCTCTCACGGTACCTCCTACCTTCCAATTAGGAGCTTGTCAACACCCTGGCCATCATTCTTCCTGCCGCGGCTGACAACACAGGTGCCTGCTGAGGCTGCTCCGGGAGAGGGAAGCAAAGTTATTTCGGTGGTGCAGGTGGTGTCGAGCACAGGAGTTGGAATCTAGGTGAATCTGAATCTAGTCCAGCCTCCTGGTTCTGTAAGCAGGTGCCTCATCCTCTTTGGATCTGCAGCAACAAGCACCGCGCTTGGCATACAGTAGGTACTCAATAAATGAACACACGTGAATTGAAAAGGCCAAGGGCACGTTTTTTTAAGCTAGCGGATTCCCTTTCTCAGTGTCTGTTGATGTCCAATTCATTTCTTTCTCTTGCAAATAAGCAATTTCCCTTGCCAACAAAGTTAGTTCATGACTAATCTCTCATAATATTTTCTTTCCTTTACTTCTGTGGTGGAAAATAAATTTATACCAGAAAAGATAGAGATCTGATACCTTGTTCTTCCCTCTTCCATCTTCTCTAAATCTTAGCATCGTGACGAGGCTCTCTGAAATTCAGACCCGTTTTCAGAAACTGGCACTGATGAAGGAAATATGACACAATCGAACATTTTTCTTATCTGGCAGTGTGGGCTGGTGGTTTGCAGGGGGGCTCTGCAAGTCGGAAGTCTGGCTTTCTATTTCTGGGGCTTAAGGGAAACCATGTAACAACAGTCATCGCAGACCCACTCGCTCTTGCTTTCTCTTTCTCTTGTTCCCCGTAATGAGCCCTAAAGGGAATGGCTTAGCCAAGGCAGTCAGTATTTCAACCAGGAAAGGAAGCATACCACCCTTCTGGCCCCAGCTTCAGCCTTGGTCGAGGCTGTGAGGGTTAGTGGTGAACAGATGAAAGATAATCCAGAGAAATGGAAAGTGAGGGTGATGTACTGGAGAGTGGTTTGGGGCCATCCCCAAACCACTCATCCCCCCACATCAGACTAAACCTTTTCTTCTACTACAACCTGAGAGCCTGAAGTCACCAGGGCTCTGGGCAGGGGTGTGTCGGAGGTGGGGGAGTGGCGGAAGAGGAGATTTTATTTGGCTAAGGAGCACCCTGTGTGCCTGGAAAAGGAGATGGGAAATTAACTTGCTTTGCCTTCCAGGAAGCAAATTCAGAAGTGGGGAAATGGGGAAACTCCTTTGATCTGAAGTAGAAAAGTGGGAAGAGAGAGGGAGAAAGAACCAAAGTGACAATGAATTTGATGAAACCAGAAGGGGACAAAAAAGAAGAGGAGGGAATTAAGATGAGATCCTTGGAGGGCAGAGGACTACGAGGACACACTCTCTTTATTGCTGGCCTAGGAGAGTTTACGTAGTGGCTTGGGAAGGGCCTCCCAAGGGGGTATTTGTGTCAAACCAGCCTAACAGAGATAGAAGCATAAATCTCCTAGGAATTCTACTGTACTCCAGACTTCAAAGTACATCAAGATTTGAACAGCCTCGAATTTGGTAGAAAACTTTCGGCATTTGATTGATCAAATTCTCCCACTGTAACTATGCAAGTTCTGGGACTATATCTAGAAAGAACAGGGCCAGTTGGGGGAAAATAGTCATTTAACATGCCATTTCCTTCCTCATTTCTACCCTGCTGATCTTTAGGTCTCAATTCCTGCTACTGTAGTTGTTGTTTTAACAACCAGGAAGCTATGAGACCTTTTGGGTTATCTTTAGACTGACACACACTGCAGCGAGTTTTAGGCTGAGCCTTGGGCTGGGCGATCAGATGGCACTTGCCATGGGCCGACTATTATTGCTTTGAGGTTCTCTCTACAGGATGATTCAAACATTATATTTTCCCAGTTAGCTGTATGTGCATTTTGCAGAGTCTCAGATTATGGTGGGAATATGGTGTTTTATGAGCTCCCAGTGGTAACACACAGAGAAGGAGGCTCTATTGTGTGATTCGGGGTGCTCTGAAGAAAAAAAATGCCTCTGGGGGGCCAACACTAAGAAAGGGACACTAGCTTTGTGGTTAGAGAAACCTGAATTTGAATTCTGGCTCAGCCCTTTACATAGGCAAGCCACCTCCTGCCTCCACCTCCACTTCTCCTCTATCAGTGGAGATTATCAAGTCCTCTCCAGGCTGTTGTGAGGATTTAGTAAGATATAGAATTGGTATGATTCCCGGCACATGGTAAGTTGTAATTTATTGCCCCTCTGTCCTAAAGTGCCACCTGGGACTTAATTTTTTAAAATTAAAGAGAGGTTTTCACTGTGGAGATTTCTCTCCAGTCTATTGATGTTTACGGAGAAAAAAGTTTTCAACTGCCAAAGGCTGTGGAAGTGGTAGAACCTGTTCTCGGACAGTGATCAAGACCAGGGATATCCTTCTGTTACGTGGAGCCCACCAAATGCTAAGCAAGGACCCCACGCTGCTCTACTAGACAGCAGCAAAGAAAGAGCAAAGCACTTGTGTCGTTTTCTTTCCAATGCGTTAC
Organism: Kogia breviceps; assembly: GCF_026419965.1. Lineage (NCBI taxonomy): Eukaryota > Metazoa > Chordata > Mammalia > Artiodactyla > Physeteridae > Kogia > Kogia breviceps. The sequence goes on along the minus strand of NC_081316.1, from coordinate 24,972,338 downwards.
CAACCTTATGTAACAGACAAAGTAGCTTAAGCTGGGTCCAGACTTGTTGGAAGCAGTCTGGAGGACCAGTGGGGCACCCTCCCCGCCCCAGGATTTAATTACCTGCAGGACCAAACTACTTCTCAGAAGACGACTTGTCCCAGGGTGAGGCGAAGATGAGGGACATTTGTCTCATTCAAGGACAATGGGTAACAGTGGAGAGAGGGCAGAATTATTTCTGAGGGCAACTATGGCACCCGCAGTGGAGTCCTAGAACAAGAGAGCTATAATTAGAGAGCGACTGAAAGTAGAATCAAGGGTTTTTCACTGAAATATCCAGGAGATAACAAGACACAAGACTTTGGGGTCGGGCTTCCCTGGTGGCGCAGTGGTTGAGAGTCCGCCTGCCGATGCAGGGGACACGGGTTGGTGCCCCGGTCCGGCTGGGCCCGTGAGTCATGGTCGCCGAGCCTGCGCATCCGGAGCCTGTGCCCCGCAACGGGAGAGGCCACAACAGTGAGAAGCCCGCGTAATGCAAAAAAAAAAAAAAGACTCTGGGGTCAGCTCCTTGGCTGTGAGCAAAGATGGCACTGGTGGCTTCAAAACACTGCTGCCTTAGTTTGGGCAACAGCACGGTTTTGTTTTGTTTTGTGCACTGATTTCCTTCCTAGTGAAGTTAAGATTTATTTAATTTTTATTTTGGGGCAATTAAAATATTAATATTTTATGAGACTGCAAAATACATCCTGAAAAATATAACACCAGTGCTCTGATTCACTACCTCTCTAAATCAGAGCAATGTTGCATTTATTTATAAAAAAACAGATTATAATTGACATAGATACCAGTATTTTGCCAAGATTCATTAATATTAATCTGAAAAGATTATGTACTGAAAATGGCAACATGTATAAGGAAGCTACACCCAATTTTGATGTCATCTGATACACATTTATTCACTTGTTCAACACATTTATTGAATGAATGCCTATTATGTGCTGAGTTGGACATCAATGTGTTTGGTGCAGACATCAGTACTGTTAGTACATGTGAGTCCACAAGAAATATCCCTAGGAATTTTTTCCCAAAACTATTTTAGGGGGAAATGTGATGGACCTGGAACCCCTACAGAGCTGGAGCCAAGGGAGCCAATCAAATCCTACCTGGTTACAACACCCTGTGACCCTGTTTTATCAGCAGGCTTAGACACATGATGGTTTAGATCCATGATACTCATCTGTAAAAAGAATTGGCCCAACCAGGTGATTTCTAAGATCTATATTTTGTTTAAACTTCTGCAAACTGAAACTCTAAGTCCTTAAAATAAGCAGTAACATATTACGAACCAGGCATTTTCAAAGCAGCTTATATTCATTTGGGATCCAGTTTGATGGCTTTGGAGGATCAGTTTCTGGAATGGTCCACACGTCTCCTTTCTCCCATTTACCTCTCTTTGCGGCAGGATCAGGCACTACTTCACTACAGGCCTTTGTCGCCATGTGGAATTACAGGCCCAAAGATGATAGCTAATCTGGATTTCAAAGCGAATTCATCTGATTTTTAAGTATAGGCAAATGATTCAGAAATATGTTTTAAACCCTGCATGGGCCAACACTGTGTACGTTAAAACAACAACAACAAAAACAGCAAGCTAACTTTAACCCTTGGCCACCAGTTTGCAATCTGATTTTTATAATTAGGACCTGTTTGAGTCAGGAGAACTGGGATCCAGTCCTATCTGCCTCTGATCTCTGCATGGCCTTGAGCAGTTCATCAAACTTCTCTGGGACCAAATTTTCCTCATCATATGATGAGATATTAGAATTCAATATTCCTTCCAACTCAGAAAGTCTGTGCCTATGTTCTAGAGCAGGACATCATGAATGGACATGTCAGCTCATGCATATGTTACTGTTTTGTAGTCCAGACTAGAAAGCGTGTCCATGTCCTTTTAGTTGGGAGGCAAGGAGGTTCTGAAGGAACATGACGGCTTACCTTTCCTCCTCCTCCCTTTTATATTAGAAACAACTGAGAACTAGACCAGGAAGCAAAGTGGGAACTAAACTATGATATATGCTTGATTGCTGGTAAAGCTGAATAATGACCTCCCTTTTAACCGTGACCAGAGTCGGAGCCTCCCATTACTTCTTCCCAAGTTCAGGCCAAGGAATCTGCTTGCAGACAGTTTGGGCTGCAGAACAGAACCTGATACTGACAGCCTTAATGAGAATGCCTCATCACAGCATTGCTGTGCTCACCTGGCCCGGCAGCTCCAGGAAGTCGAAGCAGAGAGGAAACCTGAATTTGCCTGCAGAAGGGCCAATGCGGACAGAAAAAGGGCTGCTGCTAGCCCACCTGACACCTTTGTAAGAAAGGAGCCCCTTCCTCCAAGGAGACACAGCCACATCGGGGGTCACGGCTTGGCGAGCAGGTAACAAGCTATGTTTCCACCCATCTCATCCACTTGGCTGCACAATTGTAGCAACGGCTGGTGTGGGAGCTCCCGTTTTATGGGCTGAGGACAGGACTGCAAGGTGGAGACCTTGAGGGCTCCCTCTACACGCTTGAATTTATTGTCGTAAGTTTGATGGCTGCGCTATCCAATATGGTAGCCACCAGCCACATGTAGCTACTTAACTTGACATTGCAATTAAATAAAACAACAATGTCATCTCTCAGTCATACTAGCTTCATGGTAGGTGCTCGATGGGTACACCTGGCCAGCAGCTACCATATTGGACAGTGCTAATACAGAACATTTCCATCACAGAAAGTCCTCTGAGATAGCATTCACTGTTTCATGGGGTCACTTTCAGCTATATTAACCACTTCTAAATGTTGACCAGCTTGCCTGTCTCACCTCCTTCTTGCCACTGCCCATTACAGACCATGTTCGCCAGCCCTTTAGACCATTCACCGTGTTCCCAATATTGTGGGTCATATTCAATCACTGTACTTTTCGTTCATGTGGTTCCTTCTTCCTAAAATGTCCTCCCTCTACCAATTTTTACCTATCCCATAATATCCTGCTCACCCGTCAAAGCCCAGATCCTACACCGACTCCCTATATCCCCTAGGTGGACACTGTTCACTCTTGGGAGCTCCCAGGGCTGCTCATGCATCTCAGCTCTTTTAGGGCTGATTCTAATCAGGTGTCTGCCTGTCTTATCTCCCCGGCTCGCTGTGAGCCCTGGAGGGCAGGCCCCTGTCTTATGCATCTCTGCCTCCAGGGCCTGTGTGAGAAAGACCCTCAAAGCTGTATCTCTGGAAGGGAAACGTACCATTAAGGCTCTGGGTGGGACAATTGTGTAATTATATTTTTAGATACAAGGCTTTGAGCTTCGCCGGCGGTGCTTTGCCCTCTGAGCGTCAGAGCACTGTGAGATGGGCACTGTTTTCCCCAACTCCCGGATGAGGGAACAGAGGCTCAGAGATAGGCAGTCATCCAAGATGACTCAGCTAGAAATGGCAGAGTGACATTTGGACAGAGGTCTTCCTGCCTCCAGAGCTCAGATGCTGCGATGCCTCTCATTTGAGGGAGAGGTCTGTGGACACGGCCTGGCAGACCTACGTTTGCTTACCTTAGGCAGGAGCTAGGATGAGACACTCCAGTTAAGCAGAGAGTTCAGGGCAGCTGTACGCGGACACCTGCCCCCACTCAACCACACCTGCCCCCAGGGAGAAGACTGGTCTCTGAGAGGCTTTCACAGACTTCATTCCTCTGGACAGGGCCGGACCTAGGCCAGGGACCCCCATTTGTCCTTTCATTTCCCTCCCTGACCGCTGTGTGTTGCTTCCTGCTGACTCGGGCGCAGTAGAAAAGCCAGTTTGACTCTTGGCTGGGAGGGGACCTGTGTCCCCGACTTTCCCTTCTGCCTCAGCTTCAGGTCAGATGCTCTTATCTCCACTCTGTCCTCAGAGCCACCATTTCCACAGCAGGTTTGGGTGAGCTGGGCAGTTTTACGATGACATAAAAAAAAAATATTTCCTTCCTCCAAGAGGCTTGAGTGTCATAACTAACTCTGGGCATCTTATAACTGGAGCTCTTCCTACTTAGGGAGAGATACTTTGTACTCAAAACTCATTCAAAAGAGTGGACAAACTGGGAGAAGGAAGCCCACGTTGTCCAGTACAGCCTACCTTCCCACCTCAACCCCTGCACAGGCTTCTGGGGGCAGCACTGTGGAGCGAGGCAGTAATTGTCAAAGCGCGAGTCGCTGGCCTCCCATCACAATCGCCTAGGTTCTCTCCTTTTTTGCCCTTCAAATTCTCACTTTCTTGTTTCCCATTTCTCTCTTCTGCACACACCTTAAATATCCCAGTGAGTTCCCCTGGCATTATTTGGCTCCCTGGGGACACTCAGCCCAGAAAATACTTTGATGTGGTCTCTGAGCTCTGGCTGGCCACTTCTGCCCCCTTCCAACCCACCGTGAACCATGCTTTGAGGTCCAGATTCAGTAGAAAGGGGTTGAACTGTAAGCCAAGATACACACAGGAGGAAGGAAACACCCACGTGTCTGGAGCCAGGTCAGTTGGCTCCTGGAAGATCACCTTTCTCTCTGGCCCTGCCTGCCCAGCCTCGGGCCTCCTGCACTTGTTATTCAGACCTTGGCAACCTGATTCTGAGCACTGGTGTCTCTGGTCTGTCTTTCTCCCTGTATGTGACATTGGCTGAGCCTAGACTCTGGGTGAGGACCAGCCTGACAACCTGTTGTCTATTCCTAGTGATGTGTCTGCTTGGATTTGGCATTTTCTACCTGGGACTGTCCCCGAGTTCATATAAGCCCTTTATATAGCCTGAGCCTTTTCTAAAAGTAAACACTTAAATGTAGCCCCTAGTGTCAGACTAGCTGTGTTTGAACCCTAGTCCTTGTCACCCACTAGTTGTGTAACTGTGGATACATGATTTTGCCTTCCCATGCTTCCATCCTCTTACCTATAAAAGGTAGGGAATATAATACCATCTCATCGAAGTGTTGTAAGGATTCAGGGCAATGAGATATGTAACAGTGCCTGAAACGTGTTGGAAAAGGCCCAGTGGATACCATTATCATTATCTTTATAAGTGTCTCCATTAGTTTCCAAATAAAGAACATTTATTCCCTTTTTCCTGAAGCCTGAAAGTTTCTTCAAGATGGTTTTCATGGAAAACCAACCCCTGAAATGTCCTGAATTCCCCCAAGATTGATGATGGAGGCCCTGCCCTCGTAGGATGGCTCCTACCCTGCCTCTAGGGAATCCATAATACTTCTGTCATTCCAACAGCTCAGGACCAGGATGTTTTCTGTTCAGGAGTTGTCTTCAGGCCTGTACACCGACAAGCTATAGACACATCTGCATTTAAAGTGATTTTATTTTCAGATCTACAAACAGCACCAGTCTTCCCACTTTACAAGGCCAGAGAAGGGTCACAAGGTCAGAGCTCTAGCACAACTCTAGAGAATATCCCCCTGGCCCAAGGAGGTCCAGAGGACACTTGACTGTCCTTCTCAGGGCTGCTGAATGCCCAGGCCTCACATCCTGTGAGCCTATAGGGCCGATGGGGTCTAGGGGTGGCTCGAGTGTAGAGCAGGGCTGTTTGTGGGAGCAGGTGGTACTGAGGTTGGGAGAAAGGGGAAGGCAGGAACCAGAAACACCACGAGACCAACCAGATGGAAGCTCATCTCTTGAGAACTCGCCAGTTAAGTCCAAAGGAGTCTGGGCAAAACCCAAGTGCAATTTAGGCAGATGATATTGATCAATGAGCCCAACCTGATGGAGTGGGTAGAATGGTGTATGGGGACAGGATGGCACCAGAGATCAGAAAGCAGAGCAGTGAGAGAAGCCAGAAACAAGATCCACAGGCAGGAGTTCTACTACAGAGCCCAAAGCTGCCCATCCCTGCCCCCGGTCTCCTGCAGGATTAGGGAAACCTAGAAACCAGACCTGGGTGAGGTTTCAGGCAAGTGGGACAGGATTTGTAGCCTGCTGCTGGGGTTCAGAACTAGGGCTCCAGTCTCTCTTTCTAGGTTCTAGAAGGGCCAGGGAGGTTGGTTAGCACCACAGGGAGTGAGGAGGCATAAAAGAACAGCACAGTGCTGTGACTTGAACCTCTTGGTAACCCAGTGTGGCTTGCCTCTTTGGCACCCATCCCCCCCTTTCTTGGTAATAGCCCTTGATATTCCCCTGGGAAGCCAGCCATCTCTTCCCTGTTCTCAGTCCCTGCACTAAGTGTAGAGTTCCCACATCCAGCTGCCAGAGTAGACCATATGACCGCACCTGGCCAGTCAAAGCACTGTGCCTCCCTGGCCACTGGGATTGTTTCAGAGAAGAGCAGTCACCTTAGGTAGCTGATGTTGCTGCAGCCATTTGCGACCAGGCAAAGCCAAAGAGCAGAATGAAGAGGAGACAGTTTCTGATGACGTTGTTGGAGCCCTTGAATCCAGCTGTGCCTGGAGCTAGCCCCTGCTGCTGGGCTTTCAGTTGCATATATCAGTAAATTCCCTATTAGCAGAAATCAGCTTGGTTTGAGTTTTCTATCACTTTCCACCAAAGCATCCTAACCTAAGGCTGAAGCAGCTGAAGAGAGGCTATTTCCAGACCCCATTTGCTCACTGATAGATAGCAGGTTCCTGGTATAGTTTGAGGCCAGTCTCCCACTGGCCAGGGCCTGGGTAAGGTTCAGGCTATAGATGCCTGACGTTATTGTGGGTACCCTGGCAGGGCTGGGTTGGCAGAGCAATGATCAGAGATATAGAAAACCAGGTTCTTCCTGATACCTTATATCCTGCTTTCATATCTCCATGCATCTGCTCTTGAAAAAGTTCAATAGATTGCTACCATTTTAGACATAATGTTTATACTTTACCTTCAAAAATATCTTTATATCTATATAACTATATCTATCTATGTACCTATGTGTCTATCTATATGCTCTCTTGCCATGCAAGTACCAAGGCAAAGAAAAGTGTAGATGATTCTACTAGGAGGCAAGTCCCTGGGACAATCAAACTGAGAACCCCAAAGCCTTTGAACTTTTTAATGACAGTTAGCAAAAGCACCCATTGCTGATACATCTCTGATACTGTTCCTGATTTCTTCCTTCTTACAGGCCCATAATGTGAAGACTCAGTTGCCATACGTATTAGTTAAATTAGGATAACTGCTGAACCAACAGACCCCAAGTGCCTAATGACCCAAAATCATCGAGATTGACTTCATGTTCTCATAATGGCACTGGCTTGGTGAACAGCTCACAGGGCAGGCTTCTTCTGTGCAGTCGTTCAGGGATCCAGACTGATGGAGGCTCTGCCATCTTCAACATGTGAGGTCCTCTGGGTTCCAGCCAGCTGGACAAGGAAAGAGCATTGTGTGGGAGGATTTTATGGGCCAGGCTGGAAAGCGATGCACAGCTTCTCATTCCACTGACTAGAATACAGTCCTGTGGCTGTAGCCATACGCAAGGGGGACTGGGAAATGTAGTCTATCTGTGTGCCCAGGAAGGAGAGGAAAACATGTAGCCATCAGTCCCTGCTATTACATTTGATGTTTCTTTTCTGAATTCTGAACGGTACTTTGATCTTGCAATTTCTTTTTTAGTTTCGTCTTGTGGATCTTTGCAATGCCCAGTAGATTTGGGGCTTTAAGACCTGCCCTAGAGAAGTTAATTATTTCCCCCGTGTACATTCAGCTGGATACTCAATACATATTTGTTGAATGGATAAGTGAATTCAATAGGCCTGATTGAAGGGAATATACTATTTATCAGATCCAGCAGTTTCCGTTATTACGACTGGGGAAAATGAGAGAAAACTTAGCATTTAACCCTAGAAATCTAATTTTCTTAGAATTTTTGCATAAATGCTCATCTTCTCTTCCCATCTTTGTTTTACAAATACATCAGTGTCACAGAAAGGAAAAAATTAAAGAAGAAGAAACAGATACGGATGCTTTTTCCCATTTAACTCAACTGCTATCAGGTACTCGGGCAATCCTTTGACTGCTTGAGAAAACTACACTGTCTTCATCTCACAATGCCTCCAGTGCGCAGAAGTCCCAAGTTCTCAGCTTGTTCTCATCTTGTCTCCTATACGGCTGCTACAGCTCAGATGTCGAAGTTCCTCACCCAGGCTTTTCAATAGTATGGCTTCCTCCTGCAATGTTGAGCCTTACCGCTCATTTTAAAAACATTGGACTACATGTTTTCAAAGGGCTTCTACAGTCAGGGTTTTATTTTATCCTCCCAACAACTCTGTGAGGTGGTATGAAGCCTTCATCGTCCCTAGCCCCCAGAAAGGTGACTGGGTTCACACATTACGGTGGCCACAGAGCTAGAACCAGCACCCAGTTCCTCTGCCTTTCCACTAAACCATCTCCTGAAGGAGTGCTGTTTCATTAATCTCAAATAAATCCCCTCTCTTCACCCTTTACTCCTGTTTTCTATTGCAAATAAGGAACAAGTAAAATAGACAAAAGATCAAGATCAACCTTTTTTCTCCCATTCGAGACACAGTCTGTTTCCAAGCCCAAAAGTGGTCCCCCAGCTATAGACAAGTAATTCGTTCACTCAACTTCCTGCCTACCTTATTTATCAATAAGTAATTCGCATGAATTTTTCTCATTGTAAACTAACAGGTTTTCTGCTTTCGCAGGCTTCCTCTTACAGGGAGTAGACCCTTTTCCCTCTAAAAGTTTAGAAAGGTATTTTGAATATAACGGAACAGGGTGTAGCTTTGTTTTGTTTTTTAAAGTATACAGTGGCTTCCTCACTTCTATAAATACAAAGTCACTTGTTGTCACTGTATCAGTAGGGGCTTATAGATAGAAACTGGGTTGATTTCCACATAATGATCCAAATTTAAAAGCCTGAGAAATGAGCCCTGAGCTGCTAAACCCACTGCAGTGTATATAACCAGTTTATGTTTAGTAGCGGCCATGGCAAGTTTCCCTGATTTGTGAGCATAAAAATAAAGCATTTTCCTGTGGATTATTTCTAACCTGCAAATTTTTTCCATAGCCAGATTTGCCTTGACCTCACGGGTAAATCTTTAGTGAGCAATGCTTCTCGCTAGCTGTTCCCATGATGCTATCAATCCCATTGTAGGACCAACAATTAATTATAAAAATAAGAAAGACATTATTCATCCAGGCCTCCCTTCCTGCTCTTAAATTCATAAAAATCCCTGCCACCTGAACAGTTGTTAATGTGAGTGTGTGTGTGTGTGGAGGGGGTGCACACACGTACACTTAAAATTACCTGATTAAAATTATGTATAAAACACACAAGTGAAAAACTCTGAAAGGAAAAACATCAAAATAATTAAAGTAACTGTTTAAGAGTGGTGGGAGATATGTCTTTTACTTTACTTCTTTCTCTAAAATAACTGTATTGCCATTTTATTACATGAAAAAAATTACTACCATTAATTCAATGTAAAATTTTTTAAGTACTTTATTATTCCTTCAGTGTTTATTGAGTGCCTACTATGTGCCAGGTTCTGTTCTGGGTCCTCAAAATACAGGGTGAATGAGATAGACACAGTTCCTTCTTCCATGGGGACTTGAGTCATAAATAGGGGAGACAGGTCATAAACTAGTAATTATATAGATTTATTAATTAATGTATTTGACAAATATTTATTGAGTACCTACTGCCTGCCAAAAACGTTTCTAAGCACTGCGGTTCAGCAGTGAACAAAGCAGGCAGACATCTTTGCCTTCAGGAAGCTTACATTCTAATTGATGTAAATATTGATTTATTTCTAGTTAGAATAATTATCATGAAGAAAAAGTACAGGGGACCTGCCTCATGGGAAAGGTCAGAGATGACATCCTCGAGGAAGTGACATCGTTTTAAGTGCCTCAAATAAAATAGGGCTTTGTTTTGCCCTCCAGGACGGAGAGAGCTTCCCTGCACAGGACAGGAGTTTCCCTGGGTGATTAAATTCTGGCGGAGGCTGCCTCAGTTCCACCTGCTGTAGAGGGTGGCCTGGTGTAAGAGATGTTCCTGGCCCTTGGCAGGCAGTGGGCAGGGATTTGGAAACATGTCTTCATTAGCAGTCATCACCCATTTTTGCTCCGGTGCATTGTCTGGGAAGTCCTGGTACAGAAAAAAGCAAGGCCATCCTTCCCCTGTAGCACAGACAGTAGCTAATGGACCTTCCTTTCCCAGACGGGAAAGACAGAGCAGAAAAGACAAACCCAGCCTCAGCCAGAGGGTCCTCTGCTTCGCTGGTCCGGAGAAAGCCCCTGTTCAATTTCTGGTCTGCCCCTCAGGCTGCAGAGCCGCGGGTCACCCACTTAAACTGCTTGAATGCACATCCCGCCTGGGTCTATGTGGAAATGGAGGAACGCACTTCAAGGGAACACCCAACCTTTGTCCTCAGCCCAGAAACCACAGGTAAGTATTTAGGTCTGTGCTGTATCGATCATGCATCCCACCGGCACCAGGAAAAACGCTGTGAAGCAAGTCAACTTTCCAGTGACAAGGAACTCATTCTCTTACTCCGCTCTCACTGGACAATCAGGTTGACAAAAACCATTAAGTTTTCTAAGATTAGAAATTCATTGTCAGAGGGAGACATGTATAGAGTTTTCCACTCCATTACACCCAGGACAATAACCAGAGGCCAAGTGACAGGAAAAGGCTGGGGCTTTTTCAACTTTCCTGTGTCCTTGGGTGGAGGGAAATAAATTAACAAGTGCCTCCCATTTGGAGGACATGGGATATATATGATCTCATTAATCAATACCACAACCTCTGAGGTGGGCTGTGTTTATTGCACTTGACAGAAGAATAAGCTGGGACACAGCAGGATTGGGGCACCTTCTAAGATCACCTGGCTTGTTCACGTGAGATGGGCTTGAGAATCAGAGGCACTGGCGTGCCTTTAGGCCGAGGGGTCTAAAGGCTAACGACCTACTTTCTTCTGAGCAGAACTGCATTTTAACCATCTTTAAACCCGTTTCCCCCTGAAAGATGCCGTGGTTCTCTAGCAGGTGGAAGCAGACTGGTGCCGTGGTGAAGACCACAGACTGTGGCAGATCTGTGTCGTGCATCAGCTCTGCCTCTCATTGCGTGACTTGGGGGAAGTTCCTCTACCTCTAAGCCTCCTTCTCCTCCTCTTATTCACGAGGAGACAACAGTCTAAAAACGCTCATTCCACAAGGGCTCTGGGAATTAACTGAGATCACACATGTAAGGCATTTAACATCTTGCTGGACACAGGCCGGACACACGGCAGGTACTGAAAACAGGAGTCAGTTGCTAATAGGAAGTGGCTCTTTAACTTATATTTTTACTATACATTTATATAACCATATTACCAAAGGTTTAGAAAATAGAAAAAAGAAAAAAAACCCCATATTCATAACTGCTATTATCGTTACTGTATATTCCTTCCAGGATTTTTCTAATGCATCTATTTTTTTTTCTCACAGAGATAATTGTTTTGTCTTTGTAATTTCAGTGTCCATAAATAAAGTTTAATTGGTACACAGTTGTGCCAATTTCTTTACGTACTGTCTATGGCTGCATTAGCGCTCAGCAGAGTTGAGTAGTTGTGAGAGACCATTTGGCCCTGAAAGCCTAAAATAGTTACTGTTTGGTTTTTGACAGAAAAAGTTTACTGATACGCGACCAAGAATGCATGCTTTTGAGTAGAATTTCTGTGTTATAGGGTTTGCAATCGTAACATCTTTACCAGATAATGTCAGTTTCTAAGGTGGTTGTACCACTTTTACATTCCCATCAGCAGCAGTTGAAAGTTCCTATTGCTCCACCTTCTTATTTATTTTTGGCTGCATAGTGTCTTTGTAGCTGCGCGCAGGCTTTTCTCTAGTTGCGGCGAGCGGGGGCTACTCTTCGTTGCGGTGCATGGGCTTCTCATTGCAGTGGCTTCTCTTGTCGCAGATCATGGGCTCTAGGTGTGCAGGCTCAGTAGTTGTGGTGCACGGGCTTAGTTGCTCTGTGGCATAGGGGATCTTCCTGGACCAGGGCTCGAACCCATGTCCCCTGCATTGGCAGGCAGATTCTTAACCACTGCACCACCAGGAAAGCCCTCCTTTGTGGTTTTAATTTGCATTTTCCTGATTATCCATAGATGTTAAGTACATTTTCAACTATTTATTGGCTATTGTATTTCTACTTTAGGAAATGTCTGTTCAAATTTTTGCCCCTTTTTCTATTGTGTTATGTGTCCTTTACCTATTCTGAATACAGTTCCCTTGTCACTGATATGTGTGGAAATATCTTCTCGTCACTGGGACTTGTCTTTTCACTGTATCGTGGTGTCTTTTAATGAATGGAAGTTCATTGTGTTCTGGTTTTGTTTTCACTTAGCATTATACTAATTCATTAATTCATCATATCAATTCATTTATTCAAGTTGCTACTGTCTTCATTTGAATAATTGTACAATATTCCATGATTTACTTATCCATCCCTCTTTTACCTGACATTTAAGTTGTTTTCAACTTCCTCCTATTATCACCTAACAATTTTTCGGAAATGAAATTGTATGGGCACTACCCTAGACTTAACTGAATGAGAATCTTTAGGGAGAAGGACCAGGAATCCACATTTTAACAGGCTTTTGACTATTTTCATGCACAATGAAGTTAGAGAACCACAGCTGTGGAGAAACTCACACATATGTGCACAAGGATGTATGTACAAGAGTATTCACAGCAGCATTTTCTGTAATCGCCCCAAACTAAAAACCACCCAAATGTCCAGGATCAGTAAAATGTTCCAAAGCAGTAAAATAGGTAAGTGGAATGAAAATAATTCAGGAATGAAAATGAACAAACCAGAGTCTTATACCACATGGATTAGCATTAAAAAGATAATGTTGAGCGCACACACACACACGCACACATACACACACACAACAAATCCAGACACAAAAGAATATGAACTCTATGATTCTGTACAACAACAGAAGTTTCAAAAATAGGCAAACTGGGACTTTCCTGGTGGCGCAGTGGTTAACAATCCGCCTGGCAATGCAGGGGACACGGGTCGAGCCCTGGTGTGGGAAGATCCCACATGCCGCAGAGCAGCTAAGCCCGTGAGCCACAACTACTGAGCCTGCGCTCTAGATCTTGTGAGCCACAACTACTGAGCCCACGTGCCACGACTACTGAGGCCCTCGCACCTAGAGCCCGTGCTGTGCAACGAGAGAAGCCACCACAATGAGAAACCTGTGCACCACCACGAAGAGTAGCCCCCGCTCGCCACAACTAGAGAGAATCCGCGCGCAGCAATGAAGACCCAACGCAGCCAAAAATAAATAAATTAAATAAATAAAGTTTTTAAAAATAGGCAAACTGAATTACACCATTTTGGGGTGAATACTTAAGTGACAAAACAGTAAAGTGGGGCAAGGAAGGTATACTCATTAAAGTCAAGGTTATTATCTTTGAGGGGAAAGAGAGTGCTGTGTTTAGGAAATAGCACATGGGAGTCTTGGGGGGCTGGCAATGTCCTATTTCTTGACTGGGGTGATGGTTACAGATGTATTCACTTTATGATAATTTGTTAAAGTGTACATTTATGTTTTATTCACTTTTCTGTGTGTGCTATATTTCACAGTAAAAAAATTTAAAGAAAAGTAGCTGCCAGGAATGGTGACGCTCTGAGCTAGGCCTGTGGTGGAACCTGCCAGATCCACTTCACACCTTGCCTTCCCATTTGGCCAAGTCTCTGTAGCCCACCCAACTGCAAGCTGCAAATTTATAGGCCAACCGAGCCCAGATGGTTTCCTGTGATAGCTGCTAGGGGCATAATAATGAATACATGTCTCCCCACACGTTCCTGAATGCGTTTTGGCAGGATTTTTACTGTAGGCAGTAAAACCTTGTTACAAAGTCCCTCACCGTCTCAGGGGCTTGGCCGCATTTTGGCTGAGCCTCACTGCCTCTTGTTACAGGCAGTCTGTCATCCTTGTCCCACACAGCATCCTTGAGAGCTGGCATTCTCTCTGTTGTCCTCAGAGGCCATTTGATTGATTGTTACTAATAATCATTGCATTTCAGGACAGAACCCTATTCCTGTCCTCACAGCTGGAACTTCCTCTTTGCACTAATTGGAAAAACATCCTCTGGGAAATGGGGCATCTTTATTGAGTCAATCTTTGGCGATGGCTATGTCAACTGGCAAGATGAAGTTTGCAGCAGGGAGTTGAAAGCTCTAAAACCCTCCCGGTGCACTGGTCCCAGGCCTGAGTCCAAGAAGCCACGGCGACCTGATCGATATCCAGATCCCCATTTGGAAACATTAAGGGTCACATTAGGGAAAGGCTAGCCTGAGAGGCTGGGGTCAATCCAGAAGTCCAGGAGCCATCCCGGCTAATGGTCCCCCAATTTCCTTTCCCTTCTTTCTCATTAACAGTAGCCCTGAATATTAGCTGCATAATTAAGACCACATTTCCCAGACTCCCTTATAGTTAGACATGCTCATGTGATCAAATTCTGACTAGTGAGAATGCAAGCAGAAGCCGTATATGGAACTTCCAGGAAGGGTCCTTCAAGAAAGAGCACATATACTTCTCTTCCCTTCCTTTCCTTGCTTTTGGCTGGAATGTGGTTGGCCGTGGTTCGAGCCATCTTGAGCAATGGGGTGACTTTGGAAATGGAGTCCATGCCAGTGGAGAGCAAAGCTTTGGACCAGCCCTGGACTCATTTCCTGCAATTTTGCAAAAGAGAAGTAAACTTCTATCTTGTTTAAGTCACTGCTTTGGGGAATTTTCTGTCACTTTTAGTTGAACCCAATCTTAACTGATACAGTAACATTTTTATAATGGGAAAGAAGTAACAGCAACCTCAGTGGCCCATAAAAAGGGACTGGTTAAATTCGTTCACCCATTTTCTGACTCATTCATCACATTTTTAATGAGTACCTACCTCATGCCTGGCTCTCATCTAGGTCTTAGGGATGTAGTGGTAAAAAAAAAAAAAAAAAAAAAAAGATATTGTCTCTGCCCTCAAGAACTTTGTTAGAAGAGGAAGCAGAGGCATAAATAAATGGACAGCTAAAATGTAGCTTAATTAGTAGAACCATAAAGGCTGAGTAGTTTAAAAAGATACTTTAACAAGATGGGGAAAATGTTCATGACATATTGCTAAAAACAGTAGGTTATTAAAGATCATGCATAGTGAGTCCAATTTGTAAAGGAGCATATATATTTGCGTGGAGAAAAAACAAAACGGATGTGTACTTTGTCTGGACACCTTGAACAGCACTGGCATTTAGCAGGTGAACAATAAATGGTTAATGAATGAAAGAATCTATTTCAGGGTGGAGGGACTATTTCTTCCCTCTGTACTTTTTTGTTTGTTTCTTCTTTTTGCGGTACGCGGGCCTCTCACTGTTGTGGCCTCTACCGTTGCGGAGCACAGGCTCCAGACGCATGGCTCAGTGGCCATGGCTCACGGGCCCAGCTGCTGCGCAGCATGTGGGATCTTCCCGGACCGGGGCACGAACCCGTGTCCCCTGAATCGGCAGGCGGACTCTCAACCACTGCGCCACCAGGGAAGCCCTCCTCTGTACTTTTATATACTTTCTTTCCAAATGTTCCTCCCAGAATATGTATTACTTTTGGAATAAAGAAAAAAATATCACCATTAGGAAACAATGTGAATTATAAAGTTGAGGATCAAGACAAAATGTGTGGGGTAGTGATTTCAGTTAGAAGGCAAACTAAGTTGTGCTAAATAGGCTCAGAAAGAAACTCAAGTCTGAGGTCTGAGTTTGCCCTCTCCCTGGGGGGAAGACCCTCGAAGGGTCTGGTTCTCTGGCCCAGGCACTGTCTGGAAGCAGGCAGGGAATTTACCCAGGGCTTTGTTCTACATTTTTAGTGGGGCGGGGCTCACTTGCAGCTCAGTTATGAAGCACCAGCCCTATCACTTCTCTTCCCATGGCTCCTCTGCTGGGCCTCCTGCCCCACCATTAAAGCAGCTGTTGTTGTTTTGTAGAGGCTAATTAACTCCACACTGCATGAAGCCAGATGCTAATTGGCCCCTCACTTAATCAACTTTAATGTCTCTCTTCTGGTGGACCCGGCTGCTGCTTTCTGTTCTCCTGATCGCCAACAAACCCAGATCCAAGGAACTGGCAATAACAGCCTCCAGTGGGCACACGCAGCCCTTACCTGTCACCTACCACAGGGGTGCGGAAGCTCATTTTGACCCTCAGTTAGCTCAGTGGACAGACTCTTAAGTTCATGATCACTGGAGCATCTTGGGACCTGGGCTTATTGCTTGTCTTCCAAACATTGCACCATGATATGAGTCATCAGATGGTTGGTTTCTCAGGAGGATTGGCCTCATCTCTGCTTGTGGCTGACACGTATTTAAGGCTCTAAAACCTAACTAACTTATACAACTACTGCAACTGCATTTTACCAAGTGTTGTTTTCTGTGGCAGATGCTGTGTCAAGTCCTTTCCAATGCAACATGACCACCATGTGGCTCAGAGCAAATAAGAATTACATATTTTTTGACTGAGGAAAAAGAAATACCACTCTTATTCCCATTTGCCAGATGAGGAAACTGAGGCAGTAATAATATTTACATCTGTGATTGAAATGACATACCCACTCATCACAGTCATAGTCCTATAGAATTAGGACTAAGAATTATTATAGTCCCCATTTTTGGAGAGAACTGGAGGCTTTCAGAAAGAAAAATGTCTTCCCTAAGGTCACATAGTGAGGTAAACAGAATAATGCCCCTGCAAAGATGTTCACATCCTAATTCCTAGAACCTGTGAATATGTTACCTTACATGACAAAAGGACTTTGTTGATATGATTAAGTTAGGATATGAAGATGAGAAGATTATCCTGGATTATCCAGGTGGGCCTAATATAATCAAACTGTCCTTACAAGAGGGACAAAGAAGACTCAAGTCAGAGTGAGATGTAAGAATGGCAGCAGAGGTCAGATAGGAGAGAAGATGGAGGAGGGGGCCAAAAGCCAAGGGATATAAGCAGACTCCAGAAGCTGGAAAAGTAGGGAAATGGATTTGCCCCTGAATCCTCCAGAAGGAACACAGCCCTGCCAACACTTTGATTTTAGACTTCTGACCTCTGGAACTGTGAGAGAATAAATTTGTGTTGTCTTTAAGCCACTAAATTTGTGGTAATTTGTTACAGCAGCAACATGAAACTAATACTGACTTTGTTACAGCAGCAATAGGAAACCAATACACACTATCAGTGGAAGAGTTAAAGGGCTTGGATTTAGGCATCATAACACGAAGTCTCTTTTTGGGACTTCCCTGGTGGCGCAGTGGTTAGAATCCACCTGCCAATGCAGGGGACACGGGTTCAAGCCCTGGTCCGTGAAGATCCCACATGCCGTGGAGCAAGTAAGCCTGTGCGCCACAACTACTGAGCCCCTGTGCCACAACTACTGAATCCCTCTCACCTAGAGCCCCTGCTCCACAACAAGAGAAGCCACCTCAATTAGGAGACCATGCACTGCAACGAGGAGTAGCCCCCGCTCGCTGCAACTAGGGAAGGCCCGCGTGCAGCAACAGAGACCCAACACAGCCAAAAATAAATTAAACAAACAAACAAACATGAAGTCTCTTTTTGACTGAATTGACAAGATTTCCCCACACTCAACCAATATATGGTGATTTTGAATTCTAGCCTCCCATGAGACGGGCCTAACTGTGCATTTGGGACTGTTGGCTGGCTTCTCCTTGGGACCCATCATGCCCTCCGCCTCGTCCCAGTGCATTTCACACTTCTTACCCTTCTTTTACTTCCTCAAGCATCTAAAACCCAACTCTACAATATAGCTTATCTGGAGGAAACCAGGGATCTGTCTCTATCTGGAGATCAGCTTTGACCAGAGCAGAATGAGTCACAGAGCTTGTGGGAGTTTGGTGTTGGGGAAACAGTAAAGCAGGGTGGTTAATTCTTGCATTTGAATTCTATTGACCCCGCTTAATTCCAGTGTGCCTCCATTTCATCCTCTAACAAACAGGTTGTTTTGAGGATGAAATGTAACCCATGCCACGCTTAGCACAAAACCTGGCAATGATAAATACTCAACAGATGTTGGCAATAAAAACACCAACACAAACTGAGCTCCTGGTTGGCAGGACCCTGAGGCCGGCTCCTCAGAGGCCTGAGGGTCTAGAGCAGTGGTCCTCAAGCCTTAGCCTGCATCAGATTCACCTGGAAGGGACTGGGTCCCACATCCGTAGTTTCTGATTCAGTAGGTTTGAGGTGGGACTTGAGAATCTGCAGGCCTAACACATTCTCAGGCAATGGGGATGTTGCGCCACCAGGGACCACACTTTCAGAAACACTGACTTTAAGCACAGAGGCAAGGATCCTAACTTCCACACTATTTGTTCCTAGTGCCCAGCACAATGCCTGGCATATAACAGGCACGAATGCAACAAATATTTGTGGAATGAATACATTTTTGCCACTGTCTCCCTGAGGCTTTAAAGGAAGCTTCCATTCTCTATCTTTTTTATCGCCATCATATTTACTACAACTTGGTGCTGACAATCTCCTCTTCATAGACTCCCCGTTTTCCCCTTGAATACCCTCCATTTCCCCAGCGAGTGTCTCTCCCCTGGATCTCAACCTTTTCCATTAACTCCATATACTGCAC
Organism: Kogia breviceps; assembly: GCF_026419965.1. NCBI lineage: Eukaryota > Metazoa > Chordata > Mammalia > Artiodactyla > Physeteridae > Kogia > Kogia breviceps. The sequence continues at coordinate 24,953,742 of NC_081316.1, read as the reverse complement.
AGCCTGTTCCAGGACATCAAACTTTAATTTAAACAGAAAATAATCAATAAGCTTAGCAAATTGCCCATGGCAACCTCCGCTGAGTGAATCAAAGGGTTTTATAGGTAATTTAAAGGGTGTCCTCACTCATCCCTCAAGGTAAAGCGTAGCACATTGACAGGAGCCCTTTTTCCACCCTGACCCGGGAAGCTCTGGAAGGAAATGGAAGAGAAAGGACCTAGGTTCTGGGGGTAAGGGGAGGTTGAACCAAGAAGGAAGGGTCTGTCCTTCAGGATTCAACACTTCTAAGTAAAAAGCACTAACTTTTGTTTGATATTGAATGCTGTGTGAGTAAGGGGTTTGGGGTTTGGTTTTTTTTTTTTTTTTTTTTTTTTTTTTTGCAGTACACGAGCCTCTCACTGCTGTGGCCTCTCCTGTTGCGGAGCACAGGCTCCGGACGCGCAGGCTCAGCGGCCATGGCTCACGGGCCCAGCCGCTCCGCAGCATGTGGGATCTTCCCGGACCGGGGCACGAACCCGTGTCCCCTGAATCAGCAGGCGGATTCTCAACCACTGCACCACCAGGGAAGCCCTTGGGGTTTGGGTTTTTTTTGGTTACAGGCATCAGAAACAGACTCCGGATAACTTCAGAAAATAAAACTATTGAAGAACAAGGCTAAATAGCTGGGTCTCAGAAATATTTGCAACCCGAGTGGCTCTCTTGAAGGTGCTGTTTGGGGTGCACCTGTGCTGTCTTCTGTCACTGTGTCTTGATTCGGGATTCATATTCCAAGGGAGCATCTGAGCAGCCTCACTGGGTCACGTGGTCCTCCCTTGGCCGGGGAGGGTGGGGCACCTTGATGGACAGTTCCACCAAGACAGTAAGTGGGGAGGGAGAGCTAGTTCCCCAAAGGAAAACCAAGATAGAGTAACTGAACAAGGGAATGGCAAAACTGGGCTGGCAAAAACATGTTTCTACTATAAAACACTTCTGGTGGTTTTGACTTATCACTTTCTCCAAATGAGCGACCAATCTACCAGTACTTATGAGTATTTATGAGATCCCGGGGCCTTTGCAGGACTTTGAAGGGCCATCAAGCACATTGCTTGGTTATCTACCCAAGCCAGAAAGCTGTCTATCATTTTCTGAGAATTTCTCCAGACTCAGAGAAGACCATCTGACTTCTAAATACTTGCAAACAAGACATTCTTCTCTCTAATCGAGGGTGATAGTAAATAATTGGCAACTAGTATGCCCCGGGGCATAGACGAATCAAACCTATCACAACTATAAAGAATCCATAAGGCCAAACTGGTCCATGCCAGCCGACCATCAGTCTGCTGTCTCCTAAATGGGGCATTGAAAGCCTGTTCCTTCTGATCTTCACAGTTGAGGCCTAGAATACCTCCTCATTCCTTGGGAGAAGTACTGGGGTCTTCTTTCCTGAGTTTCACAGACCCCAGGCTTTGTCAGGGACTCCAGAATTTAGTGTGTACAATGGATGCAGCCTTCTTTAACAGAGCTAAAAGGACATGCTATGCAATCTGCTGCTTTTTCCTGCCTACTGAACCTGGGCCAGGCTGCCTGGGTTCAAAACCCAGCTCTGCTACTTACCAGCTCTGTGACTTTGTGATTTACCCTCTCTGAACCTACTTTTTCATTTATAAAAAGGAGCTAATAATAGACCCTGTGTTGGGACTTCCCTGGTGGTGCAGTGGTTAAGAATCCGCCTGCCAATGCTGGGGACACGGGTTCAAGCCCTGGTCCGGGAAGATCCCATATGCCACGGAGCAACTAAGCCTATGTGCCACAACTACTGAGCCTGCACTCTAGAGCCCCAAAGCCACAACTACTGAGCCCATGTGCCACAACTACTGAAGCCCACACGCCTAGAGCCCGTGCTCTGCAACAAGAGAAGCCACCGTAATGAGAAGCCTGAACACCTCAACCAAGAGTAGCCCCCACTCGCCACAACTAGAGAAAGCCCGGCGTGACAGCAAAGACCCAACGCAGCCAAAAAAGACAAAAAAAGAAATAGACCCTGTGTCCCTGTGTTGTAAAGATTGTTGTAAGAATTACATGAATTAAAGCTTATAAGGTGCTTAGCATTATGCCTGGTTCATACTTCGCACTCAATAAATGCTGGCTGTTGTTGTTATATTATTAGCACTTATCTTCTGCAAACATCAAGGGCAGAGAATCCTTGGAAACAAGTGTGTTCAACTCCTTCCTTGGATGAGGGGATTCTGAGGCCTTGGGAGGGGGAGTCATTCACCCAATGCCACAAAGCCAGTTGGTGGAGCACCTTGACTGTGACCCAGCCTGTGGCAGTTAAATGGGTGCTAGTGGTCGTGTTGACCCCATGTTTAGATCAAGAATGTGGGTACCTACAGGGGTAGCGTTGGGGGCCTGGGACACCTTATAATCGAACCTGCCTCACCCTTGGCTTGAACTGAGCCGAGCTGTGCCAGCACCTCCCGCCATCCCCTGGGGCACTTAGGGGGAAGGCACAGTGAGGGGTGAAAGACCCCAGAGATGAAAAGTTTGAGAACCTGGCTTTTGTCTCTAACTTGGCTTTATGCCAGCCCCATCCTGATGGGAGTAACTGGCATTTCTGACCACTTTTATTCATCACCAAGTATTTTTACATGTCTTTCATTTCATTTAACCTCTATTCCACCCTGTGAGCTAATTATTATTATTATTAGTCCAATTGAGAAATGAGACAAAGGTTAAATGATTTATACTTTATGCTTAAAACTTTATTATGGAAAATTTCAAACATGCATAAAAGAAAAAAAAATAGGATCACAAACCTCCATTTATCTATTCACAGCTTCAACAGTTATCAACATATGGCCATTCTTGTTTTATCTATATTCCCCCACCAACCTTTCAATCTCCTCCACTATAAAGCAAATTCCAGACATCATATCATTTCATCCATAAATATATCACTAAATGATAGGGACACTTTTAAAAGACAAGCACAGTACCAGGATTCTTTTATATCATCAAGTAGTTTTTCCTCTTTTATGGTTCTCACATACTATCTTAATTGTTTTCTTAGAACAACAGTAATTTTTTTTCACTCAGTGTAGTATCATAAAATTTTACCATGTCATTAAATATTCTTCAAGAATGTAACATGTAGGGCTTCCCTGGTGGCGCAGTGGTTGGGAGTCTGCTTGCCGATGCAGGGGACACAGGTTCGTGCCCCGGTCCGGGAAGATCCCACATGCCGCCGAGCGGCTGGGCCCATGAGCCATGGCCGCTGAGCCTGTGCTCCGCAACGGGAGAGGCCACAACAGTGAGAGGCCTGCGTACCAAAAAAAAAAAAAAAAAGTAACATGTAAGCACAAATGGTATTAATGAATCAGTTAATTTATTGAGCCCATCATTTTTTTAGATTTTTACATTATTCCCAAATTTTTACCATTAAAAAGTGCTTCCAATAAAGAAATGTGTTAGACTCCATTCTCCCCTTATTCCTTAGAATAGAATTTCAATTTTACTTTGGTGTGACAAAAAAGGTAAACTAAAAAACGTCACTTCCCAGCTTCCCTGGCAATTAACTTAGGTCAAGAGAACATGTGTTAGTGAGATAAATAGAAATGGTAAGTGGGACCTGGGCAAGGCTACTTGGAGGAAATTGACTCAGCTGAGAAGAGCTGTATTTTTTCCCTCCCTCCTCCTTTTCCTCCTCTACTGCTTGGAACTCAGGTAAAGTGGCTGGTGGTCCAGCGCCATCTCGAACTTACAGTATTAACATGGAAGTCACACTCAAAGGTGGTAGGGAAGGATAGGAGGAGCCTGGATCTCTGATGACCCCAGGGTCAGAGGTCTGTTTACCCCCAGACCTCCTTTATGTGACAAAGCAATAAATGTCTGTTTTACTTAAGCCACTGTTATTCTGGGATTTGGCTTTGTATGCAGATGAACCTGCTTCTAATGAAATCTTTGCACGTGTTTGTTATTATGTGTAGCAGTTCGCATTCTTACCTTGGATTATAGGTGTTTGTGTTTCTATCTCACCAGTCCTACAAATCTGTAAGCTCCATGAGGGCAAGGATTTTTTTCTGTTTTGCCTCTTTAATACCATAACATACCTCTCCCAGTGCCTGGCACAAAACAGAGTTTCTAAAACATTATTTTTTTAAAGTAAACGAACATATAAATGTGGAAATGTGTGTGACCTTGAACAACTGATTTTAGTTAGTCCAGACTTAGTTTCCCTAATTTTAAAGGAGGTATCAGTGCCTGCTACAGGAGTTTTTGAGAAAACCCAATGATCTGTTATTGAAAGGTCTACAAAACTATATATAATGTAAGAGTTTATCATTAAGGAGGACAAGAGAGGAGGATGGAGGAAGCTTTGAGGTCAGAACATACTGGCCTTCACACGGAACAGCAGGAATGTGGCTGGAGCAGAGCTATGGAGGGGAAGAGGTGCAGGTATGAGGTTGGAGAGGGGTCTCACAGGCTATGGTGAAGACTTCTACTCTAAGTGTGACATATGCCTCATGACGGTATGAACCTCATAGAGTTATTAAGAGAAGGTCACGTGACAGTTCTTACCACAGTGCCTGCCACGTGGTAAGCATTTAATATGTGGTGATTATCATTATTATTGTTATTAGTGACGGGTGGTATAGGTGAAAGAGAATGGGCCCAGGAGTCAGAAAAATAGGGCTCCACTATTTTTTTTGTGTGTGTGTGGTACGCAGGCCTCTCACTGTTGTGGCCTCTCCTGTTGCAGAGCACAGGCTCCGGACGCGCAGGCTCAGCGGCCATGGCTCACGGGCCGAGCCGCTCCACAGCATGTGGGATCTTCCCGGACCGGGGCACGAACCCGCATCCCCTGCATCGGCAGGCGGACTCTCAACCACTGCACCACCAGGGAAGCCCGGGCCCCACTATTGGTTTTGGAAGTTACCAGTCTGAAGACACTAGTCAAGTATGTTTTGCTTCTTGTGATCTCAATTTCACCACACGTAAAATGGAGTTGCGGAAAATGTAGGACCGGGTAAGTGACTGCTAAACTTACATAAGCATAAGAACCCTTTGCTCAGATGAAACATTCAGCGCGAAGTCAAACGTGTCAAATAGACACAAGTGGGGTGATTGTGGTAGAAGAAGGCATGAGGGGTCTTGAATACTGTTGCTACCTGTCTGGCCTTCTCTTCCTCACCATGGTGGCCCTTCAGGGGTCTTCTCAAGGCACTGCTTAAAAACCACTAGACTAGTGCTGAACGTCATTAGTCATTAGGGAAATGCAAATTGAAACCACAATGAGGTGGAACACAGAGGAGTTTTAGGGCAGTAAAACTACTTTGTATGATACTACAGTGGTAGATACACCTCACTGTACATTTGTGAAATTCCATAGAATGTACAACATGAAGAGTGAACCCTGATGCAAACTCTGGACTTTGGTGATAATGATGTGTCAATGCAGGTTCGCTAATTGTCACAAATGTGCCCCTGTGGTGTGGGCTGTCCACAGTGGGGAAGGTTGTGTATGTGTGGGGACAGGGGGTAAATGGGAACTCTGGATTTCCTGCTCAATTTTGCTGTTTCCGTTGAAGTGATGGAAATGTTTTATAACTAGATAGAAGTGATGGTTATACTACATAGTGAATATACTAAATGCACTGAATCATACACTTTGTTTACTTTTTTAAAATTTTATTGAAGTATAGTTGATTAACAGTGTTGTGTTAATTTCTTCTGTACAGTAAAGTGACTCAGTTATACATATATATATATTCTTTTTCATAACGGTTTGTCCTAGGATATTGAATACAGTTCCCTGTGCTATACTATAGGACCTTGTTGTTTATCTGAATCATATGCTTTCAATGATTAGTTTTATATTATACAAATTTTACCTCAATTTAAAAATAAAATACCGGGCTTCCCTGGTGGCGCAGTGGTTGGGAGTCCTCCTGCCCATGCAGGGGACGCAGGTTCGTGCCCCGGTCGGGGAAGATCCCACATGCCGCGGAGCGGCTGGGCCCGTGAGCCATGGCCACTGAGCCTGCGCGTCCGGAGCCTGTGCTCCGCAGCAGGAGAGGCCACAACAGTGAGAGGCCCGCGTACCGCAAAATAAATAAATAAATAAAATAGAATAAAATACCGGACTAGAAGCTCTCTAAATTCTTCCCACTTCCAATGCTCTGCCATCCTGTCCTACGTTGCCACTGACCATCTGCAGGAGGATTGTGATTCTGAAGTGTGTTGGTGCATGCTGATACCCAGGAAGAATACCACAGCCTATTTTGACCATTAGCCCTTATTATCGTTATCCTCCAAACCCTGAGTAGGACCCTGAGGGAAAAGGGACCCAGGAAAGGTAAGTTTTTTTTGTTTTTTTTTTTTCACAACTTTTTCACTTTTATTAAAGGTTTTGACAATGAGGGCTTCATAAAATGTCACAAAATTCTATTTGCTATCTAACCATCTACTTCAAAGTAGAAGACATACGCTATAGTATAGCAAACTGTTTTAACATGGGAAATTATTCTGAATTCTCAATATAAAAACATTTGGCTAAAATATGAAACACTGTTGCAACAAAACTGACAATGCATGTTAAGTAACTTATAAGATTTCAGAAATGTCTCCTGGGAGAAATGGGAATTTTCCTTTTGCCAGATAAACTCTGCACAGTTAAATTTCAGGTGCCACAAACTAGACAAAGCCAGAAAGAAGCATCGGGCATGTTACTAGGAAAGAACGACATGTAACGAGGACGTCCTCCATGTCAAATTGACAGCCACGTAATGACAATGACTTATTATACACATATAAGGGAAAGAGAATATGCTCTCCAGAAGGGAATGACATTCCAAGATAATTCTTATAAACAAACCTCTTACTGAAGTCTCAGCTTTTCAGAGAACAATCACAAAACAGGTAGAGACCATTTATACAAATTTAAAGGATTCATTTATGTTACAATACCCTCCTCAAATATAAACACAAATATAACATGCTTATAAAAGTGAGATCTTTTTTTTTTTTTTTTTTTTTTTTTTATTTATTTTTTGCGGGCCTCTCACTGTTGTGGCCTCTCCCATTGCGGATCACAGGCTCCGGACGCCCAGGCTCAGCGGCCATGGCTCACGGGCCCAGCCGCTCAGCGGCATGTGGGATCCTCCCGGACCGGGGCACGAACCCGTGTCCCCTGCATCGGCAGGCGGACTCCCAACCACTGCGCCACCAGGGAAGCCCAAAAGTGAGATCTTCTTAATCAAACATTTTCTTGCCACTACACTCAGCTACTAGAAGCATTTGGATGCAAAGGTTTAACTCGTGCTAATCGGGACAAGCCAAGGCAGAGACTCTGAGTTGGAGACTTCACAGACACTCTTGCCAGTGGGCTACGGCTGCTGCTTCCAGACGCCGCTGGTGGGACCCACTTAGGTCTCTTGCTTTCAGCTGGAGGACTTCGTATTTGTAGCTGCTTCCTAGTGGCCTCTGAAGAAGGAGAAAGGAAAGGTAAGTTTTGAAAGGATAAAGGAAGTATGAAAAGTGCCAGAGCATGAAACAGACAAGGTATGAATGTAGCACGAATAGGGGTGGCAGTGATGGGTACCATAATGGATGGCCCCTGAAATTTACCAGACTCCATCTCCGGGAGCAACGGAGACAATTACACAGTTGGAGGGCCAAGTAGTGAGCTATTCCTAGTCAAGGCAAAAAAAGGTTGGGCTCTCTATTGCCTACAAAGGTTAAAATAAGAGACCCTCCAGGGCTTCAAGGAGTCTGTGGAAGGACTCTGGACCAGTGCTGTCCAATATAGTAATCACCAGCCACATGCTGCTATTGAGCACTTGAAATGCGGCTGGTCTGGACTGAGATGTGCTAAAGTACAAAACACACACCAAGCTTTGAAGACTTAGTATGAAAAAAAAAAGAATGTAAACTGTCTCATTAATCATTTTCATGTTGACTATTGTGTTGAAATCGTAATATTTTAGATATATTGGATTAAATAAATATATTACTAAAATTAAACTCACCTATTTCTTTTTTAGGTTTCTTTTTTGTGGCTACTAGAAAATTTTAAATTACATCTGTGGCTCGCATTGTATTTCCCTTGGACAGCACTGCTCTGTGGACCACTGTGTTACTCCCCCAGGGCAGAAGTGGCACTGTCCAGGGTCTCTGTCCAGGGCAGACACAACCCAGGCTAAGGCACCTTCTGGAAATACAAGCTTCCTAAATAGTTGCCTGGAAATGTGGGTGTGTCTTATTCCAAGACAGTACGAAAAACAGAATCCATTAAGCAAAGCAAATTTTGCTTGCAGCCTGGATACAAATGCAGGTGCATCCAAAGCTTGAAGTCTTTTAAAGTGAACCCACTTTCTCAAAAATACTGGAGGGCCATAAGCCTAGTGTCAGTGGAGGTGGAAGGCCACACCCTGCTCATCCCCAGCATCCCAATATGTCTCCCAGAGTCCCAGGGGTCGATGGAATAGAATTTCCAACATCACTTGAAATCGGCCAAGAAAATTGTGAAATGTTTCTTCTGTGGCAGAGTAAAAATGACATATTTTCTATCGGGGTAGAAAATAAGAACAAAGATCCAAATAGCCAGTCCCTCGCACCACCATTTTAGTCACAGTCTGCCTGTGCTTTTGGCTGTGTTACAAAATGAAATAAATCCCTTTATAATCCTTCACACTGGCTCCAAAAAAGTATTTCCGCAGGCACCAGAGCAGACACTCTGGGCATTATTTCTTCCTATAAAAATGCTCATCTCCATTCAAAACCTTTTTCTTTTCTAATCACATCCTTTTACAAAATGGTAAACTGAAATGATTTTGGTGCAGGTTTTGTCAGGTGGGGCTGAGGAGGAGGGAAATGTGGGCAGTGGTCCAAACAGAAATCTCCCTCACAAGCTCAATATCCTCCCCAAACTCTCCATAATCCTCCCTAGATCACTCACCTTTGCTAGTTTCCTGTTCCACCCAACACAGCAAATTTCCCATTTTCTGCCTGGAAACATTCTCTTGCATTGTTGTTACTTAACACTTCATAGCTTGTAGAGTCTTTGAGCAGCCTGACACTCCTTGACACCCACCCCTATACCTAGCTCAGTATGACTTCACAAAGCACTCAATAAATAGTTGTTGAGTGAGTGAATGAAGTTGAATCTGATATTTGCCAGCTCTGATAAAATAGAAGAAATCAATGTCAGCTTTTTCCAGCTAGAGAGAGAAACAGGACAGCTATATAAAACGATCTGAAGGAAAAATTGCATCCAACACTTTGCTTTCAGGTCTCTGAAGGCTGCGGTTATAACAAAGGACTATAAATACAGGATGAATGCTGTATCTGTAAGGAAGCAATACCAACAGTGGTCAGGAAGAGCCAAGAAAATCCAGCTTCTTCGCCCGAGTATATACACAGGTGCGCTCTGTGGAATGAAATCCACTTAACTTGATTTTATGGACAGTGATTCATGCAAACTCAATTCCAAACTGCTCGGAACATCTCAGTTAAATAAATTACAGCAAGAGTAAGCCAGCCAGCAGTAAAGGCAAAAGACAGAAAATAAACTTGAGGTTGAGGATTGAAACTTTAGGAGTGCCTGGTGCGCCAGAATCATCTTTCCTCTGGGAGTTCTGAAGGGGTCTTAGCAATCTTCAAGGTCAAGGCCTTGATTTGACTGATGGGGAAACTGAGGCCCAGGGAGGACTGAGTACCTGTCCAAAGTCACTTAGAGAGTAACTGGCAGAATCAGGGCTCCTGGGTCCCAGGTCAGTGCGTTTTCCATCTTATCAGGCTTCTGAATGTTGTGTTCACTGCCACAGGCCAGGCATATCCAAGAGAATCAGTAAATATTTGTGGAATTAATGGTTGACCGAATCTGCTGGGCTAGCGATAGCCTGAGTCAGCCTGAGGGATCGAGAGGCGGAGAAAGATCTAAGGAGCTGACCCTCAAGACTATATACCTGCGTGTTTAGGGATAGAAGAGACTGCTCCAAGCATCTCCTCCACCCAGATCTTCAGTGTTCCAGCTCCCACCTTGGGACACACAACCATCTCCATACTTTGGCTTCCTCTTTGTTGTGTGTGATAAATCTGCCACAGTGCTCCACTCTCCTTCCACTGGCACTCCCTGAGGGCCTTCAGGGATAAGGCATCAATGCCCAGGTATGGAGACACATCAGTGGGGATGTTTGCCTCATTAACCCCTTAGCACCTACAGGCACTGAGCATACAATAGGACAATAGTGACATCCTTGGGGGTGTTCTGTGAGATAACATTGCCTCCTTATAACAAATTAACTATGTCTTTTGCCAGCTTGGATAATTTTTGTTCCTTGCAACCAAAAGGTTCTTACATTAAATAAAGGATCTTTGCAATTGGCACAATGGATAAATAAATTTAAGGTATGATAGTTTGAAAACATGGTTGCAAATTCTTTGTACAGGATGATTGTCTCATCAAGAAATGAGGTTTATGTCCCCTCCCCTTGAATCTGGGCAGGCTTGTGACTGTCTTAATCAATAGAGTATGAGAGATGTGAAGGGATGTACAAATTTCAAGAATAAGTCATAAAGGCCATGGAGATTTCACTTCTTTCTTGCAGCGCTACGCCACCCCATTGAAAGTCTGACTACCATGAAGCCATCATACTGTGGACAGGTTACATGTTGGTGTCAACAGTTCCAGCTGAACCAAAGGGAGAGGGGCCACAACAGTGAGAGGCCCGCGTACCGCAAAAAAATAAAATTAAATTAAAAATAAATAAAAATGGCCCATACAACAAAACATGGCTTTATAGCACTTTCTAGGAGTTACTGCCTAGCAAACTGAGGTTGCCTATCTTTTGTGATTCCTCAAGGGATAGGAGGGCATGCCTCTGAGAGTGGCCCTCTCATAGGTGCCTTGGGGTGATGCATAAAGAGGCACTGCCCAGCCCCTGATAGGAGAGCACAATCTAGCAGCAAACTTAAACTAGCAGAAACCACAGTGAGGAAGGTCTGCAAGGAGCCAAAAGGAGCTGGAGGACCCACCCCCGGGGCAGGGGTAGGCAGGCATTGCCAGCTTTGGAGATAGGCAAGCATTTAAACAGAACAAAGCCCCTCCTGGGCCCTACTGAAGGAGCTGCTTGTTTCCAAAGGCCCGATGGAACAACTAACTGTAAGCTAGGGAGAGGAAATTACACAATGGATGTTGAAATGTGGGCTTGTTGAAAAGTTGTCACTCGAGTAATGAATGTCCTATTTCCTGTTTTTTTGCCGAAAGTTAAATGCTGGGCATAATTAGCTAGTAAAAAAGCAAGCCTGGCAGCAGAACAAAAATAGCACATTTTTGGAAGCCCAGGCCAATTAAAATTGTTTATGCAGCCTTTTAGCAATATTTTTCTCCAAATTATTATGACCAGGAAATATACAGCCTGAGACTATAAGGCAAAGTTCCTCAGAAGAAAAATGCCCCCCACACTGATTCTTTGAACAGCCTGCTGTTCTCAGGGGATTTTATAATAAGAATGAGCACTTCCATCTTCCTGAACTCCCTGGGCCTCCTTGGGATCTTGAGAACAGCATCACTCACCCTGTGTAGCAGCTGTGGATGAGGGGCTGCAACCTGCTAATGTTAAGATTAGCCAAGCTTCCCTATGTATCAGAGCAGCCAGCGACTACGGATTTAGCTGTCTAATGCAGCCGTTTAAATGATCTGGCTGATGCTGTAATCAGAGTGTATGAAACATTTTTGTTAATAACTGGGCAGTCTGGCTGCTGTTAGGATTAGTTGCTAGAACTCAGCAAAATTGTGCTGGGCAAAGTCAGTCACGACGCCAGCTCCTCCCTGCACTCTCTCTAGCACTAGGTCTCTGATCTTCCACCTCAAGGACTCAGGTTACATCTTCCTTTTCCTCTCCAGCCTCCCTGTCAAAATGTGCTTTCAGATCCTACCTTCACCGTCAGGTATAACGGACTGATAACAGCTTTAGAAGTTAGTGATCACAGCTTCTAGCTACGAGGTCAAGCTTTGATTATGGAATTTTAGGCAGCATCCCGCTGAATGAAGGGATCGGGTGGGCAGTTTGGAGGCAGGGAGACTTCTCAGCATCCCTTAAATTTCATCCAAGGGAAATATCCTAGTTTACTCACCAGGTTAACCCGCTTGGCTGAAACCCTCTATTGCCTGGCAGGAGAGAGAAGATCTTTGGGGACGCTCACTCCGCTGTAGGCATTGCCCCAGAACTCCAGCACAGTTTATCTTAGCCTGCCCATCTCTTCCGCCAGCTCACGCCAAGGCCCTGTCGTATAGTAATTAAGTCCTGGACGTCAGCCTGAGCTCTCGCTGTGAAATGCGTGGTGGAGGTGGTGAGGGCTGCAGAAGCAAAGGCGACCCGGAGTCGCCTCTTTACGAGCTCAAAAGTAGCTGGGGACACAGAAACATCTGGGGAAATGGAAACTGCATAGAATCCAGGCTGTTTCACTTATTAAATATTCCTTGTTATGAACTGAAACACTTTAGGTGCCAATACTGTGTGAAGCCCTAACTGTTAGGTGAAGGAGGGGGATGGCAGCTTCCCGGCCCTGAGGCGTGGAGGTGAGAGCATGCCCACCTGAAAGGCTGACTGTTTAAAGCCTTTTGTCATCACTGGATTGGACAGAGGTGTTTCAACAGCAGAAGAGCCGGCTCCTTTCCTCCTGTTTATGTCCTGTGCATTTTCACATTCATTCATTCACATGTGGATAGTACTTATAAAATATATATGTCTATGAATCAAAAATAATTTAGCTTGATTTAAAAAAAAATTTTTTTATAGCTTGATATGAAGAGCTCTCCTTGACTTGACCCCAGCCTCCTTGTCTCACCTTTTCTCTGACCTGTCATTGTCCTGAGTTTGCCAGGACCTTCTTGCCTCAGAAAGACACTCTGCTATTCAACTTTTGTGCTTTGTTCAGACTCTGTCCCCTGCCTGTGCTCTTTTTTCTCCATGTATCCAAATCTCTCCCATTGTGTGAGGCCAGCCCGAACCCCTTTTCTTACCCACGAAGACACCTTTGACCACCTCTGGCCATGATGGTTTCCTACACATCTGCACTCCTATAGCATTTATTCTCTCAAACCCATACGTGGCCTTCAGTCAAGAACTGCCTTTGACAGGTCCTGTATTGCTACTGAACAATTCTCTTTTGGTGGAGCACGTACAGTATAGTCTTGGCCTCCTGCCCTCCAGCCCATGGGCATTTGGGTCAGGAGGGGACCTCTGGTCAGCAGTGTCCAGGTCAGAACTAAATGAAGTTCCTGACAATGGAGCCACCCCTGGGTCCCCACAGGAATTTCCTGTCAATCCCCTCTCCCTCCCCTCTGAGTTCCATTTCCTCTCCTCCCAGCCTCACCTCTGAATCATGAATTTCCCTGCTGGTCCTCCCACCCTCTCTCTCCCCTTCATTCAATAAGCATTACAAGGTTTCAGATAAGAACACTTTATGAGATCAGCTTTGCAGCCACCAAAATGGCTCCAGGAGACTTTATTCTGATTCTACAAGCAGATGCCGTACAGCGGCTGTAACACCTTGCAGTTAGCCAACCAGTGACCTTGAAAGATAATCAACACCCTGTCATTCACTCATTCATTCAGTCGACAAATATTTTCTGAGTATATACTGTGTGCCATGTCCTGTGTTGGACCCTAGGGATACAGCAGTGAACTGGTCCAGCCCCTGCCCTCCTTCTTCAAGGAGCTGGTAATCCAGAAAGGGATCCAGGCAAGCAAATAAGCAGTTACAGTGCAAATTCTGTCTGATGGTGCTGGTAAGGTGTCCCATATGGATGAAATTCTGCTCTGTTTAACAGTATGTGTTATGAAGCACGGTCTGCAATGCTCTTCTTCAGCCCTTTCCAGAGACTGCAAGTTTCTTTTTTTACAGTTCACCCAAGCCTTCAAATCTCTCAGATTGTTTCCATTACCTGTTAAACTTAGTAACAATCCTGTTTTCTTTGAATTTTATTTATTTTTTATTGGGGTATAGTTGCTTTACAATGTTGTATTAGTTTCTGCTGTACAATGAAGTGAATCTGCTATATGAGTACATGTATCCCCTCCCTCTTGGACCTCCCTCCCAAAAAGAGCTGGTCACAGCACTTGGCAGGATTCTTGATGTAATTCAAGATGATAATTAGGGGACTTCCCTGGCGGTCCAATGGTTAGGACTCCGTGCTTCCACTGCAGGGGGCACGGGTTCAATCCCTGGTCAGAGAACTAATATCCCCCAAGCCTGGCAGCTGGGCCAAATAAATAAATACACAGCATGATAATTAGGCCATGCCTCCAGCATTCCACCAGGTGCTTTCACTTTGCCTAATGTTTAAAATTACGCTACAAAGGCAAGAATTCAAGCACTAATGGCATCAGCTGTCACTTATTGAACACATGTCCAGTGCCAGGCACTTTTCACAGGCCTAGTGGAGATATCTAGGCCAGGGGGCGTGGGTGGGGGGGGGGTGGAATCTGAATTACCATACAATGGGTCATTAGAACCTCCTTTGGTCCTACATCCGCAGATGTCTGTCCACCTAGTGGAGTTGCATTATTTGCCTGACCCACATCCATTCTCTCCTCTTCTGGTATCATCACTCACCTTTGTTAGATTCAGACCATCTAGTTGACCCACCCTCCTTTGACCAAAGGGTATGCAAGTGGCCTAGACTACACCAAAATGACACTCTCTCCCGTGAACTTGGATTTTAAGAAGCTTGGCTGGTGCTGATCTAGCCTCACTGCTGAGTTCTGAAGTTAACTCCCCATTAGGCCCTACTTGGCTTACGGTCACCAGAGTAGATTTCTGTTGCTTGCAGCCAAAGAACTGTAACCAGGACAGTCGTTCGCCAATTACAATGAAAGTTGTAATTCTTTTGTTCCGAAGAGAGCAAGCTGATAAAGCCTGGAACTTGCAAACTCTGTAGAAGGAGGAGAAACTCAGGCACCTGGGCCACGGACCGTGGGACGTTAGAGAAAAGGACTGCCTGACAAACAGCAAACGTGCCAAATGAAAACTTTCAGGGAAACAAGGGTTGCCTGAACGATATTGATTCTAGGTCCACTAATGGTTCAGGCTGTGAGGCTGGGGGTGACAGCTCCGCCTCACTCAGTGCAGTAAGACATCGCCAAGTCAGGCCTATTTTCTAGTGTCAGCAGGGAAATGGGAGACTATTAAGGAAGCACCTTATCAGGAACTGAGCTCAGTGTCGCTGGGGAGACAGTGGCAATCAGCATGATGGAAGCCGTGAAGCAGCCCCAGCTCCTGGGCAGGTGCAGAAGAAATTAGCAGGAAGCCTCTTAACTGACAGGTCGGCTTAGGCCCCAACAGAGAGAGGCCCCTGAGAACATGCTGATGCTCTCTTTTCTCTGGTTGGGAAGGTCCCCAGCTCTTCCAGTTCTCTTCGCATCTGCTCTCTACACGCACATTTGCTGGTGGACGTCTATGCACTTTTCCAGCTCCATTTGCAAGAGCAAGAATGACCTCTCTTATTTGAATGGTACACTCACATTTATTACATCAGGCAGGAAGTGTAGTTAAGGGCTCAAGCTTTGGAGACTGGAGTATTTGGGACGCATGGGTGAATGAGACAGACACTGTTTTTCCCTCTGGGTCTCAAGCTAGAGAGAGATACTAGTGAGTGTGTGAGGGGCCTTATTTTGAAGAAACTCTCACACAAGTCTCATCACTTCCCTCCCACTCCAAACACACATGAGGCAAAGTAAACAGATATGACCTGTAAGCTGGGAGAACCATTTCCTGCTCTGCAAGAGTTTACTGTGTGACCTCAGGAAAATCTCTTTGCCTCTCTGAGCTTCAAATTTCTCAACTATAAAATGAGGCGATTACTAGATGATCTCTGAGTTGGTTCAGGTCCTCTGAGAAGCAGATGCCAAGAGGAGGGTGAACACGCAAGGACATTAAGAAAGAAATTCCCACGAGAGAAAAATGAGGAGGAAGCTGAGAAAGGCTGGGAGAGCCCTCAGACCACGATGCAAGTCTGATGTTGCGACAAGGAGAGAGGAGGAAGGGTAAGTGGAAGCATCTTAGATGGTTCTAAATCTGAGGAAAATTTAACAAGGCCATCGAGGAGTCCTCAAACCAAAGACAGCTGTCAGAAGAGTCTGGTGTCTCCCAGGAATGGGTCTGCCTCAGCATCTGTGCTGTTCTCTGTCATCTGGGAAGTGTGGCCTCTGAGCAGACACTCCAAGGAGCTCATTCAGAGCAAGCAGCTAGGGCGTCCTGAGCTTGGAGGTCTGCGAGGTGCATTCTTTGGGCCATGATAATCTCTAAGCACCCTGGGTGCTCTTATGTCCAATGTTCTAAGAACCCTGGAGAAATGCCAGCAGACCACATCAATCTGAGGGGGTGTGGCTGGACACTGCCCCACAGGCTGGCCTCCTGACTGGCCTGCGTGTAGCAGCTGCTCTTGGGCACTCCCTGATGGCAAAGCTGGCAGGATGTCTGTGCTCATTTAACACGTTGGGATCAAATGCTTCCTGTTGCTCCTATTTTTGGCCATGCTTTGGTCTTCAGAGAAGGGAAGTAGGGGCTTCAGTTTCCCTGCTGTCGTCTTTGTTTGAAGTGAAGCCAAACAAAAGAGGCCCTACCCTGATTACGTCTGTCCTGCCTTTCCTGGGCCCCCCTCCCCAAGCCCTGGATGCTCCATGCACACGTCCACATATCCACACATTAGGAAGCTGTATGCCTTTGAATTCTGGATGGGTCTTGGTTCAGGAAAACCTAGGTTTGAGTTTCTGTTCTACTACTTCCTGGATGTATAACCGTGGGTAAATGACTGTCTTGGTGAACCTTGACATTCTCATCTATAAAAGTGGGCTAATAATACTTACCTCTTACAGTCATTGTGAGAATTTAATAAGACAGGAGACACAAAGTCTTTAGCATAGCTTGGGGCATAGTATGTGCTCAGTAAATGATACTTAGTGATTGATAGTAGGTTACTAAACACCTACTATCAGTATCATCATTCTTGCCTTCCATAGTGTCTTCTGGTAAGAAGAACTAAGGTCTCGGAAATTTCTCCTGTTCTCAAAAAGCATACAGACTAGTACAAAAACACACAGAAAACTGCTAGGCTGTGGGGCTTGCTTGGGAAATTTGTCACAGTCAGGGCTGTCTCATTCATTTAGTGACTTTTACTGGACTTCCCTCTTATGTCTGTATATTCAGTCTTCTGAGCTCACAGCAATATCTTAGACCCAACACACCATAATGTGTTGAGATGGTGCTCCTGGCATGATGAGTGTACATTCCATGTACTAAGAAGACTAGAGAAAGAGTACTGATTGGGAGTAATGATAGAAAAAGCAGGTGGAAGAGATGGGCCGCGAAGGCCAGGTGAAGAAGGGCCTTGTAAACCATATCAAGGAATTGGACTTGATCTTGAGGGTAACAGGGGTGCCCTTGATGGGTTTCAAGTAGGAGAGTGATGTAATCAGATTGGTCTGATGGCTTCAGAACAATTTACCCAGATTAGCTCCGTTCCCTGGGGAAAGCCTGTCCCCTGGAGAGGAAAATATGAAGAGAAAGGATTGGAATTGCACCCGCCCCTTCGAAGTACTGTCTGCTCAAACTTTCCCTGACCTGTCCGCCATCTGAACAAAAGCCCCATGGCCAGCTGGAGAGGAGCCTTGTTGATTACTCACAATTCCCTTCCCAAGAGGACAGGCGCTGATGTGTTTTCTCTTGATAACACTGGTTCCTTTCAAGCAATAGGACTTCCTGCCTGATCAGAGAGCAATTACTGCACCTCCAAAGAGAAAACGCTTTAAATAAATCCAGTTTGAGCCCTCCATGGTAACGGAGACGTTTGCTCACTATCAAACATTGGCCCTGAGTTTAAGGAAGAGTGGGCACTTAGGACGTCCAGTAAACCAGAATGATGTTTCCAGATCTGTTTGGTCTAAGAGTCCAGTGGCCAAAGAAGATCTTTCCCCAGAGAATCTGGGCCCCCCTCCACCAGCCTGGGCCTGGAGCTTCTGGCTTTCCTGCTCCTCACCGTTTCAGTATCTAGGGCCAGGGCCTGAAAAGACCAAGGGCAAGGTTTGGTCCACTCAGGGCAAGTCCAAACTACTCAGGTCAAACTCCATGCCCTTTGGTCTGTTTATATTAGGGGGTCACAAGGAAAGCTGCATGAAGGCAAATTTTCACCCAATAGCCATCAGCAAAAACTACATTGTTTTCCACCTTGGGAGAATTTAAAAACTGGAAATTCCACCCCTAAAGGAGCATTCCTACCAGAGACCGTTTGTTGTCTTAACTGTCTCCTTTCCAGTATCTGCTGGACTCTCCCTCACTCCTTGCTTGCTATTTTAACACTGCCAGAAGGATAAGAAGTGGACAATAATATTAGTTAACACTTACATAGCACTTGCAGTGTGCCAGATACTGTGTTAAGCACTTTACATATACTTAGTCATGTAGTTCTCCCAATGACCTCTATGACATATGTACGTTTATTACTCCCATTTTTAAATGAGATAACTGAGGCACAGTTATCTGTGGGGAGTTAAGAAACTTTCTTTTTTTTTTTTTTTCTGGCCTTGCCACTCGGCTTGCAGGATCTTAGTTCCCTGATCAGGGATTGAACCCTGGGCCCTCAGCAGTGAAAGTCCGGAGTCCTAACCACTGAACCGCCAGGGAACTTCCAAGAAACTTTCTAAAGGTCACACAGCTGGTACATGGCAGGGCCAGACTCTGAGGCCAGGTAGTCCTGGCTACGGATTCTGTGCTTGTAACCTACGCAAACTACCTCTGCAAACCATCACCCTCTCCCCAAATTCTTGGTTTTCTCCTATCTAACCCTGGCTTCATCCTTACCTCTTCCAGAAGGTTTTCCTGAGCTCTTAGGTTCCTGAAGGGCAGGAATAGTAATCTTATTCATCATAACCTCCTTGGCACTTAGAACCTAATTGATGCTCAAAATACTTGCTGAATAAATATTATGACTCATTGAGCACCGGCCAGAGGCTCTTCATTTCCTAAGGGCTTTTGTACCCTGTTACCTCCCTCTAGGTTGTAATCCTTTGTAATGTGCTCGTGACTGTTCTCACAGGTGAACATCTTGTGTCCTGGGGTGGACGGCAAGATCCTCGATCCTTCCTTAACAGGAAGCTCAGCCCCAAATAGAAGCCCAGTGAGCGTTACTATCTGGCTTTTGTTCGTTTTCCTTCATACTAGGTGTGGTAGGCAAAGTAATGGCTCCCTCAAAGTGTACATATTCTAATCCTTAGAACCTGTGGATATGTTATTGATATATAGAAAAGGGAGGATTTAGTTCACACATGGAATTAATCGGCTGCCCTTGAGCTGGGGAGAGTAGCCTGGATTATCCAGGTGAGCCCAGTGTAATCACAAGTCCTTATAAATGGGAGTCAGACTTAAGTTTGAAGATGCGAGGCTGCTGGTTTTGAAGATGGCGGAAGGGGTCATGACTCAGCCCAAGGGATTCAGACAGCCTCTAGACTCCCTCCCAGAGCCTCCAAAAGGAATGCAGCCCCCTAACACCTTGATTTTCACCCCATGAGACCGATGGCAGGCTGCTGACCTCCAGAATGGTAAGATAATAAATTGGTGTTGTTTTAAGCCATTAAGTTTGTGGTAGTTTGCTACAGCAGCCATGGGAAACAAATACACTGGTACTGAGGGTACAGTGGTGAACAAAACAAGCGTAGTGTCTGCCCCTGAGAGCTTGCTGGATATTGCCACTGTCTGGGGACTCTGGGTCTGGCTGGCAGTTCCTAAAGCACATTGGGTCCCAGAAGCATATCTGCCCTTTCTGGATCCCAGAGCCTGTCGGGGGTGTTCAGTGCTCTCCTTGGCCCACCTGGTTCACCTCTTTGGCTGCCATATAGTAAGTATTCTCTATGTTTTAGGTACTACACTAAGTGTTTTGCATACGTACCTAATTTCATCCTGACCACAGCACTCTGAGAGAGGTATTTTTATCCCCATTTACCAGATGAAGAAACTGAGGCTCTGAGAGGAAAAGTGACTTTCCTAAGAGCACACAACCCCCATGCATATCTGAGGGCAGTTGCAGGGCCCACTCTGGGTTCTAGTAATAGGGCGGACTCCCTTGTTTGGGCGAACGCTGTTCCCACCCATGTGCACAGTAGGGTGCTTTTCTCCTAGGAGCCCGATGAAGTCTGAGATAAGCAGGATTCAGGACAGCTCATGAGAAGCTGTTCTGGGTATAAGCCATCGTGAGTGAGTGAGTGGATCCGGGCAGCACCCGGTGGTACAGAAGACCACAAACCAAGTGCAGGATGAAAGCGATGGGCTGTGTTTCTGGGGGAGCTCTGGGCCCAGAAATGGCCCCTGGGGAAGCCGAGACTCAGATCTACCCCACTCCAGGCCTTCACATCTAGGCAGCCACATCCTTCTCCAGCCTTCACCTCGGAGGTGGCTGCATTTCTCTCGAGTGAAGGCGACTGGATCTGCCTTCAGTAGACTTTGGGAGAAGGGAGAGTGGATGTGGGGGGAGGGAGGGGAGGCATTCTTAACAGCAACAACAACAACAATAATAATAACAGCTACAATTTATTAAACATTAAAGTAATCCTCACAACATCAGCTGGGGTAGATTCTCTTATCACCACCACTTTGCAAATGGGGAAACTGAGTCTCGAAGAGAGGCCTTCCCCAGGTCACACAGCCAGTAAGCGTAGAACCTGGTCTCCCCAGTTCCAAAGTCCATGCTGTTGTAGGAGTCGGGGACACACAATTGATATCACTAACGAGGTTGCCTGTGACCATTACCTAAAAAGAACTGGGGGGAGGGGTGGTCTCCAGCCTGCTCCCATTTCTCCCACGATCCTGGCTCTGATGAGGCTCCCGGCTGCCCTGCTTGGGAACCTTGTCGTGGGGCGTGGGACCTGCCGGCCAGCAAAGAGTGTGTGTCTGTGGGGCGAGCTACCCTATCGCACTGGAGGGAGTGGGGAGGAAGTGACTCAATCATCAAAGGCCTGGTCTTCCTCCGGGAACTGTCCCTAATCACAATTATCCCGCTACAATAATACCATTTCAGAGAGACTGTGAGCCAGGGCACTGTGTAGCCATGTAAACTGCTTCCTGTATCTGCCAAACCCAACAGCATTCAGCAATTAATAGAATCCAGCGAGGCCTCCCACCCCGATAAGGCCGGGCAGCGCGCTGGCCTTGTTGCTCTAATGACGAATCGCCCTCGTGCTGCTAAGTCATTTTCTCTCCTCCCAGGCAGCATGGGGCCACAGCGGCCTGGGGTCCCCGGGAGGCCGGAAAGAGTCACACACACTCTGCTTGGTTTTGGCATTTCATGGAGATGAAAATTATTTTTATTCTCCTGCTAAACAAAAGACAATCCAGGCCACCCCAGGGCGCTGGTGTAGAATGGGATGATTTGGGATTGGACAGGACCCAGGCAGCCTAGATCTGGGACCCACCGATAAGCAGGCACTTCATGAGGTGGTGCACGGGAAGAAGACGTTAGAAAAATTTAATACGGTGTGACCTCTAGATCACACAAGGGCTCTGGGATTTTAAGAGCCTCAGATCCTTGTAATAAAGTGCCTTGTAAGGACATAGAGAAACGCTTTAGAAAATGACCTAGCCCCACATAAATTCTTTGTGGTTCTCCAGATGCAGCTGGGAGGTGACATTTCACAGCCCCAGGGCCTCCCTGAATCTTGGGGTAAACGTGATTTGATAGGTGACGGCAGCTTAGAGGCCCCACCTGACTTTGCAGCCCAGAACTGCGGTCCAATGGGGAGGGAGCACATTAAAATGCCAGGAATGTAAATCGTGCAGCCACAATGGAAAGATGGAGGTTTCTCAAAAAATTAAAAAGGAAACTACCATATGATCCAGCAATCCCACTCTTGGGTATATATCTCCCCAAAAAAACCCCACTAATTTGAAGAGACACATGCACCCCAATATTCATAGCACTATTTACAATAGCCAGGACATGGAAGCAACCTAAATGTCCATCAACAGAGGAATGGCTAAAGATGTGGTATATACACACACACACACACACACACACACACACACACACATATATACATACAATGGAATATTACTCAACCATAATAAAGGACATCTTGCCATTTGCAACAGCATGGATGGACCTAGAGGGCATTATGCTAAGTGAAGTAAGTCAGAGAGAGAAAGACATTCTGTACGATCACACTTACATGAGGAATCTTTAAAAAAAAGCAAAAAACCCCCAAAACCCCCAAACTCAGATACAGAGAGCAGATTGGTGGTGCTTGCCAGAGGTTAGTGGGGGGTTGGGGTGGTGTGGAGTGGGCGAAATGCGTGAAAGGAGTCAAAAGGTACAAACTACCAGTTAAATTTAAGTCCTAGGGATGGTGTACAGTACAGCATGGTGAATATAGTTAACAATACCAGGTTGTAAGTTGCTAAGAGAGTGAATCTTAAAAGTTCCTATCACAAGAAAAAAAAAATGTAACTATGTGTGGTGATGGACTTATTGTGATGATCACTTCACAATACATACAAATATCAAATCATTATGTTGTATACCTGAAACTAATGTTGCATGTCAATTATACCTCAATTTTTTAAAAAAAAGGAAAGGAAAAAAACACCATTCTTCCAGGTTTTCTATTTTCTTTTTGGTGCCCTGCGCCCTCTTTTCTTGTAAGCGTCTGGGGTGCATTCATGTTCTTGCTAAGGATCAAGTGTTACAGTCTTCGAGGGAAACAGTGATTAATTAGTTTGACTTCTTTTGGACCTTTAAATCAGATTCCTGAGAAGTCACGGCTGGTCAAGTTGAAGGTGTGATTCTGACTCTTCTGTGGGGAGTGACTTCACAGCTTGCTCACTTTCCTCCTCCCGAGAACGATGCAAATGAAGGCAAAGGGATTTTTTTTCCCCAGCCAGGCCGGAAGAACCTTTGGGGAGGAGAGAGTGAGTGAGGCCAGAGGATGTGGGTGTTTTAAAATTGGCTCTCACTTGGTAGGAAGACTCTCTCGGGGCTTTGCAAAGTGTACTCAAGTGTAGTAATTTCCCCCGATTTGGGCATTTTGTATTGTTAGCATTGCTGTTCTGGGTTGGGGCCCATTCCGATGAACTTTCTTGGGGGACATCTCCTTATTATGCTCTTATAGGTATTATGCTCTAATAGAAGGGATTGGGGAGGTAGTGGGGGGAGGGGGACAGAGGTGAGGATGGCACCGTAGCAGAATGGGTAATAGTTTAGGATTTGAGTTCCAGATCTTCACTCTAGCTGTGCAAACTTGGGCAAGTTACTTCACATCTCTGTCTCTGTCTTCTTGTCTCTAATAGGGTGGTAATTAAAGGATTCCATGCCCAAGATTGCTGTGAGGACTAAATGACATCATGCGTACAAAATAGCACAGCGTGGTGGATGTAAGTACTCATTATCCACATATTGAGCTACTAATGGCTTTTAATTGTATGGCTTTTAATTGTGTTGTCATATTAGATTATCCCTGTTCCCCTACTCCAGCATCCAGACCTTTCTCAGGAACAGCAAGCCTATGAAACATCCCTTGTTACATATACGGTAGAATGGAATATAGGACCCATACCTTGACCAGTCTTGAACACCTCCAGGGACAGAGGACTCACTACCTGACTAGGTGGCCCATTTTATTTTCAGAAAGGTCTGGCTGATGGACATTTCTTCCTTTCATTGAATCAAAGGCTGTCGCTCTGAGGTCATAGCTTGGTTCTTGCTGTGCTCTCCAGAATCACAGGAAATTTAAATCTGATCTTTGTTCTATGTGGAAAGTTCATATATATGGAGACAGTTGGCATACCCCTTATGAGATATGTCCATCCAAAAAGCTTAAGAGTCCTTTATGAGGTTGGCCACTCTTTTTGGAACCTGTCTCTCACTCATCACTTTCTCTCCAGTGAGAGGGCGAGATCAAAAAAAACCAAAAAACAAAAAACAACCCATGAGACTCGTTCACTTAGCAGGAAATACACTGAAAGTTTCACATCTTTTGTTATGGAAGTGAATCTCCACATCTATGGCTCCAGGATAGTTGGAGGTGGCTGATTGATGGGAGTGGTTCTGGGTACCAAGTACACTCCAATGTCCTGTGGCTGGTAGAGCATTTTCTAATAATCTCTCAGGCCATATTGTGTGCATTTAGGATCTGGGGAAGGGACACTACAGTCTTTGGTGTACTTGATTTGGGCCCAGGAGCCCTGCTTGGAAGATAACACTCAGTCTCAACTTTGTCACACCTACTTCAAAGGGATTGGCTCAGTTTAACTTTTAGTTGCTACATAAAAAGGATTTCAGTCCAAATCCCTTGGTCCAATGTCATGTTGAAAAATCATTAATATCACACACATCTGAGCCATAAGTTGCTTTGCCCATTGTCTTTTTAAAAAGTCTTAATTGAAATATAGTTGCTTTACAATGTTGTGTTACTTTCAGGTGTACAGCAAAGTGCTTCAGTTATACATATATGTAAAATATGATCTGAAAAAGAATATATACGTATATATGTATAAGAATGTATACATATATGTTCTTTTTCAGATTCTTTTTCATTTAGGTTATTACAATATATTGAATATAGTTCCCTGTTCTATACAGTCAGCCCTTGTTGTTTATCTATTTTATATATAGTAGTGTGTGTATGTTAATCCCAAACTCCTAATTTATCCCTCCTCCCTTCTTTCCCCTTTCATAACCATAAGATTGTTTTCTATGTCTGTGAATCTATTTCTGTTTTGTAAATAAGTTCATTTGTATCATTTTTTTAGATTTCACAAATAAGTGATATGATATTTGTCTTCCTCTGTCTGACTTCACTTAGTATGAGAAGCTCTAGGTCCATCCATGTGGCTGCAAATGGCAATATTTCTTTTTTACGGCTCATTAATATTCCACTGTGTACATGTACCACATCTTATTTATCCATTCATCTGTCGATGGACATTTAGGTTGCTTCCATGTCTTGGCTATTGTAAATAGTGCTGTAATGAACATTGACATTCATGCATCTTTTCGAACTAAAGTTTTCCTCTTTTCCAGATATATGCCCAGTAGTGGGATTGATGGATCATATTGTAACTCTATTTTTGATTTTTTAAGGAACCTCCATACTGTTCTCCAAAGTGGCTGCACCACTACATTCCCACCAACAGTGTAGAAGGGTTCCCTTTTCTCTACACCTTCTCCGCCATTTATTATTTCTACACTTTTTAAAAATATAAATTTATTGATTTATTTTTGGCTGCATTGGGTCTTTGTTGCTGTGTGTGCGTTTTCTCTAGTTGCGGCGAGCAGGGGCTACTCTTCATTGTGGTGTGTGTGCTTCTCATTGCAGTGGCTTCTCTTCTTGCAGAGCATGGGCTCCAGGTGCTTCAGTAGTTGTGGCACACGGGTTCAGTAGTTGTGGCTCACAGACTCTAGAACGCAGGCTCAGTACTTGTGATGCACGAGCTTAGTTGCTCCACGGCATGTGAGATCTTCCTGGACCAGGGATTGAAACTGTATCCCCTGCATTGGCAGGCAGATTCTTAACAACTGTGCCACCAGGGAAGTCCCTATTTGTAGACTTTTTGATGATGGCCATTCTGACCAGTGTGAGCTGATACCTCCTTGTACTTTTGATTTGTATTTCTCTAAAAATTAGCAATGTTGAGCACTTTTTTCATGTGCCTGTTTGCCATCTGTATGTCTTTGGTGAAATATCTATTTAGGCCTTCTGCCCATTTTTTGATTGGGGGGTTTGGGGTTTTTTTGATATTGAGTTGTATGAACTGTTTGCATATTTTGGAAATTAAGCCTTTGTTGGTCACATCATTTGCAAATATTTTCTCCCAGTCCACAGGTTGTCTTTTCATTTTGTTGATGGTTTCCTTTGCTGTGCAAAAGCTTATAAGTTTGATTAGGTACCATTTGTTTATTTTTGCTTTTATTTCTTTTGACCTGGGAGACTTAACTAAGAAAGCATTGCTACAATTTATGTCAGAGAATGTTTTGCCTCTGTTCTCTTCTAGGAGTTTTATGGCGTCATGTCCTATATTTTAAGTCTTTAAGCCATTTTGAATTTATTTTTGTGATATTTTAAGTCTTTAAGCCATTTTGAATTTATTTTTGTGTATGGTGTGAGAGTGTGTTCTAACTTCACTGATTTACATGTGGCTGTCCAGCTTTCCCAGCACCACTTGCTAAAGAGACTGTCTTTTCTCCATCATGTATTCTTACCTCCTTTGTCAAAGATTAATTGACCAGAAGTGTGTGAGATTACTTCTGGATTATTTTTTCTGTTCCACTGATCTATATGTCTATTTTTGTGCCAATACCATGCTGCTTTGATTATAGCTTTGCAGTATTGTCTGAAGTCTGGGAGGGTTATGCCTCCAGGTTTGTTCTTTTTCCTCAGGATTGCTTTGGCTATTCTGGGTCTTTTGTGTTTCCATATAAATTTTAGGATTATTTGTTCTAGTTCTGTGAAAAACATCATGGGTAATTTCATAGGGACCACATTAAATCAGTAGATTGCTTTGGGTAGTATGGCCTTTTTTTTAACATCTTTATTGGAGTTTAATTGCTTTACAATGATGTGTTAGTTTCTGCTGTATAACAAAGTGAATCAGCTATACATATACATATATCCCCATATCTCATCCTTCTTGTGTCTCCTTCCCACCCTCCTTATCCCACCCCTCTAGGTGGTCACAAAGCACCAAGCTGATCTCCCAGTGCTATGTGGCTACTTCCCACTAGCTATCTGTTTTACATTTGGTAGTATATATAAGTCGATGCCACTCTCTCACTTTGTCCCAGCTTACCTTTCCCCCTCCCTGTGTCCTCAAGTCCATTCTCTACGTCTGCGTCTTTATTCCTGTCCTGCCCCTAGGTTCTTCAGAACCATTTTTTTCTTTTTTCTTTTTTTTTAGATTCCATATATATGTGTTAGAATTCGGTATTTATTTTTCTCTTTCTGACTTACTTCACTCTGTATGACAGTCTCTAGGTCCATCCACCTCACTACAAATAACTCAATTTCGTTTCTTTTTATGGCTGAGTAATATTCCATTGTATGTATGTGCCACATCTTCTTTATCCATTCATCTGTCAGTGGACACTTAGGTTGCTGCCATGTCCTGGCTGTTGTAAGTAGAGCTGCAATGAACATTGTAGTACATGATTCTTTTTTATTTATTTATTTTTAAAAAAAATTTTTTAACATCTTTATTGGAGTATAACTGTTTTACAATAGTGTGTTAGTTTCTCCTTTACAACAAAGTGAATCAGATATACATATACATATGTTCCCATATCTCTTCCCTCTTGCATCACCCTCTCTCCCACCCTCCCTATCCCACCCCTCTAGGTGGTCACAAAGCACAGAGGTGATCTCCCTGTGCTATGCGGCAGCTTCCCACTAGCTGTCTAATTTACATTTGGTAGTGTACATATGTCCCTGCCACTCTCTTACTTCGTCACAGCTTACCCTTCCCCCTCCCCATATCCTCAAGTCCATGCTCTAGTAGGTCTGTGTTTTATTCCCATCCTACCACTAATCTCTTCATGACATTTTTTTTCTTAGATTCCGTATATATGTGTTAGCATACGGTATTTGTTTTTCTCCTTCTGACTTACTTCACTCTGTATGACAGACTCCATGTCTATCCACCTCATTACAAATAACTCAGTTTCATTTCTTTTTATGGCTGACTAATATTCCATTGTATATATGTGCCACATCTTCTTTATCCATTCATCTGTTGATGGACACTTAGGTTGCTTCCATGTCCTGGCTATCGTAAATAGAGCTGCCATGAACATTTTGGTACATGACTCTTTTTGAATTGTGGTTTTCTCAGGGTATATGCACAGTAGTGGGATTGCGGGGTCATATGGTAGTTCTATTTTTACTTTTTTAAGGAACCTCCATACTGTTCTCCGTAGTGGCTGTATCAGTTTACATTCCCATCAATAGTGCAAGAGGGTTCCCTTTTCTCCATACCCTCTCCAGTATTTATTGTTTGTAGATTTTTTATGCTGGCCATTCTGAGTGGTGTGAGGTGATACCTCATTATAGTTTTGATTTGCATTTCTCTAATGATTAGTGGTGTTGAGCATCCTTTCATGTGTTTTTGGAAGTCTGTATATCTTTTTTGGAGAAATGTCTATTTAGGTCTTCTGCCCATTTTTGGATTGGGTTGTTTGCTTTTTTGATACTGAGCTGCATGAGCTGCTTGTAAATTTTGGAGATTAATCCTTTGTCAGTTGCTTCATATGCAAATATTTTCTCCTGTTCTGAGGGTTGTCTTTTCATCTTGTTTATCTTTTCCTTCACTGTGCAAAAGCTTTTAAGTTTAATTAGGTCCCATTTGTTTATTTTTGTTTTTATTTCCATTTTTCTAGGAGGTGGGTTAAAAAGGATCTTGCTGTGATTTATGTCATAGAGTGTTCTGCCTATGTTTTCCTCTAAGAGTTTTATAGTGTCTGGCCTTACATTTAGGTCCTTGACCCATTTTGAGGGTTTTTTTTGTGTATTGTGTTAGAGAGTGTTCTAATTTCATTCTTTATATGTAGCTGTCCAGTTTTCCCAGCACCACTTATTGAAGAAGCTGTCTTTTCTCCATTGTATATTCTTGCCTCCTTTATCAAAAATAAGGTGACCGTATGTGCATGGGTTTATCTCTGGGTTTTCAATCCTGTTCCATTGATCTATATTTCTGTTTTTGTGCCAGTACCATACTGTCTTGATTACTGTAGCTTTGTAGTATAGTCTGAAGTCAGGGAGCCTGACTCCTCCAGCTCCATTTTTCTTTCTCAAGATTACTTTGGCTATTTGGGGTCTTTTGTGTTTCCATACAAATTGTGAAATTTTTTGTTCTAGTTCTGTGAAAAATGCCAGTGGTAGTTTGATAGGGATTGCACTGAATCTGTAGATTGCTTTGGGTAGTATAGTCATTGTCACAATGTTGACTCTTCCAATCCAAGCACATGGTATATCTCTCCATCTGTTTGTTTCATCTTTAATTTCTTTCACCAGTGTCTTATAATTTTCTCCATACAGGTCTTTTGTCTCCTGAGGTAGGTTTATGCCTAGGTATTTTATTCTTTTTGTTGCAGTGGTAAATGGGAGTGTTTCCTTAATTTCTGTTTCAGATTTTTCATCATTAGTATATAGGAATGCAAGAGATTCCTGTGCATTAATTTTGTATCCTGCTACTTTACCAAATTCATTGATTAGCTCTAGTAGTTTTCCCATGGTATCTTTTGGATTCTCTATGCATAGTATCATGTCATCTGCAAACAGTGACAGATTTAATTCTTTTCCGATTTGGATTCCTTTTATTTCTTTTTCTTCTCTGATTGCTGTGACTAAAACTTCCAAAACTATGTTGAATAACAGTGGAGAGAGTGGACAACCTTGTCTTGTTCCTGATCTTAGAGGAAATGCTTTTAGTTTTTCACCATTGAGAACAATGTTGGCTGTGGGTTTGTCATATATGGCCTTTATTATGTTGAGGTAAGTTCCCTCTATGCCTACTTTCTGGAAGGTTTTTATCATAAATGGATGTTGAATTTTGTCAAAAGCTATTTCTGCATCTATTGAGATGATCATACGTTTTTTCTCCTTCAATTTGTTAATATGGTTTATCACATTGATTGATTTGCGTATATTAAAGAATCCTTGCATTCCTGGGATAAACCCCTCTTGATCATGATGTATGATCCTTTTAATGTGCTGTTGGATTCTGTTTGCTAGTATTTTGTTGAGGATTTTTGCATCTATGTTCATCAGTGATATTGCCCTGTAGTTTTCTTTCTTTGTGACATCTTTATCTGGTTTTGGTATCAGGGTGATGGTGGCCTCATAGAATGAGTTTGGGAGTGTTCCTCCCTCTGCTATATTTTGGAAGAGTTTGAGAAGGATAAGTGTTAACTCTTCTCTAAATGTTTGATAGAATTCACCTGTGAAGCCATCTGGTCCTGGGCTTTTGTTTATTGGAAGATTTTTTAACCACAGTCTCAATTTCAGTGCTTGTGTTTGGTCTGTTTATATCTTCTGTTTCTTCCGGGTGCAGTCTCGGAAGGTTGTGCTTTTCTAAGAATTTGTCCATTTCTTCCAGGTTGTCCAATTTACTGGCATATAGTTGCTTGTAGTAATCTCTCATGATCCTCTGTATTTCTGCAGTGTCAGTTGTTACTTCTCCTGTTTCATTTCTAATTCTATTGATTTGAGCTTCTCCCGTTTTTTTCTTGATGAGTCTGGCTAATGGTTTATCAATTTTGTTTATCTTCTCAAAGAACCAGCTTTTAGTTTTTTTGATCTTTGCTATTGTTTCCTTCGTTTCTTTCTGATCTGGTCTTTATGCCTTCTTTCCTTCTGCTAACTTCGGGGATTTTTTTGTTCTTCTTTCTCTAATTGCTTTAGGTGTAAGGTTAGGTTGTTTGTTTGAGATATTTCTTGTCTCTTGAGCTAGTATTGTATTGCTCTAAACTTTCCTCTTAGAACTGCTTTTTCTGCATCCCATAGGTTTTGGGTCGTAGTGTTATCATTGTCATTTGTTTCTAGGTAGTTTTTGATTTCCTCTTTGATTTCTTCAGTGATCTCTTGGTTATTTAGTAGCGTATTGTTTAGCCTCCATGTGTTTGATTTTTTACAGATTTTTTTCCTATAATATCTAGTCTCATAGCATTGTGGATGAAAAGATACTTGATATGATTTCAATTTTCTTAAATTTACCAAGGCTTGATTTGTGACCCAAGATATGATCTATCCTGGAGAATGTTGCATGAGTACTTGAGAAGAAATTGTATTCTGTTGATATTGGATGGAATGTCCTGTATATCAATTAAGTCCATCTTGTTTAATGTATCATTTAAAGCTTGTGTTTCCTTATTTATTTTCATTTTGGATGATCTGTCCCTTAGTGAAAGTGGGGTGTTAAAATCCCCTACTATGTTTGTGTTACTGTTGATTTCCCCTTTTATGGCTGTTAGCATTTGCCTTATGTGTTGAGGTGCTCCTTTGCTGGGTGCATAAATAATTGCAATTGTTATATCTTCTTCTTGGATCGATCCCTTGGTCATTATGTAGTGTCCTTCTTTGTCTGTTTTAATAGTCTTTATTTTAAAATCTATTTTGTTTGACATGAGAATTGGTACTCCAGCTTTCTTTCGATTTCCATTTACATGGAATACGTTTTTCCATCCCCTCACTTTCAGTCTGTATGTGTCCCTAGGTCTGAAGTGGGTCTCTTGTAGACAGCATATATACAGGTCTTATTTTTGTATCCATTCAGCCAGTCTGTGTATTTTGGTGGGAGCATTTAATCCATTTACATTTAAGGTAATTATAGATATGTATGTTCCTATTACCCTTTTCTTAATTGTTTTGCGTTTGTTATTGTAGGTCTTTTCCTTCTCTTGTGTTTACTGCCTAGAGAAGTTCCTTTAGCACTTCTTGTGAAGCTGGTTTCATGGTGCTGAATTCTCTTAGTGTTTGCTTGTCTGTAAACGTTTTAATTTCTCCATTGAATCTGAATGAGATCCTTGCTGGGTAGAGTAGTCTTGGCTGTAGGTTTTTCCCTTTCCTCACTTTAAATGTCTTGCCACTCCCTCTGGCTTTCAGAGTTTCTGCTGCTAAGAACAGCTGTTAACCTTATGGGAATTCCGTTGTATGTTATTTGTTGTTTTTCCCTGCTGCTTTTAATATTTTTTCTTTGTATTTAATTTTTGATAGTTTGATTTGTATGTGTTTTGGCATGTTTCTCCTTGGATTTACCCTGTATGGGACTCTCTGCGCTTCCTGGACTTGATTGACTATTTCCTTTCCCATATTAGAGAAGTTTTCAACTATAATCTCTTCAAATATTTTCTCAGTCCCTTTCTTTTTCTCTTCTTCTTCTGGGACCCTTATAATTCGAATGATGGTGTGTTTAATGTTGTCCCAGAGGTCTCTGAGACTGTCCTCAATTCTTTTCATTCTTTTTTCTTTATTCTGCTCCGTGGTAGTTATTTCCAGTATTTTAACTTCCAGGTCACTTATCCATTCTTCTGCATCAGTTACTGTGCTATTGATTCCTTCTAGAGAATTTTTAATTTCAGTTATTTTGTTGTTCACCATTTTTTGTTTGCTCTTTAGTTCTTCTAGGTCCTTGTTAAACGTTTCTTGTATTTTCTCCATTCTATTTCCAAGATTTTAGATCATCATTACTATCATTACTCTGAATTCTTTTTCAGGTAGACTGCCTATTTCCTCTTCATTTGTTTGGTCTGGTGGGTTTTTACCTTGCTCTTTCATCTATTCTGTGTTTCTTTGTCTTCTCATTTTGCTTAACATACTGTGTTTGGGGTTTCGCAGTCTGCAGGTTCATAGTTCCTGTTGTTTTTGGTGTCTGCCCCCAGTGGCTAAACTTGGTTCAGTGGGTTGTGTAGCCTTCCTGGTGTAGGGGACTAGTGCCTGTGTTTTGGTGGATGAGGCTGGATCTTGTTTTTCTGGTGGGCAGGACCACGTCCGGTGGTATGTTTGGGGGTGTCTGTGACCTTATTATGATTTTAGGCAGCCTCTCTGCTAATGGGTGGGGTTGTGTTCCTGTCTTGCTAGTTGTTTGGCATAGGGTGTCCAGCACTGTAGCTTGCTGGTTGTTGAATGGAGCTGGGTCTTAGTGTTGAGATGGAGATCTCTGCAAGAGCTTTTGCCATTTGATATTATGTGAAGCCAGGAGGTCTCTGGTGGACCTATGTTCTGAACTTGGCTCTCCCACCTCAGAGGCACAGGCCTGACACTCGGCTGGAGCACCAAGACCCTGTCAGCCACATGGCTCAGAAGAAAAGGGAGACAGAAAGAAAAGAAGAAAGAAAGGAAGGAAGAAATAAAGTTATTAAAATAAAAAATAAAAGAAATTATTAAAAAGTTAAAAAGTAATTTAGAAAAAAGAAAGAAAGAAGAGAGCAACCAAACCAAAACACAAAACCACCAATGATAACAAGCACTAAAAACTATACTAAAAAAAAAAGACAGACAGAACCCTAGGACAAATGTAAAGGCAAAGCTATACAGACAAAATCACACAAAGAAGCATGCACATATGCAGTCAGAAAAAGAGAAAAAGGAAAAAATATATATATCTATATATTTAAAAAAAGGAAGAGAGACACCAAATCAATAAACAAATCTACGAATGATAATAAACTGTAAATGCTAAACTAAGATAAACATAAAACCAGAAACCAGTCAGTTGCATACAGCAAACCCCAAGTCTACAGTTGCTCCCGAAGTCCAAAGCTTCAATTTGGGTATGATTCGTTGTCTATTCAGGTATTCCAGAGATGCAGGGTACATCAAGTTGATGGCGGAGATTTAATCTGCTGCTCCTGAGGCTGCTGGGAGAGATTTCCCTTTCTCCTCTTTGTTCGCACAGCTCCTGGGGTTCAGCTTTGGATTTGGCCCCACCTCTGCGTGTAGGTCACCTGAGGGCATCTGTTCCTCCCCAGACAGGACGGGGTTAAAGGAGCAGCTGATTAGGGGGCTCTGGTTCACTCAGGCCGGGAGGAGGGAGGGGTACAGAGTGCAGGGCGAGCCTGCGGCGGCAGAGGCCAGCGTGACGTTGCACCAGCCTGAGGTGTGCCGTGTGTTCTCCCGGGGAAGTTGTCCCTGGATCATGGGAGCCTGGCAGTGGTGGGCTGCACAGGCTCCTGGAGGGGAGGTGTGGGTAGTGACCTGTGCTCGCACACAGGCTTCTTGGTGGCTGCAGCAGCAGCCTCAGAGTCTCATGCCCGTCTCTGGTGTCCACACTGATAGCCGTGGCTCATGCCCATCTCTGGAGCTCTTTTAGGCAGTGCTCTGAATCCCCTCTCCTTGTGCACCCTGAAACAATGGTCTCTTGCCTCTTAGGCAGTTCCAAACTTTTTCCTGGACTCCCTCCTGGCTAGCTGTGGTGCACTAGCTCCCTTCAGGCTGTGTTCATGCAGCCAACCCCAGTGTCCTCTCCCTGGGATCTGACCTCCGAAGCCTGAGCCTCAGCTCCCAGCCCCCACCCGCCCTGGCGGGTGAGCAGACAAGCCTCTCAGGCTGGTGAGTGCTGGTCGGCACTGATTCTCTGTGCGAGAATCTCTGCACTTTGCCCTCTGCACCCCTGTTGCTGCTCTCTCCTCCATGGCTCCAAAGCTTCCCGCCCTGCCCCGCCAACCCCTGTCCCTGCCAGTAAAGGGGCTTCCTAGTGTGTGGAAACTTTTCCTCCTTCACAGCTCCCTCCAAGAGGTGCAGGTCCCGTCCCTATTCTTTTGTCTCTGTTTTTTCATTTTTCTTTTGCCCTACCCAGGTACATGGGGAGTTTCTTGCCTTTTGGGAAGTCTGAGGTCTTCTGCCAGCCTTCAGTAGGTGTTCTGTAGGAGTTGTTCCACATGTAGATGTATTTCTGATGTATTTGTGGGGAGGAAGGTGATCACCACATCTTGCTCCTCTGCTATCTTGAACGTTTCCCCAGTATGGCCATTTAACAATATTAATTTTTCCAATCCAAGAGCATGGGATATCTTTCCATTTCTTTGAATCATCTTCAGTTTCCTTTATTAATGTTTTATAGTTCTCAGACCATAAGTCTTTCACCTCCGTGATCAGGTTTATTCTTAGTTTGGGGGTTTTTTTATAACGTGATTTTAAAAGGGATTGGGTTTTTTGTTTGTTTGTTTGTTTTACTTTCTCTTTCTGATGTTTCATTGTTAGTGTAAAGAAATGCAACATATTTCTGTATGTCAATCTTGTATTCTGCTACCTTGCTGAATTTGTTTATCAGTTCTAATAGTTGTTTTTTGTTTTTGTTTTTTGCGGTACGCGGGCCTCTCACTGTTGTGGCCTCTCCCGTTGTGGAGCACAGGCTCTGGACGTGCAGGCTCAGTGGCCATGGCTCACGGGCTCAGCCGCTCCGCGGCATGTGAGATCTTCCTGGACCGGGGCACGAACCCGCGTCCCCTGCATCGGCAGGCGGACTCTCAACCACTGCACCACCAGGGAAGCCCAGTTCTAATAGTTTTTGTGTGGAGTCTTTAGGGTTTTCTGTATAGAGTACCATGTCATCTGCATATAATGACAATTTTAACTCTTCCCTTCTAATTTGGATATCTTTTATTTCTTTTTCTTGTCTGACTGCTGTGGCTAGGACTTCCAGTACTATGTTCAATAGAAGTGGTGATAGTGCTTTGCCCAGTGTTTTTCATTGCCTAGGAAAAACACCAATTTCCTTTACTCTCACACTAATGCCACACTCAACACTTCTGACACGAGATGTGTGAGTTTATTCCCACACCAACCAATTATCTGACCAGCTGGATGTCCAACAGTTCAATTCAGTTCTGACACTATTTACTTGAAGTTAGCATCAAATCCCACAAGTTAAGGGCTCAGTCCCACAGACTGGCCCCACTTCAGACACCAACTGCAAGTTCCAGTTTGTCTCTGGTACTTCTGACCAATTTGCTTAAAATGGGGTCCCCATAACCCAATCCTCAGGTTCGATAATTTGCTATAACAGTTCACAGAACTCAGCGAAACACTTGAGTTTACCAGCTTACTATATAGTAAAGAATATGATAGAAGATACAGATGAACAGCCAGATGAAGAACTACATAGGGTAAGGTCTGGAAGGGTCCCAAGCACTGGAGCTTCTGTCCCTGTGGAGTTGGGGTGCTTGACCCTCCCTGCACAGAATGTGTTCACCACCCTGAAAGCTCTTTGGACCCTGTACTTTGGGGATTTTTATGGAGGCTTCATCACAGAGCCATGGTGGATAATTAGCTCAGTCTCCAGCCCTTCCCCCCTTCCTGGAGGATGGGAGATTGGGCTGAAAATTTCGAGCTTTTAATCATGGCTTGGCCTTTCTGGTGACCAGCCCCCATCTAGGAAACCATCAAGAGTTCCCTTAATAAAACAAAAGATACTCCTATCACCCCCAGAAATTCCTAGGGATTTAGGAGCTCTTTGTCAGGAACCAGAGGCAGACACCAATATATATTTTCTATTATTTCACATACATCCTGGGCACTTAGAAAGCATCCATCCATCCAACAACTAGTTTCTGAGTTCCAGTTTCGTGCCAGGCACTGTGGTAGGCCTGGGGCTATAATGATGAGCAAAACCAGAGTCCTCCCTGACAGAGCTTAAGATCTAAGTAGCAGAGACAGATATTAATAATTATTCAAATGCATGCAGAACAACAAATTGAAATATTATAAAGAAAAGAAGCAAAGTTCTATAGAAGCCACTCATTCATCAGGGATCTCAATGTGGAATCAGAGAAGGCCTTGCTGAGAAAATCCTTTAGGAGACAGAGTGTGTCTGGTTTACACCACCCATGCTTCCCAGAGGCCTAGCAGAGTCCTCAGCACAGAGTAGGTGCTTAATAAATATTTGTGATGCAGGAATGTATAGATGAGCTGACCATGTTGCCCTTGATTAAAGTAATAGACTGGAGTTTTATATCTGTGTAGTTCTCTAAAGTCTATACAATGCTTTCACACGCATAACTTTTTGTTCCTCAAACACCCTTGAGCAGTGGAAAAGATGAGTATTATTCTCCATGTTTGATGGGTGAGAGAACTGACATCATAGGGAGGGTGTATGGGGGGTAAGTATGCTCTTGAGTCCTACAGTCCTGGGCTAAACTCTGCCTCTTATCAGCTATGAGAAGCCTGGCATCAAACATGGAGTACATTTCTGCAATATTTTTCCCTAGGCCTGGTGCACTCCTGAATAAAGGTTCACACTGGAGGATTCCAAAGTGATGATTATTTGGGGCTTCCTTAGGACCTTGTGAGAACAGGGCTTGCTTGTGGTCCACATGAATCAATTTTGGACCAATGTCAGCTTCCCAGGCAGAGAGATGTAAGGTCTTCAACTCTTGGCAAAAATCTCCCTGAACTCAACAGTTCAACAAATAGTGTTTCCTACCATGTGTAAAACAGATAGCTAGTGGGAACCTGTGGTGTATCACAGGGAGCTCAGCTCCGTGCTCTGTGATGACCTGTGAGGGGTGGGATGGGGGGAGGGGGGAGGGAGGCCCAAGAGGGAGGGGCTCTATGTATACATATAGCTGATTCACTTTGTCCTACAGCAGAAACTAACACAACATTATAAAGAAAATATACTCCAAAAATATATATATAGTGTTTCCTAATTAAAGGCATTGCCCCGGTGTACATAGGCTTTCCTATCTTAGTAAGAGGAATCACCTTCCAGAAATGTCTGTTTTGACGAAATTAATAACCACAGCTACCAATTATTGAGCCCTCATTATGTGCTAGTCTCTGTGCTTAGTACTTGTATTTAATTCCCACAACCCCACGTGATGAGTAGTATTACTCCTCTACCCCCAACCCCCGTGATAGTTAATTTTATATGTCAACTTGACTAGGCCATGGGGTGCCCAGATATTTGGTCAAACATAATTCTGGTGTGTCTGTGACAGTGTTTTGGATGAGATTGACATTTGGATCAGTAGACTGAGGAAAGCAGATTGCCCTGGGCGCAATCATCCAAGCAGTCAAAAGCTTGAATAGAACAAGAAGGCTGACACACCCTCGGGTAGCTTGAATGCCTTCAAGCTGGGACATTGGTTTTTGCAGCCTTTGGACTGGAACCACACCTTCAGCTCACCTGAGTCTCCAACTTGCTGAATGCAGATCTTGGGACTTGTCAGCCTCTGTATGCAAGTGACCCAATTCAGGTGACCCTGTAATAAAGCTCTTTTTTATATATATATACAATTAGGTTTTATTTATTTATTTACTTATTTTTGGCTGCATTGGGTCTTTGTTGCTGCGTGCAGGCTTTCTCTAGTTGTGGGGAGCAGGGCCTACTCTTCGTTGCGATGCACGTGCTTCTCATGGCAGTGGCTTCTCTTGTTGCGGAGCACAGGCTTTAGGTGCTTGGGCTTCAGTAGTTGTGGCACACGGACTTAGTTGCTCCACGGCATGTGGGATCTTCCCTGACCAGGGCTCGAACCTGTGTCCCCTGCATTGGCAAGCAGATTCTTAACCACTGCACCACCAAGGAAGTCCTTGTAGTAAAGCTTTTTTATTTGTATACATATAAAGTGGTTAAGAGTGCTCCCCTTGCTAAGGGCAAGACTTCTATAGAGAAGACATGGAACAAAGGAAGGAAATTATTTGATTGGCTATAGCTTAAGCAATTGCCTTATTTGGGAAAGCCTAGTTGGCTATTTATGATTGGTGGTCCTTAGGTTTTGATTTCTTAACCATGAGGCATTTGCAGACTTGGGTTTTGGTTTGCTTACGATGGCTGCTATGGTATTAGAACCACCTTAGTCAAATGGCCTCCTTGTTTAATTAATTTAATGAGTGTATCGATATTTGTCACCAAATAATTTCAGAAGTGATAATTATCAAAATCCCGTTTGCTTCTTCTACAGTAAAAAAAAAAAAAATATATATATATATATATATATGTTTAGTGTGGGATGAATGTGCCTGGACTGGATAAAGCCCTTAACATGCATCTCTTCATCTACAGATTTTCCTGCTTCATTACATACAGTCATCACTCTCCCTACCCTGGACGCCCTGCCCTTTTGTACCCACCTCTAGTATTCAGGGCCCTTCATAACCCAGTCCATCCTGAACCTGAAACTTATTTCATTCATCCATTCATCCACCCATTCATTCATTCACTCATTCAACAAATTCAATTGAATCATGTTTATTCAGTTGAATCAACTGTTATCATTGATATACTAAGTTAGGCATGGTTCTATGGGGGATACAGCTCTAAGCAAGACAAACATGGTCCCTCTCCAGAAATTTAAACTAGACTGGTAGGGGTAGGAGGGTAGCCAGTGGATTGGAGACAGCAAGTAAGCAGATAAACAAATAGATAATAATAAACTGTCGGCTTTATTTGAAGAAAAAGAAGTGAGGGTAAGGAACTTGAGTGCGGCTGGAGGGCAGGTTGTCTTTTTAGATAGAGTGGCTAGAGAAGGTCTCTCTGAGGAGGCTACATTAAAGCAGAGACATAAACTATATCAGGGAGTCAACCAGTGCATGGAAGGAGAGTTCCAGGCAGAGGGACCAGCCAGTGCAAAGGCCCTGAGGTAGGCGTGGGTTGGGTGGGTTGGAGGAAAGTCAAGGAGGCCAGTGCAGCTGCAGCAAAGTGAACAAGGAGAGCATTTAGAAGTTAAGATCAAAGAGATGGGGTGGAGGGCTTCCCTGGTGGCGCAGTGGTTGAGAATCCGCCTGCCGATGCAGGAGACACGGGTTCGTGCCCTGGTCCGGGAAGATCCCACATGCCGCGGAGCAACTAAGCCCGTGAGCCATGGCCGCTGGGCCTGCGTGTCCGGAGCCTGTGCTCCGCAACGGGAGAGGCCACAACAGTGAGAGGCCCGCATACCGCAAAAAAAAAAAAAAAAAAAAAAAAAAAAAAAAGAGATGGGGTGGAGAGGACAGGATATGGAAGACTTGGTCAAGACTCAACTCCTCTGCTTTCCAGTATGTTCCTTCAGCTGCTCATTTGCAAATGCTGCCTTTGTGTAGGAGGCACTTAATGGCTGACCAGCTCATTAAGCAGCAACAGCAGTTTGCAGAACACCATGGGGCATCCGGATCTGCCAGCACCTCCCTCGGACACACATCTCCATGGGCAGGGCCAGGGCCAACCAGGCACAAATTACCTCACTAACCAGCCACCGCCTGCCAACTCTGGCAAAGGCCTTCTTGGCAACCCCTGGCTTTGCTGTTCTAAGAGTCCACTTGCTGCCCACCAGTTTCTTCTTAAATGCCATTGCCCCTGTCTTTGTCTGACCACACAGCTGTGAGCTTAATGTATTTTGCCTTGACTGGTGTTGCAGGGAACAGACCAAACTTGTTTTTCCTTCTTGGTATTATACTATTCTGACTCAGCATTCATGACTCTTAAATTGTGGAGTCGGCAGGTGTTCAGTGAACACAACACGATTCAGAACACTCCTAGTTTAGAAGTCTGGGTGAACTATAAATATTTTTCCCATGAATGGAACTTCTTTGGCTTTTGTTGAAACGTGTTAGGGGTTTGTGGGACCGTAGTTAAATGTGACCAATTAGTTTTTTATTGAGCAACTCTCAATATCGGGCATTCTTTGAGGCTCTGGTAGAACTGTGAAAAGACATACCAAATTCCCTAGGGAGGGACTTATATGGGGGAGGGGAACAGCCAACAAACAAGTAAAGAATAAATGATCAAAGTACATTTGGATCGTTATAAATAACACTGGGGAAACAAACAAGGTGAGAGAGAGTGGCTGGAGAGTGGGGGTGGGCAGACAATACCTTAAACTGGATGGTCTTGGGTGGCCTCTGCAAAGATGGCTTCTGAGACAAGACCTGAATAAAAATAGGGAGCCAGCATGAGTTTCCAGCAGACATAACAGAAAGTACAAAGGCACTAAGGTAGGAATGGCTTAGCCTTTGGAGAAGCAAAGGAGAGTGGATGCCCAGGGCCAGGCAGTATAAAGTCCTGTGAACCATGGTAAGAGGCTTGGATTTTAAGTGCAATAGGGAAGCATTGAATGAATTTTCAGCAAGGGAATGATTTGCTTGGCGTTTTAAATGGTCCACTGTGGCTACCAGGTGAAAAAGCCATCAACACTCAGCCCCTACATTTGTACAATGCTTTTCCATTTACAAAGGCCTTCCTTATTGGCAATTTCAAAAGCATCAAAATACCAAATATGATTCAAAGAATGCTTCCTATATTATAGATGACAAGCTGAGGCTCAGAATTATGTGACTAAGGCCAGGAAAAATAACCAGCACGTGACAGGACTCAGCTGAAAGTATAGTCAGCCCTCTGTAGCCACTGGTTCTTCATCTGCAGATTCAACCAACCCCAGATTGAAAGTAGTCACACAAAAAATTCTAGAAAGTTCTGAAAAGCAAAACTTGAATTTGCCTCATGCCAGCAACTATTTACACAGTATTTACTTGTATTTACAACTATTCACATAGCATTTATAATGTATTAGGTCTTATAGATGATTTAAAATATAAGGGAGGATGTGCATAGTTTATATACAAATACTATGCCATTTTTTGTAAGAGACTTGAGTATCCTTGGATTTTGGTATCTGAGGGGGGTCCTGGAACCAATTCCCCATGGATACCAAGGGACAACTGTACTTAGTACAGAATCTGCTTCTTAGGAGAAGTTCCCTGGATCTGGGTTAAAAGGAAATTAACCAGCAGCTACCGTTCTATCCATCTCCTTTCTTACTATGGCCTTTTTGAGTGGGGCTTCCCTTACTGGGAATTCCTTCCCAACTCCTTTTTCTTTCCACCTACGCATCCCCTTGTCAACAGAAGCGTTCTCTCCTTCCAACCGCCCACCAGAATGTATATGAGGATGCTTAATTACAGTTATATCAGTAGGTCCTTGTACTTTATCTTATAACCATACTCTGCAGATGTAACCCCAAATTTTGTTAGTGCCCACAAATGTACACCTAATTCCTGTGATAGAGCTAAACATGTAATAAGTGCTCAATATAAAACAGAATTCTCTCAGTTGAATTAGGGTCATCATATCCCAAGTGCTTCCCATCTGCCAGGCAACGCGTTATTGGTATTTTCCAAAAATTGTTTAATTCTAAAAGCAACCACCTTTGAGAATGGTACCGTTATTATCATCTTATACGTGAAGAAACTAAGGCTCAGAGATGTTAATAAGGAGCGAATGACTCCAACACCCTTGCTCTTAATCTCTACTGTACTTCCTTCTTTTGGGAGACAGAGTATCTTTGCTTTTTCAGCCTTGATATTTGACCCTTAGGTGTGAAATCAAAATGTTTTCTGTTGCAAACACACAGAAGAGCCTAACAAAGCTCTCTGAAAGGAATCAACGATCCATTGGTCCACCCATCCATCCATCAATCCATCCATCCATCCATCTGTCATAGCAACCATCTTTCCCTCTGGTTTATGCTAAGTTCTTAAGAACGCATAGGTGGGTGGGGTAAGAAGGGGAATGTGTGAATGAGGCCTTGCTTGCTTCATACCGCCCTGGTCTTCCCTGAATTAACCCCTTTGCACCTCAAGACGAGACAGAAGAGTTTCAGGAAGGCTATGAAAACAGACTCTTGACTACCTTCTCTCCTTGTCACTGCTCCTCTTCACCCATTGCTGGCCCTGGAAAAGCAGCTGTGAATCCAGCTGGGCTGGAGCTTCTGCCTAAGTGGTCAGCCTACGGAGGCAAAACATATTTCAGAAACGCACACTCAGATGTGCATTTTGTTGCTCATCTGGATCAGTGGTGAAGCAGAAATGACCGTAGCTGTAGTACAGTGGAGTAGATGTCAAAGGACCACATGGGTGTCCTCCTTCTGCCACACACCGTGACGCGTTCCCTAACCTCCTGGCCTTGTTTCTTCCTCTGTTTAACAGGGCAGAATTTTCCTTTTTCCTCACCTCCTTTACATGCTCCAATGCAAAGCCTCTGGTATGAAAGAGGTCTTTAGTAAGACAGAATAGAAAGATTGAGACTTTGTTAAGCTAATAACAAAATCAAAATGAAACTGATCAGTAGAGCTGGGCAACATCAGCAAGAGCCAGGTCTGTTGATCCTGTTTATACTCCACTCTAGACTTAGGCAGGTAAAGCTGAGGCAACAAACTAAAATACCCCGAAGGACCAGGCAGGAAATACAAACGAGTGAATTGGAGAGAGCAATATCTACACCATAGGGAATGGGGGTTCTTTTTTTTTTTTTTTGC
Source organism: Kogia breviceps (assembly GCF_026419965.1). Lineage (NCBI taxonomy): Eukaryota > Metazoa > Chordata > Mammalia > Artiodactyla > Physeteridae > Kogia > Kogia breviceps. Next base: position 24,911,003 of record NC_081316.1, on the reverse strand, counting down.
GATACACGCCCCTCTCACTGTCGTGGCCTCTCCCGTTGAGGAGCACAGGCTCCGGATGCGCAGGCTCAGCGGCCATGGCTCACGGGCCCAGCCGCTCCGCGACATGTGGGATCTTCCTGGACCGGGGCACGAACCCGTGTCCCCTGCATTGGCAGGCGGACTCTCAACCACTGTGCCACCAGGGAAGCCCAAGGAATGGGCGTTCTTGATGAGCTAAAACACATAGACCTGCCTAAAGGGGCAGGCACAACTCAGCTCCAAGCCGTGTTGTCACGTGGAAACACAGGTTCATTTCTGTTAAATCATTCCACTTTTCAAAGAAAGACAGAAATTCTGATTTTTATGCAAAATCTCCTTATTTTAAACATTACCTACTATGTCAACTTTTTGAAAACAGTGTGAGTCAATAGAACATGCTGTGTTAGAGGGAAACACTTCCCTTCTTGATGATTCCTCCTAAGAGACATCTATAAAAAACAAACATGGTTACCAAAGGGGATGTGAGGCAAGGGATAAATTAGGAGTTTGGGATTAACAGATATACACGACTAAATATAAACTAGATAAACAACAGGGTCTTACTGTAAAGCACAAGGAACTATATTCAATATCCTGTAATAAACCATAATGGAAAAGAATATGAAGTAGGGAAGTGGCCTCTCCCGCACTCTTCACTCATTCCTCCCCAGGTGGGGCAAAATAACTTACCTGATTGATGGGTTTGGAAGAGGCACTAGGTTATAAGAAGGAACTGGGCATTCATAACCCAGTGCCTTCCTCTCCCTTTCCCTTGGGAACTACCCAGCCACCCACCCACGGGTTCTGCTCTGATGAAGGCCAGCCTACCCCAGTCCAGAATCTGGGATTCTGTATTAGGAACCCTATTTGCCTACCACTGTAAGCCATATTCTCCAACATCCACTTTCTCATTAAGGTGATACACTACCTCCATCAGCTTACTCCTTGGTCTTACTTCTCAGTGGGTTCATAGTTCAAGCAGAACAAAGAAGCCCTAATTATTGGGTCTACCTCAAGACTCCAAGAGTCACCTCTGCTCCCAGGTCATACATTTGCTCCCTCTAACAACAAACCAAATCTTTGGATGTAGAATTAGGGACTGCTATATCCCACGAGGGTGAAGGCAGGGGCCATGCTTAGAAGCTTGAGGGTCTTATGGTGATTCTCCAGGGTGGAGCTTAGAGAGATGGGGTGGAGAAGATTGAGGAGATTATGGAAGGTATGAGAAGAGGGAAGGGAGATCCGAAAAGAGGGTCACTGGGGACTTCCCTGGTGGTCCAGTGGGTAAGACTCTGTACTCCCAGTGCAGGGAGCCCAGGTTTGATCCCTGGTCAGGGAACTAGATCCTGCATGCATGCTGCAACTAAGAGTTTGTGTGCCACAACTAAAAAAGATCCTGCGTGCCGCAACTAAGACCAAGAGCGGCCTAAATAAATAAGTAAATATTAAAAAAACAAAACAAAAGAAACAAACAAAAAAACAAAACAAAAAGATGGGTCACTGGAAACCCATCAGAGGAGGGCACTGTATGGACCAGAAGATGAGTCAGTGAGAAAATACAAGTATGTTTTTCACCATCTTCTGAACATCATTCCTGTTCAGGATCACCTAATGGTAAAGTTATTTTCTTTCAGGTAATGATCTGTACTCAACACACCCTTCCTAGGGATAACATGAAAATGGTAACATCTCTCATGCTCCCTTCACAAGGTTGAAAGGGTCAAATGAGTTATCTTTGGAGAATCTGACCATAAGACCCGGTTATCTGTATCACCAATAATATAATTCAAGATGCCAAAAAAAGTCAAACTTACTTATTCTGAAACTTACTTTCCAAAACGCTAGAGGACTAAAAATCAGATGTTTTTTTCTTGAGGATGATTTAACAGCCATTGAGAACAAGAAAAACTAATACCTAGAAAAAAGGTTAAGTAGCAAAGTAAACCATTTGGAGACTCATTCATTGAACATGTATTGAGCATTTACTACGTGCCTGTCACTGATATGGGAACTGGGCATGCAAAATTGAATAAGTACTCTGAACAAAGGGAGTTTATAGTGGTGGCAATTTCCAGCAATTCAATGTGCTGTATTTTTGTTTTGTCTTACTTTAACTGAAAGTACATTTTTAAAGAATGCTTGGGAATTATAGCCCTACAATAAAATATGTTTTGTTTCACTTCCTTTAGCTGTTATTTTATGACAGCACTGACCTTCTGACCAGAAGCAAAATTCTGGCCTTTCTAAATATCCCATATTGGCTGGGCTTAATGGGTTTTCAAAATAAATGGATTGGATTTCTCAACCTGTCAAAACATAGAGCGCAAGGGCTTTTTTGAACTTGGGGGGACTGCTCGGAGCATGGATTCAGAGTCCACCATCTGAGCCAGGGAGCTGAGAGCCAGCTTATCAGCAACCTGTTATTTTTGATGGAAGCAGAGGTGACCGGGACAATGAAATGAGCTCAGGGAGGTCAGACTAACTTAAACATGATGTCACCCAGGGAGATCAAGGCATCAGAGGCCTTGGATTCTCTCCGAAGGGAATTTCAGAGGATTTTAACTGAGACATAAACCTAAGCCCCATCTGACAGCTCCTGTAGGACCATCTTTGGGAGGGGTCCAGAGAAGGAACGGCCCCATTACCCAAAAGATGATCCCAGGTGCCCATGGCTGCTGAGTAAGTCCAGAATCAGCTCTACATGATGGGCTCTGTTATCATTAATAATGGAAGTATGGAAAGATGCTTCGATGTCAGACAAGCCCAGCTCCACTACTTTCTACCTGCGTGACCTTGAACAAGGCCTCAGTTTCCCCAATTATGAAATGACAACAGTACTGACTTTACAGGGCTGTCACGATGGTCAAATATAACAACCAGGTAGAAAAATCCCTCCAGTAAATGGAAGCCCAAATTTGCTCTTCCTGACAATCAGTCTGGCTGCTGCATTGTCATACCCAGGGTCTCTCTGAGGTCAGGAGAGGCTCCTTACATATTAAGAAATGCCCAAACTGGGTCAAACAGAAATTACGATGTTCTAGTTGGTTGGATCTTGTCAGTGCATTTTTGTGACTATATACTAAATCTCACTCAGAGATGAAATTTGAGGCTCTTTGTAACCGTTGCAAAGCCACCCCCTCTCACTTTACCCCACCCTGAAGCTCGGCTCTCTCTCTGTAATCAAGAGGGCTTCAGGAATGTTCAGGCTTGGCTCCTTAGACCTCCTCCCCCCTATCTTACAGGCTGTGTAACTTTTAATTATCTGATCCCAGAGCATGAGGAAAAGGGGAAGAGAGGCTCCCAGAAGCCATCCCTCTGTGAAGGGACCGCAAAGCCCTCACCAAAGGGGGGGCCTCCTCTGCAGGAAGTGTTTTATTTCACAATTAACAAAGGCAAAGGGAAACCTTTCTAGAGTATGTCTTTCCCTCAAGGCCACAGGGTTTAAACCTCTCTGTCCCCCAGCTATTGCTCTGAATGAATTATAGGAGCCAATTATTCTGCCAGCATGTGCTGGCTCTGTTGGAATAGACTCCGTGGAGCTCTTCTGCACCTTTCTCCAAGGGCAAGGTGGAGGCTCTTGTAAGGGTCATCCAGAAGCATCTTATAGGACTCAGCACAGACCCAGAAACTTCCTAAGTGTGTGCAGGCGAGGGGCAAGGAGAGGAAAGGAAGGAGGGAAGGAGGGAGGGAGCCAATTACTAACTCTACCTGGCCACAACCAACAGCTCATCCAAGACACTTGCAGAGTGGGTTTGGAGATCACAGGATATGTGTCAGAAGGAGGCACATGAGAATCCAGCTCAGACCACGCAGTGCTGGGGGTGCAGGACCCCACTGGGGTAGCTCCACATTTCCATCTTGCTGGCTCCAGGTCCTAGCAGATCACTAAATGCATTAAGAGCTGTCCCTGGTGTTGGGCATTACAAGATAGAAGGGTTTCCCAGCCAGGATATGAAATAAACCATGATCGAATGCCCACAGACAAAGAGAAGTGCCTCTCAGCACTGGCCAGTGAACAACCAGGGAGCTACAATGGCATAAACCAGGGGAGGTGGATGTGGCCAGTTTATATGCTTCTAACTCTTATGTATGGTGAATTGTGAGCCAGGGAACAATGTAGCACATTGAACTAGAAAAGGATAGTCTACGGTGTTCCCAATTTTGTCTTCTTCCTATTCGTTACTATCACCATCACCTTGACCTTCACCACCACCACTGTTGTGGTCATTTTTGGTCATCATCCCTCGCCTGTGCACAGTCTCTCACAATTGACAGAGAACTTCTGCATCCACTCTGACAGTGTGATCATCAGAGTAGCTCTCGGAAGTGGACACAGGGCAGTCTTAGCATCCCCATTCTCCCAACGCGTAAGCCAAGGCTCACAGAAGGTAAACTGCTGGCCCTGAGTCATACTCAACTCCAGTCTCCCGTAAGTGCTGTCAACTTATAACAGTACAACTTTACTTTGAAAATGATATTGAAATATTTAACAACTGATAAGACATAGTTACTTACCAGTCAGGACAGACACTAGCCATAAACAATGGATGGACGTAGCCATTCTGGTTCATACAGCTGAATATCTCCAAGATGTTGCACATTACTCTAAACACCATTGCATCATTTGGTCCAGCCTTCTCTGCCATTTCACAGAAGTCCTTCTGTTCCCAAATAAGACTGCAAGATGAGGCACTGAGAGGTGAGATGATGAGGTTATTATAGTAAAGAGAGGGCTTTCGATCTTGTCTTCCTTGACCATCTTGAGACAAGGCAGTGGAAAAAGGAGGTGAGGTGGGATGGGAGGGCATGGCAGCTAGTACATGGGTTTGTGGGCTGAAGGAAGAGACCACTTTCCAGAGCTGGAAAGTTGAGTTCAGACCAAGGCTTTAAGGTGTCCTGAGGGAATCACATGGCTTTAGAAAGAAGAAAAAGCCAGGAATCCGGACCCAGGTGGAAAGAAGATTGGAGTGGGAGCCAGTTGGGAATCAAACAAGAAGCCTATTTTCCTACTGAGAAATAGGAGGGTCTGCTGCTTGCTTTTTCCTAGCATGGGGCATGTAGGCATAGTGACCTGGCTTCGATACAAGGGTGGGGCTGGGCAGCAAGTAACCAGTGTTTTCATCAAAGCTAAAGAAAGTGTGCACAGTATGAACTCAGAAATTAATAGAAGATAAATCAGATTGTCACTTTCTCAGAAGGCACTCTCCCTATTTTCCGTGAAAGAATGATACTCATTCTATTTTTATACTTAGTTTTATCAACTCTTCCTATGTACTATTACTTGAAAAGAATCTTTTTATTTCAAAAGTAATATACATTCACAGAAAAAAATTAATATAGATAAGCCAAAAAAAGAGAAAAAGAAAATTAAAGTCACCTCTGATTTCTCTACCCAGAAATAACATGGCTTAATATGTTGATATATATCCTTCTAGACACTGTCCCATGCATAAAGCTATCATTGTTATGATGATGATTTAAAGCTATTTAGATATTATATGCCTAATGTTTTCTCTACCTACAGTTCTTGAAGTTCAGGAACATTATCTTTGCTTGACAATGTAGACTTAATACCAGGAATCTGAACATATTTTATTGCATGAGTATCTTGTTGATAACGTAAAATTGGAGGAAGAATAATATTTATTAGAAATATCCAAGCACAGGGCTCAGAAACAAATCGCTTGTGCCTGAGCTGCATTCTGTGTTTTCAAAGTGGCCATGTAAAACACAAAGCCCAGTGGAATCATATATCACTACTACATAAACAATAATAACAATTCTTGATGTATATCTTCATATTTTCTGCCTTGTTCTTGCAGAAAAGTTGGTAAAGGCTGATTAGACTGTTACACCTACTCTTTTTTAGAAGATGGAAGATAGGAGAAAATATTACCACCATGAAAGGAGGGGGAAAATCTGTTTTTTTAAAAGTCTGGGGCTTGTCAGCATGATACACAGCTCTGAAGATTAGAGCAAAGCAAAACAAATGTGTGAGTTATTTCTTGGATCAAAAGTTTCAATCATCTTTTGGGCTCACTTCTTAGGTATTTGGATATCTGTAAACGATAAGCAAGATGGCAAACTCAGAAAAAAATCTGGAATGTGAGGCTTTCAGGTGAAATGGTCTTTAACCATGTTTCCGGCTGCTGTCTTCATCAAAAGAATTTTTATCAGTGGGGGGAGCAGAGGTTAACATTAAGATGAAGATGTGTTCCTTTTTAACAAGTATAGTCCTGCTGAATTGATACGAGGCAGAAGTGTGTGCAGAGATATGTCACAAACAAAGGACCCCAGTTCCCCCATTTCAACAGGGAGTTGTCTGTAAGAAATTATTCTGCAGGATTTTTGGCGATACATATTATTATTATTATGTGATTACTTCTAATAGAATTTCTACATGAAAGGTGCTTGGTTAATTACATTTTGTATGCTGTCGGGTGGTAACAGTTTCAGAATCCACTGATTTGGAATTTTTTTTCACATTTTGAGCACAGTATACCCGAGTTTTTTGTTTGTTTGTTTGTTAAAGTACTGCTGATCAATGCCCTAGTGTTTATTGAGACTCACTTGCCCAGAACTCAGCCAACCACTCTCTGAGTTAGAAAAAAAAAAAAAAAAAAAAATTCTCTTCTTAGCCTTCATTTTCACTGAGGGGAAAAGTCTTATTCATATGAAAACAGAAGAAAAGACCCAGTGAGCTCAATGCTGAGTTTCTATTGAGAAAGTTTCAGAAAAGAAAAAAATAATTTGTTGTGGACTAGAAAGCTGAATTCCAACATGTGTTTATATGCTAAAAGCGGTAAGAAGAGAAAAACAAAACAAAACAAAGAAACCCAAAAAGCAAAAATGGGTCTTCTACTCCACAATATATTCCATGAAAACAGGAAATAGAAGAAAATCCAGGCAAAAGGTGACGAAAGATAAAAGTAGTAGAATTGGCAAAAGTGGGAAAGGATGCTGGGAATGGAGGAAACATTAACAATACTCATTCTTTCTCTTTCTTTCCTAAAACAAGTATTTATGGAGCACCTGTTATGTGCCAAGCATTGTAGTAGGTGCTGGGTAAACGTGAATCGGACACAGGTGGTCTTGGCCCTCATGGGGCTTAAATAAGAGGAGGAGCAATAAATAAGTAAGCAAATAAAGTGAATACAGCCTTTGTTAATAACTGTCAAAAACAAGACATCAGGCCCAAGAGGGAGTCACTTATGCTGAAAGTCACACGTCACCAAAACAAGAGCCTTAACTAAGTACACTTTCAGCTCTCCCAGAAATGGAATCTTAAACCACTCAGTCAGGAATCTCTTCATCATCACTAGCTAGGAAATCTGCCTCATAAACTTCTGTCATCCCCCAAAGGAGACTCACTTGCAATAACCACCATGCTTTTTGTCCAGTAAAACTTCCTCATCTCCACTCCCTTCTGCCGATAAAAGTCTTCCATTTCGTACAGCCTCTTGGAGCTCCTTTCTATCTGAGATTGGATGCTGCCTGTTTCATGAATGGTTGAATAAAGCCAGTAAGATTTTAAACTTTGCTCAGGTTTTTAACATCACTGTGAAGGAAACTAAGGAATAAAGAGCAGTGGGGGGAACCTACTTTACACAGAGTGGTCAGCAAAGATTTTCCTGAAGAAGTCACTTTTAAGCTGAGACCTGAGGAAGAAGAAAGAAGCCACCAGATATTCTGCATTTAGGCGTAGGGGATAGCAGTGTAGAAACACTGAGGCAGGAAGCATATAAGAACTGTTAGGGCACTTCCCTGGTGGTGCAGTGGTTAAGAATCGATCTGCCAATGCAGGGGACACGGGTTCGAGCCCTGGTCCAGGAAGATCCCACATGCCGTGGAGCAACTAAGCCAGTGTGCCACAACTACTGAGCCCACGCACTACAACTACTGAGGCCACGTGCCTCAACTACTGAGGCCTGAGTGCCTAGAGCCCGTGCTCCGCAACGAGAGAAACCACTGCAAGGAGAAGCCCGCGCACCACAATGAAGTGTAGCCCTTGCTCGCCGCAACTAGAGAAAGCCTGTGTGCAGCAACGAAGACCCAACTCAGCCAAAGATAAATAAATAAAATAAATAATTAAAAAAATTTTAAAAAGCTATTAGAAGGTGGCTATGGCTGCAGCAAACTAGAGGGGCTGGTGGGAGGTGGGGGAAATGAGAGGACAATGAAGACCTTGTGGTGAGGAATGTGGAATAAGTCCTAAGGGCAGTGGGAAGCCAGTGCTGAATTTTAAGCAGGGGGAGTCACAGAGTCTGGTTGGTGCTTTTAAAAGATCACCCTGGCTCTACCTCATACCATATACAGGAACTCAAAACAGATCAAACACCTAAATGTAAGAGCTAAAATCTACAAAACATTTAGAAGAAAACATAGGACTAAATCTTTCTAACTTTGGATTAGGTGGTGGTTTCTTAGCGGTGACACCAAAGTATAAGCAACAAAAGAAGAAATAGATAAATTGGAGTTCTCAAGTTAAAAACTTTTGCATTTCAAAGTACGTCACAAGAAAGTAAAACTACAACCCACAGAATAATTATTGGGAGATAATTATTGCAAATCGTATATTTGATAAGGGACTTGTATCTAAAATATATAAAGAACACTTACAACTCAATAATATAAAGGCAAATAATCCAGTTTTTAAATGGGCGAAGAACATGAATAGACATTTCTCCAGAAAAGACATACAGATGGCCAATGGGCACATGAAAAATGCTCTACATCACCAAGCATTGGTGAAATGAAAATCAAAACCACAATGACATACCACTTCACATCCATTAGGATGGCTAGAGTTAAAAACAGAAAAAATTAAAATTAAAAAACAGAAAGGAGAATAGGGCCGGGGAGGAGGAGGTAATGAGGATAGAGTCTCAGTTTGGGATGATAAAAAATTTCTGGAGATGGACAGTGGTGATGGTTGCACAATAATGTGAATGTACTTGATGCCACTGAACTGTAATAGTTAAAATGGTAACTTTTATGCATAGTTTACCACAATAAAGAAAAGTTTTTAAAAGGTGGGAGGGGGGCAGGAGGTGGGAGAGCAAAGTATTTGAATAGACATTTTTCCAAAGAGATATATAAATGGCAAAAAAATACATAAAAAGATGTTCAACATCACTGGTCCTTAGGGAAATGCAAACCAAAGCCACAATGAGACACCAGTTCCTACCCACCAGGATGACTATATTCAGAAAAACAGACAATGACAAGTGTTGCAAGGACATGGAGAAATTGGCACTCTCATACATTACCAGTGGGATTATAAAATGGGGCAGCCACTTTGGAAAACAGTCTGGCAGCCCCTCAAAAATGTTGAACATAAGACTTATAAGACTTATGACCCAGCAATTCCAGTCCTAGGTATACACCCAAGAGAAGTGAAAACATATGTCCATGCAAAAGCTTGTACGCAAATGTTCATAGCAGCAGCGTTATTCATGACAGCCAAAAAGCAGAAAGAACTCAAGTGTCTATCAGCTGATGAATGGATAGACAAAATGCGGTATATCCATACGATGTAAGATTATTCTGCCATGTAAAGGAATATAATACTGATATATGCCGCAATATGGGTAAACCTTGAAAACTATGCTAAGTGAAAGAAGCCAGAAGCAAAAATCACATGTTATTTGATTCCATTAATACAAAATATCCAGAATAGACAAATCCATAGAGACAAAAATTAGATTAGTGATTGCCAGGGGCTGGGGGAGGAGGAAATAGGGAATGCCTGCTAATGGTTATGGGGTTTCTTTTGGGGGTGATTAAAATGCTCTAAAATTAGATAGTGGTGATGGCTGCACAACTCTGTGAATATACTGAAACCCACTTTAAATGGGTGAATCTTATGGTATGTGACTTATATCTTAATAAAGTTGTTATGAAAAACCAAAGAACCAACACCAACAAAGAGATCACCCTGGCTGATCTACAGAGAAAACAAGAGAAAGGATCCTTGAAGGAGGGAAGTGGAAGCAGGTGATCAACTAAGAAGCAACTGCAGCCGTCAGGGCAACAGACAGTGATTCACACGGGGGCGGAGTGGGGGGAGGCAGTGCTAAGGAAAGGGGGAACCATGGGTTTCAGTTTGGGGGTGAATGGGTTGTAGGGTGGTGCCATTCACACCCTCCAGCAGAGAACTGAGTTCGTGTCCAAACGGGAAAATCTGCAAGGAATCATGATCCCAACCCTAGGAGGTAGGTACGATTATCCCCATTTATAATTAAATGAATGAGGCTCAAAGAAGTTCAAATAAATACCTTAAATAAATAAAATCCCTAATTAGTTATGTGATTAATGTCAGCCTGACTCTGACACCCATGCTTTTTACTGTGTACTATATGAGAAGAGATTTTTAAAAGAGGAAAAAAAGAGGAAGAGAGAAATTATGGGGGCAATACAAGAAGAAGGGTAAAGGGGGTAGGGTCGGGCACCCTGTGTGGAGCATTTTTGCCACCTGATTTTGGCTTAATACCTTGTATACACTGTCACTAAGAACCAGAGAAGCCAAATAAATATCACTCTCAGCTCCCAGTCAGTAGCAAGAGGCCGTTAATTCCCCTCAAATTTGCTCACCATTCTCTCCAGTCACAATGCTGGAGTTTCCTTAGTCCAGTGCCCCTTGTCTCTTGCAGGAGGTTTTGCAGCACCTGCCTGACACTTCTCCCTGCTTCTGGTCCCACCCACCATGCCATCCCTGCCCCAGCAATTCGTGTTGGAGAGTGCACACACATGCACACACACCCATCCCTTCTAATCCCTTTTCCATAGCTAGGGTGCCCTTTCTAAAATGCAAACCTGTTCATTACACCACCTTCCTTCAAACCCTTCAAGGATTTTCAGTCGTGCTCAAGATCCAGCGTAAGCTCTTGAACACAACTTACAGGGCAACTTCACAGTCCCTACCCTTCATATCTCTCTAGCCTCTTCCTCACTCTCCTTCCCCACATCACACACCCTGTACCCTGTGAGCCAGCCACACGAAACCGTTTTCAGTCCCCTAAATGCACCATGCTCTCGCTGACCTCAGGTCTTTGCATATTCTGTTCCCTCTGTCCAGAACAGCTGACCCTGCCACCTTTTTTGCATAACTAACTCCTACACATTCTGCAGTCCTCCCTCACCCTCCACGTCAGGGGTAGGTTCCCTTGGAGGTGTCCTCGTGGCACTCTGAACAGCCCCCATCAGCAGAGTGGGATTAAGGGGTGGTCTGCTGATCAATCACCTGAGGCAGCAATCTACAAGGGGGAATAAAAATCATAGGAAATGTAATGAAATAAGAAATATTCTCTCTCCTACAATTTCCTCAGATAGTATGCTATGTGGTTGGAAAGAATATTCTGATAAGACCCTTGGGGCAGGGGTTACACCCCCAAAGGGACATGCTTGAGAAATGCTAGATGAGCTTTTAAAGGGGGACTTGTCTAACTTCAAAGTGTTTGTTTGGTTTCGTGGGGACTGCAGGTTTGGGGCAGAATGGAATTGCTCAGGACTTTGTGTAAGGATCAGTGTTGGCACCAGCAGGCCTCCTTTCTCTGCACTTCCTTCCTGACTGGGTCCCAATATACCTTTCTAGTTGCACTGGACAACTCCAAGGGGAGTAGGGAGGTGCCATCACAAAAACCCTGATGGGTGAGCTGTAATCCCACCTCACAAGGTGCTCAGCCTCTCTGCTAATGAAAGCTGAATAAAGATTTAGAGCACACTGATTTGACGAATGTCTAATTATTAGCCTCTCCACGTGCTCACGTATTTCAGTCCAGACATACCCATCAGAGCATCATTCACATAACAGTAACTTCTCTATAGCCCTTGCTGGAAGATATGTACTGTAATAATCATTAATATTTGAATCATTAATATGTGCCAAGTATTAATCCACTTAATTGTCAAAATAATCCCTTATAGTGCATGCTATTTTACTCCCATTTTACAGCTGAGGAAACTGAGGCACACAGAAATAAAGTAATTGGGCAGAGCTGGGTTTTGAACCCAGGCAGTGTGGCTCCATCCTGTGCTCCCAACCTGTACGGTACACTTCCCCTTGATGATGGGGGCTGAATCATCCTTTTCACTGATGCATCCTCTTCTACTGAGTACAGACCTAACACATAGAAGGATTTAATAAATATATACAGAACGAGTCTTCAATTAGTAGAAGACTGTTATTCATTTGTTCAACAAATATTAAGTCCCTTCTACGTGCCTGCCACACAGCCACATACCTCAGTAACCCCCTCATTCTGCCTCAAACTAAGGAAGGAACCCCTTCTCCTACATTCGCACTGGATGGCCATCCCGCCACTGGCTGAGGAAATGGGAGGGTGGTTGTCCTCAAAAGTAGCTCCTTTTATGTTTAGACAGCTCTGAGATTCTTTTTCGTTGAAGAAACTGGCCTCCTGAGCCTTCCACCTGAAAAGGCACAATCTTGTTCTACGATCTCACCTGCATGACAGCCTGTCACGCGTGTAAAGATAGTTCTCACATCTCCCCCAGGTCCTCTTTCTGTTCATCTAGACTAAGCTCCCTGAGTTCCTTCCTTGGTTCAGGCTCTGATATCATTTCCGCGGGAGATGCCCTTCATTCATTTGCTCATTCATTTATTTAAACTTTACTCACTGTGTACCAAGTACTTAGCTAGGCCCTAGGAGTACAGAGATGAAGGCATAGTTCCCCCCCTTCAAGAAATACAGGATCCCCTGGGGGAGGGAGGCATTTAAAGAAACAATTGCAATCTGTCGTAGGTGCCAAGTGCTGTGACAGGGGTACAAGGACCACTCAGCCTGACAACGGAATTTTAAACTGTCCACCCTAGAGCATTCAGTTTGGTCATGTTCCTCTTGCAAAATGACCACCAGAACTGAAAACAATCGAAGAAGTCTAAAAAGAATACTTCTACCACTCTGATCTCAATGTGGTAATTCTAAAAATGCAGCCCAGAACTGTGATTAACGTCTTAGCAGATGGCTAACTTAAAAAAAAAATAATAATGATGAACTCTGGTATTAATTTCACTAAGTGCTATCAGGCCCATCCAGTGCAAATGAGAAAAACAAATAGATGGATGGATAGATAGATAGTAGATAGATACAGAAAACATATTTATTCATCCTTGGTAAATATCTTTCTTGTTTTCAGTCTAGCAATACAGCCCAGGCCTAGGAACCAGGGTGGAATTTCCAGTTCTTCTTCCTCTAGCTACCTCCTAGGTCTGTTCAGGGTATTAAAAGGAAAGGAATAGTGAATGAAATGATCTGGCATATTTCCAGCTCCACAGTTGGTGCTCCATAAATGCTAGCGATATTTATTCTTGGTTCACTGGTTCATCAAGACTTTTCTAAACCTTGTGTCTGACACCCAATGTATAAGGCTGCACCTCAGCTTCATGCCAACAGCAAACCTGACGGTGTGTCTTCCGGTTTTCAATGATCCCTCCACTCACAACTCCCTTCCTCACGCATCTTCTTCCCCTCAATTTCAAGCTTTTCTTGGCCCAAGCGTCAGGCTCTTAGAAAGTTGACAGACCAGCATCGCCATCTGGAGGACAGAATGAGAATCTGCGTAAGAAAACAGTTTCATGGCGCCAGATAAACTAACTCAGCTGTTTTTTGTGCTGGCGCTAATGAGGCCAAGTTCACAGGTTCATCCCCAAAGGGGCCAATTAGCTTTCCACCGAGAGACACTTCAGAGCACAGCCTCAGCCTCTAACCTTGGCCCCCAGTTCACGCGTTTGTGCCTGTCGGTGAGAAAGCAGTTTCATCAATCCAAGCGTGCAGAAACAACGAAGATGAACAAGACCTGCTCCCTGTTCTGAAGGAATCTTGAACCTGCAGCCGTGTTTCCCCCAGTAATTCCTGAGACATTAATAGGACTTAACGAGAGTAAATGACTCCACAGCGTTAAATTAGTTTGGGAAACACTAATCAAAGTCAAGCCGGTTCTTGATGGAAGGACTTCTCAGAGCCTTTAACATGCTAATATGAACTATTAATTTTCCAAGAAGGAAATATAAGGGGCAGGGTCTCCCAGATTTGGATGGCCATGAGGCATCCCCCCTCTATTCTTAAAAAATAATAGCAATGAAGCTGCTGTCCCAGGGTATGACTGCTTCCACTGAGATACCTATTTTAAAAAACAACTCATCCATGGGGAAGAGTTCACAGTCTATTGCTAGGTTAAAAAAAAAAAAAAAGCAGACTATAGAACAGTGTCCCATTTTGAAAAGATAGAACAAAGATGTACATACACTTGGGAGGAAAAAAAAACAAAAGGACATAAACCAAAATGTTAACACTGTTGATTTTTTGTTGGTGAGGTTGTTGTTTTTCTGTGTTCTTTATATGTTTTTCAAGTTTTCTGCATTGAATATACATGTCAATTTAAAAATAGAAACCACGAAGCACATGTTCTAAGATGGTATACCATTGTCATAAGACTATAATGGTAGAATACTAATAAGAGCTAACATTTACTGAAGGCTAAGTGCCTGGCTCATGGATTATCTACATTCTCATTTAAACTTTACATATAAATCATGAGATGAGGTAACTTTTTTTAGGTTTTATTTATTTTTTGTATATATTTGTTGTAATTTATTTATTTATTTTATTTTATTTGGCTGAGTCGGGTCTTGGTTGCGGCACACAGGCTCTTCGTTGCGGCGCACGGACTTCTCTTTAGTTGTGGCGCGCAGGCTCCAGAGCACGCGGGCTCAGTAGTTACGGTGCACAGGCTTGGTTGCCCTGTGGCACGTGGGATCTTAGTTTCCTAACCAGGGATCGAACCCACATCCCCTGCATTGGAAGGTGGATTCTTAACCACTGGACCACCAGGGAAATCCCTTATATATTTTTTCTATTGGAGTATAGTTGATTTACAATGTTGTGTCAGTTTCAGGTATACAGAACAGTGATTCAGTTTTATATATATATATATATATATATATTCTTTTTCAGATTCTTTTCCCTTATAGGTTATTACAAAATACTGAGTGTAGTTCCCTGTGCTATACAGTAGGTCCTTGTTGGTTATCTATGTTATATATAGTAATGTGTACAGGTTAATTCCAAACTCCTAATTTATCCCTCCCCCGCTCCTTTCCCCTTTGGTAACCATAAGTTTGTTTTCTATGTCTATGAGTCTGATTCTGTTTTGTAAATAAGTTCATTTGTATCATTTTTTTACAGTCCACATATGATATTTGACTTTCTCTGTCTGACTTAGTATGAGAATCTCTAAATCTATCCATGTTGCAAATGACATTATTTCATTCTTTTTAATGGCTGAGTAATATTCCATTATATATATATATATATATATATATATATATAATGAATATATATATTGCATCTTCTTTATCCATTCATCTGTCAATGGACATTTAGGTTGATTCCATGTCTTGGCTATTGTAAATAGTGCGCTATGAACACTGGGGTGCATGTATCTTTTCGAACTATGGTTTTCTCCAGATATATGCCCAGGAGTGGGCTTGCTGGATCTTATGGTAGCTCTATTTTTAGTTTTTAAGGACGCTCCATACTGTTTTCCATAGTAGTTAAACCAATTTACATTCCCACCAACAGTGTAGGAGGGTTCCCTTTTCACCACACTCTCACCAGCATTTATTATTTGTAGTGAGGTACCATTTTTTTGCCCCAATTTAAAGATGCAATATTAAAGAAACAAAGAAATAAACCCTGTGGAATCAGAATGTGAACCCATTACATCTCTCATTTGCTGTCTACCCCACTTTCCCCGACACACACACACACACACACACACACACACACACACACACACACACACACCACATACACCATAAAAGAGGGAGAGGATGCTATTCCTCTGGAGAGAGACGCTGTTAGAGGGCAACAATGAGAAAGCTTTGCTACATGGCTCCTGGCTACCATTTATTAAATGCTCACTGGTGCCAAGAATTATTCTATATACTTTGACATGTATAAACATCTAAACTGAACAACAGCTGGGCTCTACTAGCCCTTTAAGATGTGCCTTCTGGGGATTTCCCTGGTGGCGCAGTGGTTAAGAATCTGCCTGCCAATGCAGAGTACACGGGTTGGATCTCTGGTCTGGGAAGATCCCACATGTCACGGAGCGACTAAGCCCATGCTCCACAACCATTGAGCCTATGCTCCGCAACTACTAAAGCCCACATCCCCTAGGGCCTGCGTGCCGCAACTACTGAAGCCCGTGCACCTAGAGCCCGTGTTCCGCAGCAAGAGAAGCCACCGCAGTGAGAAGCCCGCTCACTGCAACGAAGAGTAACCCCCGCTCGCCGCAACTAGAGAAAGCCTGCACGCAGCAACGAAGACCCAACGCAGCCAAAAAAAATTTTTTTTTAATTTTTAATAAATAAATAAAGAAAAAGATCTGCCTTCTGCTGTATTCTTTTGGCCATTTCTCTCTCACCGGCCACTGGAAACCCCCAAAACTATTTATTAACCCCCCCAAAAAAACTATTGGGTAGAGCAACTCAGCCCCCTTCAGTTTCTATGGCCAAATTCAGCTCCAGTTTTACCGTGATTATCCAAACACCATTAACGTGCTCTGTGAAACAGCAGTCCTACTACCCACTCACATAATAGGTTCCTTCTCTCTCTCTCTCTCTCTCTCTCTCCCTTTCTGAGGAAAAACATATTTCCTCACTGATATGAAGCATGCCTACCTCCCTTAAAAAGGAGAAGTGTTTATGGTCAGTTTGGGTTTACAATGCTATTTTTATTTTTTTATTACATGTGTATTACTTACTGAAGTAAGTTCTTTTGTTAATTTCATTTTACAGATGAGGAAACTAAGGTCAGGCGACTTGCCCGAGGCACCAAAGCAGGTACGTGGCTGCACCACTCTGACCCGGGCCTGTACAGCTCCAACCAAGATTTAAAAGAGAGCGGGGACACTCGGGGCTGCAAGACACAGACACTCCCCTCAAAGTGGGGCTCTTATACCGCGTCAGGCTGCCTCCGTTTCTTCAATATAACTGAGAACAGACTGGTTAGAAGAGACCCCGACTGAAGAAAGCACACAGTTCTTCCCCTTCAGGTTGAGAAATCTGGCCCCCAAAACCAGTTAGAAATAATTGATTTAGCAGCTTACCCCACTGACAAATGGTAGTCCTGAGAGAAAATCCCTCCTTTTTCTCTGCTCTCCCCGCTACTCCAGCTTCCTCTCTAGGAGATGGGCAACCATCCCCATTCAAAAATGACTGCATGGGCTTCCCTGGTGGCGCCGTGGTTGAGAGTCCGCCTGCCGAGGCAGGGGACACGGCTTCGTGCCCCCGTCCGGGAGGATCCCACATGCCGCGGAGCGGCTGGGCCCGTGAGCCATGGCCGCTGAGCCTGCGCAGCCTGCGGAGCCTGCGCTCCGCAACGGGAGAGGCCACAGCAGTGAGAGGACCGGGTACCGCAAAAGAAAAAAAAAAAAAGTGACTGCATTAAGTTTATTTTTTTTTAATTATGGACGATCTTCTCCTTTGCCCTCCTTGGATCTGGGGGGAGACCCTTTTCCTTACCAGGGGGCATCTTCTACCCCACGCTGAGGTCAGGCTCCTGCAAAGGGAAGCAAATCAGTTTTTTGTCCTTCCACTGCCTTCTAGCTGAGCTTGTAGCTGAATTTTCCCACCAACTGGGCCTTAAATGGCAAACAGGGCTCACGGCAGAAGGCATCGCAAAGCAATTTTGGACAATATGGGCTTTTCATTCCATCCGTGAAATGCTGCTAACACCTTTGACCAAACGTTAATACCGCACAATTTCGACATCTTATGATAGAGCTGGAGTTTGAGGAATGGGGCTGAGGGTTGATTGGGGTCCAAAAGATAAATCTTTTCTATTGCCATGAAGCAGTTACAGTTGCACAACTGAAAAACCAACCCTTTGGAAAAGCTATCAAACCCACTCGTGCAGTTGGGTAATACCATCATCCAAAGCACTTCTTAGATGTCTGGTGTTCAAAGCAGAGTGCAAAGTGACTTAAGTAGACACAATCTATTATGTGGGATGTTTCCAAGGTTGGATATATGTTTCTGATGCTGGCAATGAAACTGGCTCCGACAGATGCCAAAGAACACCTCTCAGAGGCCAGCATGGTATATGATAATCAAAACTGACATTTGGGGTTCTCTGGTGGCGCAGTGGTTGAGAATCCGCCTGCCAATGCAGGGGACAGGGGTTCGAGCCCTGGTCCGGGAAGATCCCACATGCCGCGGAGCAACTAAGCCCGTGAGCCACAACTACTGAGCTTGCGTGCTGCAACTACCAAAGTCCGTGCGCCTAGAGCCCATGCTCTGCAGCAAGAGAAGCCACGGCAATGAGAAGCCCGCGCACCGCAACAAAGAGTAGCCCCTGCTCTCCACAGCTAGAGAAAGCCTGCATGCAGCAACAAAGACCCAACACAGCCAAAAATAAATTAATTAAATAATTTTTTAAAAAACGAACAATTTATTGGGCGCCTTCTATTTGCCAGGTCCATGCAACACGTCTCACATGATCTTTAGAGCAACCTTTGAAGGAGGGGCTATCGTTACCCCCAATTTACAAACGACGAAACACAGGCTCCTAGATGTTAAATAACCAGACCAAGATGATACAGCTAGCAAATGATGAAGCAGAATTCAAATCCAAGATCCCCTGACACCATGATTCACACGTTCAATCACTGCACCATACCTGTGTGATTCATGTAGAGTGGCTCCAACGTGAGTCCTGGAGTTGGATGGCCCTGGATTCAAATTCTGCCTTTATTACTCAATTGAACCAGGTATATAACCTCTATACATTTTAGTCACCTCACCTGCAAAACGTGGGGATGCTAATGTCTAGCTTCCCAGGAAGTAAATAAATACTTTTATAACCAATTGCATCTAAAGACCCACGTGGATCAGTCCCAGAACCAGAATCCTCTTCAAATACACAGCAGGAGGAAAAAGACTCCTATGTCAATAATTATTGTTTCATTTCATTTGTGAAGGCTTTAGCCCATGGTAGGCACTCAGCAAGTTGCAACTAGTATAATTCTTTTTGATATGCTTTTAAGTTAATATCTTTAAATGACTAACCCAGTCTGTCTATTTGAAATGCTACTTAAATGAAACATTTCTCTACATACCCTCTTACTTTTTAAAAAACTATAAACTTTAGTTTTTCCTCATTCATATTAAAACAGAATGAGGTATGTAGCAGAAGCCCCATTTTAGCTGCTTCAAGCTATGTTTCTCAAAATTTTAGATTGATCTGCATAGGTTTGGAAATCTGAATAAACAAATCTCAGGACCGAGGCACTCCTGGCAAAGAAATTAAGAGGTGAGGTCCACCTACCAGCCTGATTTAAATACAAGGACAACCTCAGGGTTGGAGAAGAAAGATAGATATTTGGCACAGATTTTCCACTGGACTAGCTCTTGGGCATATTTGTCTGATTTGACCCAGCAGTTCCTACTGGGGACTGGAGAATTCTCCTGTATAAAACTGTTGTCTTACTATAGTTTATCCATCATACAACAGCCAGAGTGGTCTTTCTTTTTTTTTTTTTTAAATGGTACAGTTACTTTTTATTTTATTTATTTATTTATTTACTTTTGGCTGTGTTGGGTCTTCGTTTCTGTGCGAGGGCTTTCTCTAGTTGTGGCAAGCGGGGGCCACTCTTCATCGCGGTGCGCGGGCCTCTCACTATCACGGCCTCTCTTGTTGCGGAGCACAGGCTCAGTAGCTGTGGCTCACGGGCCCAGCTGCTCCGCGGCATGTGGGATCTTCCCGGACCGGGGCACGAACCCGCGTCGCCTGCATCGGCAGGCGGATTCTCAACCACTGCGCCACGAGGGAAGCCCGAGTTGCCACCTTTTATAGCAAACTTAAATATCACAATTTTCACTAGAGAAGCAAAGTGTCTAATATATTGCAAAATACACAGTACCCTCTTATCTAGGCAAGATCCAAAAATTCTTTCAAAAGTGAGTGTTGGTCTACAGATGGAAGTGTCAAAATCCTATAATTAAGAAAACGTATGGCTATCTTTTAGCAAACTGACTTTATTTAATAATGTGCCAGAAGTGTTACAAATATATATAGCACTTTAGGTCTGCGTTTCTAGTTCAGATTTTTAACTTTAGTTTCCCGAGTGCTTTTTGTTGAACGACTCTCAGGTGCCCTCTAGTGGATGAGCTGAAGAACAGCTTGGTCATCTTTTTATGTATTACAGGCCTAAAAGTAATCACAATTCACACTTTTAGGTTTACATGAAGGATATAGGATTAATGATTATTTTTAAAGAAACATTTTATAGACTTACCGTCATTCCTAATGACAGAGTTTAAGGTTTATTAATATTAATAGGGTTTTGGCCTCAGTTTATTTTAAATAACTGCTACTGGAAATTTAATTTTTTCCCACTCTATTTTGAAACATGAGTTTAAAATTAATATGATGGCGCTAGAGAGCCCGCGTGCTGCAACAAAGATCCTGTGAGCCGCAACTAAGACCCGACGCAGCCAAATAAATATTTTTAAAAATCCAATCTCTGGAAGATTCAGGACATAAAGTTAAAAAAAACCTAATATAATGGCTTTAATCATCATAAATAAATCATTAAATATATTTTTTCAAAGGACTCATAGGTGGGTTAAAGAAAATTATGACTTTTCTCACAAATGCAAAGAATTTACAAAGGAACAATACAACCCAGCCATAATTTGTTGCTTTAAGGAGACATTGAAATGACATAGGCAGAGAGGTCAACATTTTCCAAAATGTGCTCTGTGAGAGACTAGTTCCCTGATGTGTTGGTGGGGGGAAAGGGAGAGCTCCTAGCTGAGAGACATTTCAGAAGATTAATTCACTCCCCTTGTTTTGTTTCCACACTCAGTTCATAAATTTCTTTAATTTGTTTTTCTGTGCTACTTGCTCATGGGAAGAGAATGCAGTGGGTAACATGACACAAGCTTTCCAGTCGGCTTTACAGCTCAGGTTTTCATTGTGAATTTAATTGTCAGCATTCATATTTATGTACAAATACATATGCATGTGTTCCTGTGTGTGTGTGTGTGTGTGTGTGTGTGTGTATATATATATTTAGTTAGTTAGTTAGTTAGTTAGTTAGTTTGCTAGCTATTTAATGAATATGGGCATAACAAACATACGAAACTCTTAATAATGCTTTATTTCTTGGCAGTGGGGTGTGGAAGGGAATAGCAAAGGGTTTCGCTTTCAAAGCTATACTTTCTCTACTATTTGAAAATTTTACAATAGACATCTTTAACCTTTATAATCATAAATATATATATTTATGTATACACACATTAATTATCATATTCTATTGTAGAATTTGAAAGATAAAAAACATTTCCCAAGCAATGTCCCCAAACGCACGTCTCAAGCTCCCACATGCCCAGACTAATCCAATCTCTCCTAAGGACAGCCCACACAGCTACCCACCTTGTTCTGTCCAAAAATCCCCTGCATTTGCTTACATCCAAAAGACAACACCTGGCTGGACTCCCGCCTGATTCCTAGAGCTGAAGCTTAGAGCGCCCCCTTGAGGCTCAAGGACTCCACGGTGCTACCCGGGGTTGGTTGTTTCATAAGATGCGCGCGGCAAAGGTGACTTGGTGTCAGAGCTGACACCAGAGGCTGAAACCTGTCAGCCTCTTGAGACTGTCTTGTCACTGCTGGTGGTGCTGTTCCCCCCAGCAATCTTCAAACTCTTTGTAGAAATAGTTTCTCTCACTGAAAGGTCATCCTCACCAGACTCTAAACTTTTATTTGCTCTATTTAGTAACTTCTACTAGCTCCTGCGCGCATGCACACAAACACACACACACACCCCTCACCACTACCACGTGTCCAGTAGTGTAAGTACACCACCCCCAATTATAGCCGCACTCTCGGGGTGCTTACAAAATCAGGTCTCTCAGACTCACAGACGTGGAGAACGAACGTATGGTTACCAGAGGGGAAGGGTTGGGGGGATGGATAGTTAAAGAGTTAGGGATTGACCCATACACACTGCTATATTTAAAATAGATAACCAGGGCTTCCCTGGTGGTGCAGTGGTTAAGAACCCACCTGCCAATGCAAGGGACACGGGTTGGAGCCCTGGTCTAGGAAGATCCCACACGCCACGGAGCAACCAAGTCCATGCGCCACAACTACTGAGCCTGCGCTCTAGAGTCCACAAGCCACAACTACTGAGCCCGCGTGCGGCACCTACTGAAGCCAACGCTCCTAGAACCCATGCTCTGCAACAAGAGAGGCCACCACAATGAGATGCCTGCGCACGGCAACAAATAGTAGCCCCCGCTCGCTACAACTAGAGGAAAGCCCACGGGCAGCAACGAAGACCCAACGCAGACAAAAATAAATAAATAAAATAATAAATAAATAAATAGAATAGATAACCAACAAGGACGTACTTTATAATACAGAGAACTCTGCTCAATGTTATGTAAAAACTTAAAAGGGAAAAGAATTTGGAAAAGAATAGATACATGTATATGTATAACTGGTTCACTTTGCTGTACACCTGAAACTAACACAACATTGTTAGTCACCTATACTCCAATATAAAATAAAAAGTTTTAAAAAAAAGTTAAAAAAATCAGGTTTCTGCATCAGTAGAATGAAGACCAGACCCCAGGTCAAGATGAACTCATTAGAATAAGTGCCATTGGGCAAATTCCCCTTGTGACACCCTCTCTGTTTCTCTCTCTCATTGCCTGCCTTCCTCAGAGTGAAACAAGAACCTAGTCTCCAAGATGAAATAGTAAGTTAACATTTACTGAGCACTTAACACACACACAGAGGAGGGGACTTCCCTGGCACCCCGGTGGCTAGGACGTGGCGCTTTCCCCGCCAAGGGCCCAGGTTCAATCCCTGGTCGGGGAACTGAGGTCCTGCAAGCTGCACCACGGGACAACAACAACACATACACACACAAAACCTCACAGGAAACCGTCTCTGTGTTTTATTTTTATGTATTGTCTCATTTCAACCTCACCACAACCCTCTGAAGGAGGCACTATTCTTCTCCCCCACTCTATAGAAGACTGAGGTTCAGAGAACTTAAATAACTGGTTCAGAGGGGTAGCTCATGAATGCTCAGCTTCTTGCAAGCAGGGGACATGAACCGTGTGGGGTGATTCTGTTGAAAACATTTAATCAAGGGCTCTGCAGTCCACACCTAGGGTGGGCTAGCCCCAGGCTTCTCCCACAAAGCACGTACTTCCTGGAATGGGCATGACGCCACAGGCTGTCAACACTACAAAAAAAACAAGGTGCATCATCCAGGAGTGTCAAGTTTCCTTCCAGGTTTTTTTTTGGGGGGGAAATGTCATTTTATAGGAAGATGAATAGCTGCATTAAGGAGTATAATGCAAAAATTTTGTATGTTTAGGATAAAAATGCGAAAAAGATAAAATCACACTAAAACCATCCCTCTGGTAAAGGCTGCATCACTGACTCCCCCAGGGCGATGTTTCTCCAGCTTTGGAGTGCATGCCTATCACCTGCAGGCAGGGCCCACACAGATGTGAGACCTGTTAGTACTATCAATACATACCCTTGGCTTAATGCCCTGCTGCTAAGGTCTTGAAATTCTTACTAATTTTTTAACTAGCTCTTTGCATTTTCATTTTGCACTGGACCCTACAAATTATCCAGCTGGTCCTGCCTGAGGACTTTGTTGTTAAGACGCAGATCCTGGTTCAGGGTATCTGGGGTTCTGCAGTTCTAGCAAACTGCCAGATAATGCTTGCTATTGGTCTAAGACCACACTTTGAGTGGCAAGACCCAGTCTTCCACTCTCTTCCACAGTTTCTAATACTTCCTCGTCTTAGAAGGACACCAGTCATATTGGATTATGACCACCCATAGGACCTCCTTTTACCTTAATCACTTCTTTAAAGGCTCTACCTCCAAATACAGTCACATTCTGAGCTTAGGACTTCAACATATGAATCTGAGGTGCGGGGGAACAAAATTCAGCCCATAACAGATACAGAGGACAAAGCCAAACAGAAATAACATGTGTCAGTGGGTCCACATGCATTGATTTCAGCATTCACTGCAACACATCCTTTATTCTCAGGTGAATATTATTCACTGAGGACGAGGAGTTCTTCCATGGCTGGCAGGCAGCGTGTGGAAGGGCTTTTGAATCTCTCCTCTGTTACTGACCACAGAGAACTTGGGCAAGTTCCTTCATGCCGCCGGGCCTTAGCGTTTCTCCTGTGAAAGAAGGATGACAATAACGCCTGCCTCATAGGATTATCGTGAAGATTAAATGAGGTAACCTCGGGCTTCCCTGGTGGCGCAGTGGTTGGGGGTCCGCCTGCCGATGCGGGAGACGCGGGTTCGTGCCCTGGTCCGGGAGGATCCCGCGTGCCGCGGAGCGGCTGGGCCCGTGAGCCGTGGCCGCTGGGCCTGTGCGTCCGGGGCCTGTGCTCCGCGGCGGGGGAGGCCACGGCAGTGAGAGGCCCGCATACCGAAAAAAAAAAAAAAAAAAAAATGAGGTAACCTCAGATCTCTTCTTTCCTGTTGGGCAAAAGAAACTGCCAGCAGTTTGGTATAGATTACCCTTGAAGAGGTCTGGTTTGGAGTCATCCTTACCTAAGGAAAGTTCTAGTGGGACTGATGTTTAACTGAGTGAAGGGGCCCCTCCTTGCATGTAGGGCTCCAGGGATGGGGAGGGGCCCGTTTGCAGAGGGAACCCAGGGATCTTCTGGGAGGGAAAAGTCTCACTCCTTTCTCTATTCCCAATCCTTCTCCCTGAGAGTTGAAGTTAGGGAGACACATGGAGGTGCTTGTGGGCAACTCGGAAAAGGATTCAGAAGCAGGAAAAGCAACAGGTCCAACTTGTTACCGAGCCCAAGCTCATACTGCTTGCCACGTGACAGACCAATAAATCCAGAGACAAGTTGTTGGGGCAAGAAATAGCAACTTGATTGGGAAGCCAGCAGACTGAGAAACTGGTGGACTACTGTCCCAAAGAAACATCTTGCCCGGGTTTGGATGCTAGTTTCATTTATGGATCAAAGAGGGGGAGAGGAGGAGATAAAGTAAAAAAAGGCGATAAGTTGTTGTAGATATTTCCTGGTTCCAGCCACACTCTGGAGGGGATGGTTAATTCCTTCTTTCCTGGAGCCATTCACAGGTGGGCTTGGTCAGGAGGTCTCCTGTGAGCTAAACAAAGGTATTTTAGCTGAACACTCAGGCATAGGAGGCAGGGTTCTTGGAGGTGGGCCTTTATGTCTACTTTAAGCTATAAACAACATCACTTTAGTGATTAACTTGTAGCAAAAGCATTAGAATACAAAGGTTAAAGTAAAAGAAACAGATAATATGGAGTCAGATTTGTTCTTCCCTATTACAAACTGAGTCCAGAGATGTGGGACTTGTGGCCAGGCTTGGCAATAAACCCAGAAAAGAGAGTGCAAGATGGGGATTCTGGGTCCTTTAAGTGCTTGATGCTGTCAAGCTTGATGTTCTGCCTATCCGAGAGGCCAGTGTGTTTTAAGAACAATAACCCCAGAGGCTCAGCTCTATTAGGAATGACAGAGAGTCTCTCCAATAAGCATAATCTAGAGGCATCTTCCTCCCTTGAAAAACTGCTAGTGAAGAATGGGGTTGGCGAGCTGAGGTCCCACCTCTGCAGCATCTCAAGCAAGGACTGGGCTGCACGGCAGCTCTGCTGCTGCCATCTTGCAAAGTTATCGAGAAGCTGGGTCCCATCCCCACCCACCTGGAGTGGTTTGGCTTCCAGTGGATGTGGCTACCCATTGGGGAATAAAAGAGAACTGTGGATGATTTGGCTGTGAGCCCCCTCAGGGAGTGTAGCCTTGGGGGATATACAGTTCATCCTCAAAGAATTCCCCCTTTCCCCTCTATAAGACATTCCACTCTAGCCACTGGGGTTATAGCAGGAGCAGAGAACAGGGGCTTAATCTCTGACCAGCTTAATCCACCACCCACCATGACCAGCTTCCACCACACTCAGTACCCTTCACTGCAAGTCCATCCACTGAAATTGGATCAAACCTGTGTGAACTTGCCACAAGACACATGTCACCGCCCCTGGGTTCCAGATGCCTAAAGGCAAGGGGGATGGAGCCCTGGGGACAGGTTGACGAGACTTCTGAACTTCCAGCTCTTACCAGCAGGTGGAGCCTCAAATAATGTAATCTGGGAAGTGACTGAGAATATTGTACCCAGCAAGAGGGAACCCTCTAGAATGTAGTACAGTCTCTAACACACAGTAACTACCTGTGGAACAAAATGATAGTTATTATATTATAGGAAACGTAATTACTCACATAATCCCCCCCACCACCATTTTGTTTTTACAGAATGGAAAGAAGAGAAGGAATTTCTCTCTACTAGCAGAAGAATGAAACTCTAGGTGAGAATATAATTTCCCCTCAACCTTAAAGGATTGAGTAGAGGATATGGAAAGTCCTGAAGTTCCCTCCTCACCTCTCTCACCTTTCCTTCTACCCTGACTCCTCCAGTTTCCACCGCCTGTTACAGCGATAACCATAGCAACCCAGCTGGTGGGAAAGTATGGAAACTCCTACTCATTCTCTAGATTCAGGTAAGTCTTGGCCTTGTCTGTGAAGCCTCTTTGCATCCTCACTGCAGCTTCAGAGGAGACAGCCTCGCTGTTACCCAGCGTGGGCATCCTGTGCACACCTGTCTTACACACTCATTGCATTGCTTCAGAACTCTGTTTACTTGTCTGTCTCTGTCCCAACCCCATGATCTCCTTGGGCATATCTGCAGCCCCTGTGTTTGGTTTGGTGCCTGGTACAAAGGAGCTGCTCAGGGGATTTCCATTCATGAATGTCAGAAACTTAAAGGAGGAAGGAAGGAGACTGCACTGAATTGGCATGAGAGGGGGTGGGAGGCAGGTTGTCCCAGGAATGGAGTTGAGCCAGAGCGGCCTCAGAGGACAGAAATCATGTCCTCAGCCAGGAAAGCTGTGCCTGGCATGCAGGCTGTTCCAGGCAGGGAAGGGAGGAAAGAAATTGCAGAAAAGCAATGGGGCTAGAAATAGAGACGGACAGATGGAACAGGGAGGGAGAGGCTGATGTTCAGATCAGTGTGCAGCCCTAGAGGGTCAGGACTAGAGGTTCAAGGCTGAGACTTGGTGAGAGGGGGCTCAAGGCCTGTTTTTAAATGGTGAAGTCTGGCTGTAGGGGTGTGGCTTGCAGGACTGCATAGTTTAGACAGAGAAAAACATCTATGCAGAATTCTTCGTTGGCTCAGGGAGATGGGAAAGGAATCAATGCCGAACGAATACCTTATCATCACACTTTTACCCTTTTAAACTGCTAAATTACAGACATCATCTCACTCTTAAAAGCAATATGGAGTGATAGCCAAGCAGGCCTGGTTTCAAATCCCACTTATTAGCTCTGTGAATTTAGAGAAGTCACTTCAGGTCTCTGACCTTCATTATATTCTGTCAGTGAAGGATATGAAAACCTTCCTCAAAGGACTAATGAGGAAAATGTAAAATAATGTATGTAAAGTGTTTAGCACAGGGCCTGACACAGGTAGACATTTCATACTAATTCCATACTTTCTGGTGCCAGCGAGGAATGTATTTCTCAAATCTTTCTTTCTGAATCCATCAGAACTGCCCCAAATCTTATCAAGATTTGTTTTTTAAATGGGGCGTGAGTGCTCAATACGATTGCACAATCCAAAATTGGTCCAGACGGCCTCTTTCAGGTTCTGCAGAGGACCGCGTGGGTGCTTGCCAGCTTTTGAACTATATTCTTCTTCTGTCTCTCATCTGTTACCTGGGGGATGCAATCTGTGCCATTTTATTTTCCTGTCCTTTCACCTTTGAGTGATGAGGCAATAATCGTTGCTGCAGGAGCATTTACTCAGCGAAGCTATTTCACCAGCCTTTCACCCTCAAATATACTCTTTGCTCCCCAGCTGAAAATTGGGCTGTCTTTCATGAACAGAGATGACACCATGGGACTCTTTACCTTCAATGGGCTTTGTTTGTTTTCTTACAATAACAATAGGTGGTGGTGAGCTATCCACAAACATGTTTCATTGGGATCTCAGACTTGTTAGTAAGAAACATGATCGCAGGACTGAAGCAGGAGACTGGAAATTTGTGCAATTACAATTCCAACCTTAACCATAAAACTGTCCCGTATCAAAGGATGGATGGGTGGACATATAGACTGAAATTTCAAGTAAGGAGTCTCTAGGATGGCTCTCTTTGTATGATAACCAGCTCCCAAGGGGAAGGAGGGAGTGGTCTCCTCTATGTTATATCATTAATCCACTCTCAGCACATCACCTGTCATTTGTCACTCCTTTATAATAATAATGAGATTCTGTAAACACATTGGAAAAGACATAAGGAGTCCGTTTTCAATTTAAGGCGAAACCAAGGGCAAAACACTCATTTTATCTGGTTTACTAATGAGAGATATTTGGAGATAGCCAATAGCACTCGTTGTGCCTTAAAGCTGGCCATAGAAAAATTACCCATACAGTGAAATGGCCAGCATAGCCCAAAGAATTCAAGTCTGTAGATGTTTCATTCCCAAGTGAAGGTGGGTTCTAGATGGATTTTGCCACTCGTTAGATGTACGGCCTTAGGTAATTACCTGACCTTCCTGAACCTGTTTTCTTGTCTATAGATTAGGAAAAATAATAATAATTAAAAAGAGATAGTAGCTTACAAAAAAGGTAGAACTATAATGCTAAATAACAAACACTTGGAAGATTGACAGGTGATTGCTGTTAAAATGTTTTAAGTTCCTTACACTGTATCGAAGGGAGGTAAAGTATTGACTAACTTTAAACTTTGTTAAAATAGTTACACCTTTTATTGAGTAATCAATTTAAGACTGAAAATAGAATATATAACTTTCAAATGAGTAGAAGAGAAAAGTGGGAGAATCCAGAAAACTCGGTCAATTAAGTGGAACTGAGTTAAAAGAAAGTATGATAGGAAAAGTCAAAATAAGATAGTAGAAATAACCCAATATGCATCAATAAAAATAAATGGAAAGGGATTTAATTCACCAGTTGGAAAGCAGAGAATCTCAGATTTTAAAGAACAAAATACTCTTTGCTGTTTACAAGAGATACCATTTTAGAAGGATGAAAACCATCTAAGTAAATAAACTAAAATTACCTAACTCTCAGACAAAAGCTAACTAAAAGAAATAGGATGTAGCTACATTATTATCACACAAAACAGACTTAAGGGAAAAAAATAAAAGCATCACCAGAAGGAAAGAGGGTCATTATAGAATGATGAAAAGAGTAATTTCCAGACAGTCATAAACATTTCTGGACTTGTGTGTACCTACTAATGTGTCCTTAAAATATTTACAGCAAAAATGGACAGAATTACAGAAAGAAATTAACAGTTCCCAATCATAGTTGCAAAATTTTAATATACCACTTTCAGAATAGATAGATAAAGCAGATAAAAGAAAAGTAGGCCAAAGAAAATAAATGTGAACGTAGTTGCTTTACAATATTGTGTTAGTTTATACTGTACAGCAAAGTGAATCAGCTATACGTATACATATATCCCCTCTTTTTTGGTATACTCCAATAAATTTTTAAATTTTTTTAAAAAGAAAAGAAATGTGAACAAATTTAATCAAATGACATATAGAACTCTGTGCTCAATAATTCAACATTATATTGATACATATTTTTCAAGCACACATGGAACATTTATAAAAACTGACCCCAAACTGGGTCACAGAGACGTCTCTACAGATGTCTACAAACACAGAATAATTTATATCATTTAAATTACATTATCTGTCTAAAATACAATGAAATTAAAAATACTTTAGAAAAAACATTACCAATCACCCCATCATACTGTACGTAGTTAGAAAAACACTTTTCTAAAAAATACATTTATCAATTAAGAAATTATTATAAAAATTATTAAATATTTACTACAAAATAAAAACCAAAGAACTATATATCAAACAGCTAAAGCAGTTTTTGAAAGGAAATTTATAACCTTAAATGTATGTATTAGAGAAAAAGAAAGATAAATATTTTATCATGCAATGAAAGCAATTAGATAAGAACCACAGAATGTATACCAAAGAAAGGTGGGGGGAACTAAAGATAGGCACAGAAATTAATGAATAGAAAATAAGGAAATAAGAAAGAATATCAACAACACCAAAAGCTTGTTTTTTGAAAAGATTAATATACTAGACAACCCTCTAGTGAGATCTATTAAAAGGAGAGAGGAAACATAAACTATACCAGAAATGAAAAGAAGTACATAATTACAGTAAATTTTAAAATAATAAGAAAATATCATAATCAACTTTATGCCAAGATATTTAAAATGTAGATGAAATGAGCAGGGTTTTTTGACAGCTGTAAATCATTAAGATTGAGTCAAGAAGAAACAGAAAACTTCAGTGGGCTTTATAATAAAGAATTTGAATAATTAATTCAAAATCTATCCATGATAAAACAATGAGAAATTGTTTTTAGTGAACAGATTGATAAAAATCAAAACATCTGATAATGCCAAGAATTGTCAAGGATGAAGGGAAATGTGAATTCTCAAACACAGATGACGGGAATGTAAATCGGTATAACCACTGGGGAAAGCCAGTGGCAGTGTCTTCTAAAATTGTAGATCTGCACATACCCTATGACCCCCCCCCACCCCAGGAATTCTACTTCCAGGAATTTGCTCTAGAAAAAGTCTGGCATGTGTCTACAGGAACAGATGTACAACACTGGTCACTGCAGTATCTTTTGAAATAGTGCAAAACAGAAAGTTATATAAATTTCTATCAGTAGGAGGTTAGATAAGTAATGTATGTTAAGTATATGCATATTGAAAGCGAGGAAGACACTACCTATTAGGTGAAATGAATGAACTTAGATACATGTTTCAATAAAGATAAATCTTAAAAACAAAACTTTGAAAAGGCAAGTGGCAAAAGGATACGTATAGTATGATATTATGTAAAAGTTTTAAGAACACAAAGTAATAATATCCATTATGGATTCAGATAGATAATAGACACATATAATTTTAAAACCTGGTTGGGATGATTCAAATCAATTTAAAGACAGTGGGTTCTTTGGGGACGAGGGGAGGGAAAGGGATGGAAAAGTACTTAATCATATCTGCAGTTTTATTTCTTTAAGGAAAAATTAAATGTGTCAAATCTGGGCAGTGTTTATGGATGTCCCTGTTATTTGGTGTACTTCTTTTGTACACTCGAAATGTTTGTGACATTTTAAAAAATAGAGAAAACAGTACCGGCTCTATCTTCTTTTATAAACATTAACGGATACTTTTCAAATGTTCTGTAAACAACAAAGCTCTACATGAAGGTGACAGGGTGTCCTCTTCCACTGTCCTGATGGTGGATGTCTCATTTCCTGCGTGGCAGAGCCTCTGGCGGAGGAGGGGAGCCAAGCTGAGTCTCTCTCACCTGTTCCTACAAGGTCAATGTTAAGATCAGATCCAAGAGGGCATGCTGGCTCCAGCTCAAGTGGCATGTGGAAATGGGTAGAGTCAGAAGTGTGGAGAACCAGAATTGGGAGCTAAGAAAGGCAATCAAAAGGAGGGAAAGTGTTCTACGAGGATGAAAACCAGGGCCCAGGGATCTCACCAGGCTGAAATGGAAATGGCGTAAACAAATTCTGCAGATGAGGGCTGAGGTCCACAGCAGGTTTTCAAGTGGCTTCGTAAGTTAGCTCTCTGTGAAGAATGGAACAGGCAGGGGGTAGAGCTGTTATTACTTCTGTTAGATGCGGTACCATGCAGTTCTGTGGAGTTGGTTCTCCTTGTTCAGGCTGCTGCTTTGGTGATGCTTCTTGCTCTTGAGACTCAGGCTGCGTTTCTCATATGCTGGCCTCGTACTGTGGAGTGAAATGGTTGTATTCACCGTGAGCTAAGTGCGTTGGCTCTAGGGTCAAAGAGATTAGAGTTGGATCTACAACTTACTAGATGTGTGCTCTTGGAAAAGTTGTTTAATTTCTCTGAGGCTTCATTTTCACATCTGTCAGATGGGGCTAATGAAGGGGCCACCTCCACAGGCATATTAAGGAATCAATTAGCAGCACGATGCCTAGCACATGAAACACTTCATGCGGTGGACCATTTTCTGTAAATAATAATAATAATAATGTTCCACGAATACCGTCAGACATCTAAAAACAACAATATATTTCACCAAGTGTAGACCTTTGTCTTATTCCAGAAAAGTGTCAGGAGAGATAATACTAGTTACACAATTAACAGAAGGCAGTTGATCCTTTCTGGGACCAATCCCTTTGCAAACAGCACACAAGGTTTCCAGGCAGCAGTGCCTATGTCCTCGGCTGACAGTTCACAGCAAATTCCTCAGCCTTGTTAAACCAGTCTGATCAGGACACATGGCTTCTAGTAATTCCTTTAGTTCCCGCTTTGGCCAAGTCTGTAAACTGAGGTAACCAAAGAAGCTGGTTCTAATATTTGGTTAAGAGAGAGACAGAGAATTAACAGAAAATGTATTCTGGAACTAGATAGGATGGTGGCACAACATTATGAATATACTAAATGTCACTAATGACAAATTTATGTTATGTGTATTTTATCACAAAAGAGAGAGAGATGCAAGGGTAACTTCTGAGATCCACAGACTAATTCATCAGATGCAAAATTAGACTACAATTCCAGTAACGACCAGAGGAGACAAGAAGTCACTTTATGAATTGACGGAGATGCAGAAAAGATGTAAATATATTGGACTTCCCTGGTGATGCAGTGGTTAAGAATCCGCCTGCCAATGCAGGGGACATGGGTTCGATCCCTGGTTCAGGAAGATCCCACATGCCACGGAGCAACTAGGCCCGTGTGCCACAACTCCTGAGCCTGTGCTCTAGAGCCCACGAGCCACAATTACTGAGCCCGCGTGCCACAATTACTAAAGCCCACGTGCCTAGAGCGTGTGCTCGGCAACAGGGGAAGCCACCGCAATGAGGAGCCCATGCACCGCAATGGAGAGTAGCCCCTGCTCGCCGCAACTAGAGAAAGCCCATGAGCAGCAATGAAGACGGAAGGAAAGAAGGAAGGAAGGAAGGAAGGAAGTAAATATATTGTGCATAACAGATAAAAGTATTCTGTGTCATACAAGTGACCTTTAGCTTGTCAAGGTGAACTGAAAGCCAGATCTGTCCAGCCTCTAAGAAGCAACTGCATATGATTTGAATTCAGCTTTATGGGAATAAACGCAATGTGACAGGTTCCACTGGTGGCCCTCTCTTGGTGTGGTGATGGTAGTATGGTTCTTCATCTCTCTAAGTTGTCTGTCATAGGACTTACATTTCCTAAGAATGACATAAAACTTACAGACTGTTCTTTCTTTTCCCAAAATTAAAGTCAGGCATTTGTTATTTTTGGCTTCATATGCTTAAAGAGGAAATAAGAATGTGTTGCTTAGAAGACTTCTGACATAAAGGATCTTTTGCTATATGTGAAAGGGTTTCCAATTCAAGTGAAGGTTGGAACCTCACTTTTGGCCTTCACGGTCCCAGCACAGGAGGTAGCATCTCTGTGGCAGAGAGGTTCCAAGTGCATCTCAGTGTACACAGCAGCCATCACTGAGGGCTCATGCTGGGCCCAGCATTTTGCTAAACTCATCACAAATTTCATCACGGTTAATTGTCACAACATTCCTATGAAGGCAGACACTATTATTGTCCACATTTTATAGATGACAAATCGGATGCTTCTGGATATTCACTTTCCCAAATTTACATGGCTAATAGGTGGCAGAGCTAGATTAGAACTCAGGGCAATATGACTTCAAGTACTGAGCCATTTAACCACTTAGCTCTACAACCTCTCTGTTCCACCTCAGTGGAGAACTGAATTTCATCATTTTTTTTCCTCCACCTCTTGCTCTGCTTTCCTCTGGGCTGACTTTGTCCTCAAGTGAGTTTTTTCTTTTTTCTTAACTTTATTGGAGTATAGTAGATTTACAATGTCGCATTAGTTTCAGGTGTACAGCAAAGTGATTCAGTTATAATATATATATATATATTCACTCTTTGAAAAAATGGGCTTTTTCTACATGGCAGCAAAGATGGCCCCAGCAGCTCTGGGTTTGCATGATTCTTGGCATCTGTGCTTTCCCGAAGGAGACTAAGTATGATAATTGTCCTGGAGAGGGCTCTGTGGTAAGTTCCCTGAAAATGCTCACCCCAGCAATTCTCCCCTTTCCTCCATGAGCAGACCACTCCTCCATTAAGATGTGGAGTCTGTTTCCTTTCCTCTTGAATCTGAGATGGTTTTCCTCCACCAATACAATGTGATGAAAGTGACAGTCAGGAACTTCAGAGTCCAGGCCTTTAAAGTATCAGCAGCCTCTGTTTTCATACTCATGCCATAAAGTAGCCCAGGCTACAGTACTGGAGAAAAGCCACATGGGGCAGCCCTGCAGGATGAGATATGTGTGGAAGGAGGCCAGTGGAGGAAGATCAAGGCCCTACAGCTGAAGTCATCAATCACCATGGCCTGGACCTTCCAGCTCAGCCCAGCTGCCAGCTAAACCAGCTGCATGGGTAAATCCAGCCAACACCACATGTGGCATAAGAACGCCCCGTCAACCCACAGAATCATGAGAGATAATAAATCATTTGTTGTTTAAAGTTGCCAGGTTTGGGGATGAATGATTATGCAGTGATTGGCTTGGCGTGGGTAACATCACATGTCCAGGAGCACATAGGCCTCTGATTGGAAAGGTGTGCTTTTCCTCCATCCTCCCTTGAAACCTCAGTGGCTGTCCATAGAAATACTAGGCAGGTGAGAAAAAAAAACCTATGTCCACCTGTTTTGTGTGGGTTTATATTAATGTAATCTTCAGAAAGAGCAAGGACTTTGGGGTCCAAATATCTGGATTTGTATACTTGGCTCTCTCTCTTTCCAGTGAGTCACCATGAATAAGACATATTGCCTCTCTGTGTTTTTCTAAAAACTAGAAAAAAAAAATCTTAATTTTGCATACAAGGTTCCTTTGTGGATCTGAAGTGAGAGTTATTCCACAACATTTACTGAGCTCTTCCAATAGACTCGACAGTACCCATTACATTATCAGCTCGTTGAGAACAAGCTCTTTGTACAATCACATTCTCTAAAGTTCCAAACTTATTTATTGAATGAATAAATGGTGACAGATCCTAGTGACACAAAGACGGATAGAGAACTGATTTCTGAAAAGTTCAAAGTTAATGGTAAAGAATGTGCACAAAACTACAAAGTGGTATACAAGATTTTTTTTTTACTGTTTTACCTTTTTTTTTTTTTTGCGGTACGCGGGCCTCTCACTGTTGTGACCTCTCGCATGGCGGAGCACAGGCTCCGGACGCGCAGGCTCAGTGGCCATGGCTCACGGGCTGAGCCGCTCCACAGCATGTGGGATCTTCCCGGACTGGGGCACGAACCTGTGTCCCCTACATCAGCAGGCGGACTCTCAACCACTGCGCCACCAGGGAAGCCCCTATTTTACCTTTTAAATACAGTGATTCACTAATTCATTAATTAGATTTGCTAACTCTTCCCACCTCGTTCCCAAGGGGATGTGCAGATGCTTTAAAAAATCATCAAATATAAAAGGATAAAATATAGATGAGAAAATTAGGGCAAAGGGAGAATAAAGGTCAGAACAATTATTTATTAAACTATAACTTAATTGCAGCATACCTTGGCTTTTTAAAGCTGGTATCTTCACTTAAGGTAATTAATCTATCACTGCTAAGATTTCTAGAAGCAATAAAATCTGTTAACTTAGTCACCTGTAGTTTTGCCATAAATAAGTTCACTCAGATTTCACTCTACAGATCAGTTGGTAAGAAAGGTCCTGGAAACCACACCTCCTCCAATTAAGTTAAGTTGGCCAGTTCAGTCTAGGGATGTAACCACTGTGTATATGGTGATCAGGTGGGAAGCAGTGGAGACCAGCAGGTAAAAACTGGAAAGCGGCTAGTAGCTAAAAAACAAACTTCAGGCTCATGACTCTATCACTTACTAGATATATGACCTTGAGCAAGTCATCTTTCTTAGCCTCAGTTTCCTTATCTGTAAAATGGGTGAATAATAATACTGGCAACACATGTAAAAATGCTCATCATCACTAATTATTAGAGAAATGCAAGTCAAAACTACAATGGGATAATACCTCATACAGGTCAGGATGGCCATCATTAAAAAGTCTACAAATAGTAAATGCTGGAGAGGGTGTGGAGAAAAGGGAATCCACCTACACCATTGGTAGAAATGTAAATTGGTGCAGCCACTATGGAAAACAGCATGGAGATTCCTCAAAAAACTAAAAATAGAGTTGCCACATGATCCAGCAATCCCACTCCTGGTCATATACCCAGACAAAACTCTAATTCAAAAAGATACAGGACTTCCCTTGTGGTGCAGTAGTTAAGAACCTGCCTGCCAGTGCAGGGGACACGGGTTCGATCCCTGGTCTGGGAAGATCCCACATGCCACAGAGCAACTAAGCCCGTGCACCACAACTCCTGAGCCTGTGCTCTAGAGCCCGCGAGCCACAACTCCTGAGCCCACGTGCTACAACTACTGAAGACTGTGCGCCTAGAGCCTGTGCTCCGCAACAAGAGAAGCCACTGCGGTGAGAAGCCCACACACTGCAACAAAGAGCAACCCCTGCTCGCTGCAGCTAGAGAAAGCCCGTGCACAGCAACGAAGACCCAATGCAGCCAAAAATAAATAAATAAATTTATTTTTAAAAAAAACAAAAAGAAAAGATGCATGCATCCCTATGTTCACCGCAGCACTATTTACAATAGCCAAGACATGGAAACAACCTAAAAGTCAGAAAGAGAAAGACAAATACCATATGATATCATTTATATGTGGAATCTAAAATACAACACAAATGAACCTATCTATGAAACAGAAACAGACTCACAGACATAGAGAACAGAGTTGTGGTTGCCAGGGGTAAGGGTGGGGAGGATTGGAAGTTTGGGATTAGTAGATGCAAACTATTATACATAAGATGGATAAACAACAAGGTCCTACTGTATAGCACAGGGAACTATATTCAATATCCTGTGATAAACCATAATGGAAAAGAATAGGAAAAAGCATATATATATGTATAACTGAGTCATCTTGCTGTACAGCAGAAATTAACACAACATTGTAAATCAACTATACTTTAATAAAATTAAAATAAATAGTACTGGTCACATAGGGCTGTTGGGAGAATTAAATGAGATAATCTGCATAGCACATAGTACATTTTCCTAAGTGTTAGCAATTATCACCATTGTAGTGAAGAGAAGATGGATTGTGGGAGGGAGAGGGTCTCTGGATCTTGGGCAGGTGTAATTTTATTGTAAGTCTGAGTAAGTGGGTATTAATTAGGACACTTTGGTGGCAAGTGGAATGTAGGTAATACTGATAGTTTGAAAATTATTAATGTGCTTTTATATTTAGTTTGTCAGAGTACATGATCTTCACCTAAGTCTTCCTGAGGCATCCTTCTGCCTAGGGAGATTAAAAGTGTTACAGAGGAATGCAGAGATGAAAACCAGCTCTGGCACTCGAAAATAGGATTTTTCTGCACTACTCTGGCTTTGCAAGTCAGGCTATTAAGAGAGGATTGCATATCTTCCTTTACCTCCATTTTATTGACCAAGGTCTTGGCTTGTTGAGTTCCAAGGAAGAAGAAGAAAGGAAAGCCTGCCTTTTCTTGGCCCCAGAAGTGTTATTAGAGGGAGGATAAAGAATAGGAAGCAAACCAAGTGTTTAAACGTGGGGTCCAGTTTTCCATCTCTGGGCTTCAGCAAGAGTGTTTCGCCCCGCTGTCCATTTGGGTCTCTGGGAAGGAGGCACCTTGACAGCTGTTCCAAAGCAACTAGGAGAGCGGTCACATCACAGCCACTAACTTTGGTAGCTCACCTGGGTGAGAAAGAGGCAGACTTGAAGTATAGGTTTTCTGAGTTGCTCTCAAGCATCAAGGGGCTTTGGTAAGACTGCTCTGCTGGAGCAAGGCCATTCCCCCCATCCCAGAAGCTGGTGGGACACCAGAGGGAGTGGAGCACAGACTGGGGGCCAAATGGAGGCTGAGACAGAAGCTCATGGGTCTGCAGCCAGGAATGTTGAGAGGAGGCCACGACAGCAAAGAGCAGGACTGACTGTATCCTCCACTACAACCCCCCTCACCTCCCCACAATAGTGTTGTTGAAAGAAGTTTGTTCTGTATGACCTTGGACAGACCCCTTAACCACTCTGGGTATCCAGCTCCTCATCTATAAAATGAAGAGGTAGTTGGTATAATCTCCAAAGCTCCCTCTAAATCATGAGATTCCATGATTCTACCATTTAAATCAATGTCAAACCTTCTCCTAATGCATACAGTTTGTAATATTAAGACAACCTAATCAAAGTCACAGACTAAATCTGGTATCCCATGAAAAGGAGTTATAAGGCCTCATACTTAATAAATTTCAGACATACTATTAATACGTTGATAAAAATATCCTGTTATTATATTCAAGTAAAAGATTAAACAGAATTAACGAGCTTCAATTTTATGAATTTCAAGGTCAGATGTTAAAACTCTATATTCCTTACTACTCAGCAATAAAATACAGCAAACTATTGATACATAGAACAACATGGATGGATCTCAAAATAATTATTGAGTGAAGGAAGCCAAACACAGAAGAGTATGTACTGTCTGACTCCATTTGCATTAAACTTTCTGTCCATAATGACAGAAGGCAGATCAGTGGTTGCTTGGGAGGGGGCTTCACAGAGGGGATTACAAAAAGGGCTTGAGGAAACTTCTGGCAATGGTAGATGCGTTCACTATCTTGATTATTGGTGATGGTTTCATGAGTGTATGTATATGTTAACTTAGGAAATTGTATGCTTCAAACACGTGCAGCTTATTGTATGTCGTTTATACTTCAGTAAGTCTGTTTTTAAAAAGATTACACTTTACAAAGCAAAAGAAACTTTATATTATTCCTTCATTTGTCAACTTCAGTAAGAAATATGTGCTGAAATGAAAATTTTAACTCTTAACTATTATATATGAGGAGAAAAAAGAAAACAGTAAAAGAGAGTATATGAAAATAATATAATATATATACACAATACATAATGTGTATGATTACACGGATTCCAAATAAGTTCTCACCCTTTAATGGGTCACAACGCTGAAATCAGATTAGCTAGACTTGACTAGAAAGTGGTCATCCCACAAAGTAATAAAATATTAAATCATAAGATGCCATGCATTTCTGAAGTATATACGGTCCAAGATACTTAAACTTTAAGGATTTAAATAATCGTGTTGTCATTTGCTTAGGTTATGCTTAATCAGTACTGAGATGATATTCACTTCCTTTTGGATGCTTTGCCTACAGCTATAGTAGGTTTTCACCAGTGAGCAGTTATGTATCAGGTATAGTCACCAGGTGTAAATGGCAGGTCTTCCACCTCAGATGTGGGTAACTGAGAGCAGCAGAATCGAGCACTCACCTTTAAAAGACTAAATCAAAACTCTTTAAAATGACATTTATCAATATTGGTCATGTTCATTTGTTTTAACTTTAAGAGCAATTTTAGAAATCATGGGCTTCCCTGGTGGCGCAGTGGTTGAGAGTCCGCCTGCTGATGCGGGGGACACAGGTTCGTGCCCCGGTCCGGGAGGATCCCACGTGCCGCGGAGCGGCTGGACCCGTGAGCCATGGCCGCTGGGCCTGCGCGTCTGGAGCCTGTGCTCCGCAACGGGAGAGGCCACAGCAGAGAGGCCCGCGTACCGCAAAAAAAAAAAAAAAAAAAAAGAAATCAATATTGAAGTATAATTTGATTCTTTTCTTGCAAATTCCTAATGGTTACAACTCTTTTGGTCCTCTTCTTTGGAAAGAAAATCTTTTAAGAAGCAAGCACTGCAACTCACAGAGAGAGCATGAGAAAAGTGTGTCAGAGTCACGAAAAACAAAAGTCCGTTGTTCTGAAGAAATGTGTGGATTTGAAAAGATTAGCAGAAGACCAGCTCAATTCATGTAATGGCATACACATTCTTAGTAAAAAATTCAAAATGCTTTTTAAAAAATATCTTTGTTGGAGTATATTGCTTTACAATAGTGTGTTAGTTTCTGCTGTATAACAAAGTGAGTCAGCTATGCGTATACATATATCCCCTTAACCCCTCCCTCTTGCGTCTCCCTCCCACCCTCCCTATTCCACCCCTCTAGGTGGTCACAAAGCACCAAGCTGATCTCGCTGTGCTATGTGGCTCCTTCCCACTAGCTATCTATTTTACGTTTGGTAGTGTATATATGTCCATGCCACTCTCTCACTTCGTCCCAGCTTACCCTTCCCCATCCCCGTGTCCTCAAGTCCATTCTCTACGCCTGCATCTTTATTCCTGTCCTGCTTTGTGTTTTCAGGGTGCTAAGCTAGCGTGCAACAAGATTAAGGCCATATCCATTAGACTTTGCATGTCTGGAGTCTAAAGTTGATTTTAGATTCTAAAGTTCACTTCTTTTACAGGCAGTGAGATTTTCAAAGCTGAGTTTCAGGGCACATGGTAACTCAATTTTTGTAGGGATGGGTCGACAATTCCAGCTATATTTTGATTCATTGAAGGACCCATTCATTCTGGAGTAGTTGATAACTTAAAACTCACAAGGTCAGGACTATCCATATCTCATCATCCTGTCATTAGATGAATAGCAATGGAGAATGAGGCCAGACTACCAGCGAGGGAGAAGAGTTTGCTGGAATATGGATGAGAGAGAAAAAACATATGAAGTTACCCTATTTGGGAAGGTAGGTGGGAACTCTTGGCAGGCTAGGACAAAGTGTTTAGTGGCCATTTCTTCTGCTGGTAATAGCCCTCAGGTTTTACTTATAGGGAAGTATCCCTCCCCTATTATCAGTTGTGTGGTTTGGGTGGGACTGACCCCAGCTCCTATTCTAGGATGGATTATAATTGGCTTAAGCCACCCTATGTGCCTTGGTCACCAGGGTCTTTCCAAAATAGGCACACAATGCAATCTTCTTTTTTTTAATTTAAAAATGTCAGCTTTTAATTGTTCTTGCTAATACCTAGGAATATAATTGATTTTTCTGATTGAA
This sequence comes from Kogia breviceps, assembly GCF_026419965.1. NCBI lineage: Eukaryota > Metazoa > Chordata > Mammalia > Artiodactyla > Physeteridae > Kogia > Kogia breviceps. The sequence continues at coordinate 24,869,807 of NC_081316.1, read as the reverse complement.
CTTATATTCTGTGACCTTGATAAACATGCTTATTGTTAGTTCCTGTAGTTTTTTTTAATATATACAGCAGGTTCTTATTAGTCATAAACTTTATACACATCAGTGTGTACATGTCAATTCCAATCGCACAATTCATCACACCACCATCATTGCCCCCCCACCACTTTCCCCCCTTGGTGTCCATACGTTTGTTCTCTACATCTGTGTCTCAATTTCTGCCCTGCAAACTGGTTCATCTGTACCATTTTTCTAGGTTCCACATATATGCGTTAATATACGATATTTGTTTTTCTCTTTCTGACTTACTTCACTCTGTATGACAGTCTCTAGATCCATCCACGTCTCAAAAAATGACCCAATTTCATTCCTTTGTATGCCTGAGTAATATTGCATTGTATATATGTACCACATCTTCTTTAGCCATTCGTCTGTTGATGGGCATTTAGGTTGCTTCCATGACCTGGCTATTGTAAATAGTGCTGCAATGAACATTGGGGTGCATGTGTCTTTTTTTTTTTTTTTTTGCATGTGTCTTTTTGAATTATGGTTTTCTCCGGGTATATGCCCAGTAGTGGGATTGCTGGGTCATATGGTAATTCTATTTTTACTTTTTTAAGGAACCTCCATACTGTTCTCCATAGTGGCTGTATCAATTTACATCTCCCCAACAGTGTAGGAGGGTTCCCTTTTCTCCACACCTCTCCAGCATTTGTTGTTTGTAGATTTTCTGATGATGCCCATTCTAACTGGTGTGAGGTGGTACCTCATTGTAGTTTTTTGTTTGTTTGTTTGTTTGTTTGTTTTTGCGGTATGCGGGCCTCTCACCGTTGTGGCCTCTCCTGTTGCGGGGCACAGGCTCCGGACGCACAGGCCCAGCGGCCATGGCTCACGGGCCTAGCCGCTCCGCGGCACGTGGGATCCTCCCGGACCAGGGCACGAACCCGTGCCTCCTGCATCGGCAGGCGGACTCTCAACCACTGCGCCACCAGGGAAGCCCCCTCATTGTAGTTTTGATTTGCATTTCTTTAATAATTAATGATGTTGAGCAGCTTTTCATGTGCTTCTTGGCCATCTGTATGTCTTCTTTGGAGAAAGTTCTATTTAAGTTTTCTGCCCATTTTTGGATTGGGTTGTTTGTTTTTTTAATATTGAGCTGCATGAGCTGTTTATATATTTTGGAGATTAATCCTTTGTCCGTTGATTCATTTGCAAATATTTTCTCCCATTCTGAGGGTTGTCTTTTCATCTTGTTTATGGTTTCCTTTGCTGTGCAAAGGCTTTTAACTTTCATTAGGTCCCATTTGTTTATTTTTGTTTTTACTTCCATTACTCTAGGGGGTGGATCAAAAAAGATCTTGCTGTGGTTTATGTCAAAGAGTGTTCTTCCTATGTTTTCCTCTAAGAGTTTTATAGTGTCTGGTCTTACATTTAGGTCTCTAATCGATTTTGAGTTTATTTTTGTGTATGGTGTTAGGGAGTGCTCTAATTTCATTCTTTTACATGTAGTTGTCCAGTTTTCCCAGCACTACTTATTGAAGAGAGGTTTTCTCCATTGTATATCTTTGCCTCCTTTGTCATAGATTAGTTGACCATAGGTGCGTGGGTTATCTCTGGGCTTTCTATCTTGTTCCATTGATCTATGTTTCTGGGCTTTCTATCTTGTTCCATTGAGCTATGTTTCTGTTTTTGTGCCAGTACCATATTGTCTTGATTACTATAACTTTGTAGTATAGTCTGAAGTCAGGAAGTCTGATTTCTCCAGCTCCGCTTTTTTTCCCTCAAGACTGCTTTGGCTATTTGGCGTCTTTTGTGTCTCCATACAAATTTTAAGATTTTTTGTTCTAGTTCCATAAAAAAATGCCATTGGTAATTTGATAGGGATTGCACTGAACCTGTAGATTGCTTTGGGTAGTATAGTCATTTTCACAATATTGATTCTTCCAATCCAGGAACATGTTATATCTCTCCATCTGTTGGTATCATCTTTAATTTCTTTCATCAGTGTCTTATCATTTTCTGCATACAGGTCTTTTGTCTCCCTAGGTAGGTTTATTCATAAGTACTTTATTCTTTTTGTTGCAAAGGTAAATGGGAGTGTTTCCTTAATTTCTCTTTCAGATTTTTCATCATTAGTATATAGGAATGTAAGAGATTTCTGTGCACTAATTTTGTGTCCTGCAACTTTACCAAATTCATTGATTAGCTCTAGTAGTTTTCCCGTGGCATCTTTAGGATTCTCTATGTATAGTATCATGTCATCTGCAAACAGTGACACTTTTATACTTCTTCTTTTCCAATTTGTATTCCTTTTATTTCTTTTTCTTCTCTGACTGCCGTAGCTAGGACTTCCAAAACTATGTTGAATAATAGTGGTGCGAGTGGACATCCTTGTCTTGCTCCTGATCTTAGAGGAAATGCTTTCAGCTTTTCACCATTGAGAATGATGTTTGCTGTGGGTTTGTCATATATGGCCTTTATTATGTTGAGGTAGGTTCCCTCTGTGCCCACTTTCTGGAGAGATTTTATCATAAATGGGTGTTAAATTTTGTCAAAAGCTTTTTCTGCATCTATTGAGATGATCATATGGTTTTTATTCTTCAACTTGTTAATATGGTGTATCACATTGATTGATTTGTGTATATTAAAGAATTCTTGCATCCCTGTGATAAATTCTACTTGATAATGTGTTGTTGGATTCTGTTTGCTAGTGTTTTGTTGAGGATTTTTGCATCTATGTTCATCAGTGATATTGGTCTGTAATTTTCTTTTTTTGTAGTATCTTTGTTTGGTTTTGTTATCAGGGTGATGGTGGCCTCATAGAATGAGTTTGGGAGTGTTCCTTCCTCTGCAATTTTTTGGAAGAGTTTGAGATGGATGGGTGTTAGCTCTTCTCTAAATGTTTGATAGAATTCACCTGTGAAGCCATCTGGTCCTGGACTTTTGTTTGTTGGAAGATTTTGAATCACAGTTTCAATTTCATTACTTGTGATTGGTCTGTTCATATTTTCTATTTCTTCCTGCTTCGGTCTTGGAAGGTTATACCTTTCTAAGAATTTGTCCATTTCTTCCAGGTTGTCCATTTTATTGGCATAGAGTTGCTTGTAGTAGTCTCTTAGGACGCTTTGTATTTCTGTGGTGTCTGTTGTAACTTCTCCTTTTTCATTTCTGATTTATTGATTTGAGTCCTCTCCTTTTTCTTGATGAGTCTGGCTAATGGTTTATCAATTTTGTTTATCTTCTCAAAGAACCAACTTTTAGTTTCATTGATCTTTGCTATTGTTTTCTTTGTTTCTATTTCATTTATTTCTGCTGTGATCTTTATGATTTCTTTCCTTCTGCTAAATTTGTGTTTTGTTTGTTCTTCTTTCTCTAGTTCCTTTAGGTGTAAGGTTAGATTGTTTATTTGAGATTTTTCTTGTTTCTTGAGGTAGGCTTGTATAGCTATAAACTTCCCTATTAGAACTGCTTTTGCTGCATTCCATAGGTTTTGGATCATTGTGTTTTCATTGTCACTTGTCTCTAGGTATTTTTTGATTTCCTCTTTGATTTCTTCAGTGATCTCTTGGTTATTTAGTAACATATTGTTTAGCCTCCATGTGTTTGTGTTTTTTAGGTTTTTTCCCCTGTAATTGATTTCTAATCTCATATCATTGTGGTCAGAAAAGATGCTTTATATGATTTCAATTTTCTTAAATTTACTGAGGCTTGATTTGTGACCCAAGATGTGATCTATCCTGGAGAATCTTCTGTGTTCACTTGAGAAGAAAGTTTACTCTGCTGTTTTTGGATGGAATGTCCTATAAATATCAATCTATCTGGTCTACTGTGTCATTTAAAGTTTCTGTTTCCTTATTTATTTCCACTTTGGATGATCTGTCCATTGGTGTAAGTGAGGTGTTAAAGTCCCCCACGATTATTGTGTTACTGTCGATTTCCTCTTTTACAGCTGTTAGCAGTTGCCTTATGTATTGAGGTGCTCCTATGTTGGGTGCATGTATATTTATAATTGTTATGTCTTCTTCTTGGATTGATCCCTTGATCATTATGTAGTGTCCTTCCTTGTTTCTTGTAACATTCTTTATTTTAAAGTCTATTGTATCTGATATGAGTATCGCTACTCCAGCTTTCTTTTGATTTCCATTTGCACGGAACATCTTTTTCCATCCCCTCACTTTCAGTCTCTTAGTGTCCCTAGGTCTGAAGTGGGTCTCTTGTAGATAGCATATATAAGGGTCTTGTTTTTGTATGCATTCAGCAAGCCTGTGTCTTTTGGTTGGAACATTTAATCCATTCATGTTTAAGGTAATTATCGATATGTATGTTCCTATTACCATTTTCTTAATTGTTTTGGGTTTTGGTTTTTTTTTAGTGGTGACAAGCTAGTTTTTATTTTTCAATTTTTATTTTTTTAAACATCTTTATTGTAGTATAATTGCTTTACAAGGGGTGTGTTAGTTTCTGCTTTATAACAAAGTGAATCAGTTATACATATAAACATGTTCCCATATCTCTTCCCTCTTGTGTCTCCCTCCCCCCCACCCTCCCTATCCCACCCCTCTAGGTGGTCACAAAGCACCGACCTGACCTCCCTGTGCTATGCGGCTGCTTCCCATTAGCTATCTATTCTACATTTGGTAGTGTATATATGTCCATGCCACTATCTCACTTTGTCACAGCCTACCCTTTCCCCTCCCCACATCCTCAAGTCCATTCTCTAGTAGGTCTGTGTCTCCATTCCCATCTTACCCCTAGGTTCTTCATGACTTTTTTTTTCTTAGATTCCATATATATGTGTTAGCATACGGTATTTGTTTTTCTTTTTCTGACTTCACTCTGTATGACCAACTCTAGGTCCATCCACCTCACTAAAAATAACTCAATTTCGTTTCTTTTTATGGCTGAGTAATATTCCATTGTATATATGTGCCACATCTTCTTATCCATTCATCCGATCATGGACACTTCGGTTGCTTCCATCTCCTGGCTATTGTAAATAGAGCTACAATGAACATTTTGGTACATGACTCTTTTTGAATTATGGTTTTCTCAGGGTATATGCCCAGTAGTGAGATTGCTGGGTCATATGGTAGTTCTATTTGTAGTCTTTTAAGGAACCTCCATACTGTTCTCCATAGTGGCTGTATCAATTTACATTCCCACCAGCAGTGCAAGAGTGTTGGGTTTGTTTTTGTAGGTCCTTTTCTTCTCTTGTGCTTCCCACTTAGAGAAGTTCCTTTAGCATTTGTTGTAGAGCTGGTTTGGTGGTGCTGAATTCTCTTAGCTTTTGCTTGTCTGTAAAGCTTTTGATTTCTCCATCAAATCTGAATGAGATCCTTGCCGGGTAGACTAATCTTGGTTGTAGGTTCTTCCCTTTCATCACTTTAAGTATATCATGCCACTCTCTTCTGGCTTGTAGAGTTTCTGCTGAGAAATCAGCTGTTAACCTTATGGGAGTTCCCTTGTATATTATTTGTCATTTTGCCCTTCCTGCTTTCAGTAATTTTTCTTTGCCTTTAATTTTTGCCAATTTGAGTACTTTGTGTCTCAGCATGCTTCTCCTTGGGTTTATCCTGTATGGGACTCTCTGCACTTCCTGGACTTGGGTGGCTATTTCCTTTCCCATGTTAGGGAGGTTTTTGACTCTAATCTCTTCAAATATTTTCTCAGGTCCTTTCTCTCTCTTCTCCTTCTGGGACCGCTATAATGCGAATGTTGTTGCGTTTAATGTTGTCCCAGAGGTCTCTGAGGCTGTCTTCATTTCTTTTCTTTCTTTTTTCTTTATTCTGTTCTGCAGCAGTGAATTCCACCATTCTGTCTTCCAGGTCACTTATCCGTTCTTCTGCCTCAGTTATTCTACTATTGATTCCTTCTAGTGTATTGTTCATTTCAGTTATTGTATTGTTCATCTCTGTTTGTTTGTTCTTTAATTCTTCTAGGTCTTTCTTAAACATTTCTTGCATCGTCTCGATCTTTGCCTCCATTCTTTTTCCGAGGTCCTGGATCATCTTCACTATCATTATTCTGAATTCTTTTTCTGGAAGGTTGCCTATCTTCACTTCATTTAGTTGTTTTTCTGGGGTTTTATCTTGTTCCTTCATCTGGTACGTAGCCCTCTGCCTTTTCATCTTGTCTATCTTTTTGTGAATGTGGTTTTTGTTCCGCAGGCTGCAGGATTGTAGTTCTTCTTGCTTCTGCTGTCTGTTCAGATTTTGTTGCCACTTGATTTTTCATTCAGTCTTGAATTGTATCTGCTAGTTTAGGAGGGTCTCCTGTGGAGGCAGTGGCAGCTGTGGCTCACTGCAGGGGCAAGGTCACAGGCAGCAGAAGTTCTGGAAAATTATTCCTTGGTGTGAGCCCTCCCAGAGTCTGCTGTTAGCCCCACCAAAGAGCCTGTAGGCTCACACAATGCAATCTTAGAGTAGATGCAAGGAGATCTTGTGATGGGGGGAGGGGAAAGGGGGGAAGTAGGGGATTGAGGGGAGGAGAGTTTCCCTCTCATCATTGGGAATTCTCTTTCCCTGAAGAGTGATTATAAAAACTAGAGGCCTGGGCTTCTTGGTAATCAGTAACAAAATGTTACTGAGCATTGGGGGCCCAGAGCTATCAGGAATCCACTATGTGGAGAATAAAGCCAGCCCAGCAGAGGGCAGAGGAAAAGCATGGAGTGAAACAAGTCCTTAGTTGAAGTCACTTGAGCTACTGGATCAAAATATACCCAAATCAGGGAATTCCCTGGCAGTCCAGTGGTTAGGACTCTGTGCTTTCACGGCTGAGGGCCCAATCCCTGGTCTGATAACAAAAATCCTGCAAGCTGCACAGCACAGCCAAAAAAGAATATTTAACTTAAAAAAATATATATATATACATATTTATATATACCCAAAATCAGATACCACTGTACTTTCAGTTAAATAAACCAATAAATTCCCTTTATTACTTAAATGAATTTTCTATGACTTGAAATATAAAGAGTCCTAACTAATCACTGATCATTGTGCATGGTTTGTGGATAGACCTAAAATATGCCTAAGATTAAAATGGTTAAACTGGTAAATTGTATGTTATGTATATTTTATCATAATTTTTAAAATGCTGCAACATCTGGAAAAAAATGCCCAAGTGTATGAGTCTAGAGCTTCTGAGTATCCCTAAAATCCCTGGAAAGGTTACCCAGTTGTTCAAAATTTACCTTTGCCAAAGTCCTCTATGAAGGCTTTTTTTTTCTGCAGGTCTGTGTAGGCATCCCCTCGATGGTAGCAGCTTTTTTGTTTGTTTGTTTTGTTTTGTTGTGTTTTGCGGTATGCGGGCCTCTCACTGTTGTGGCCTGTCTTGCTGCAGAGCACAGGCTTTGGACGCGCAGGCTCAGTGGCCATGGCTCAAGGGCCCCACCGCTCTCCAGCATGTGGGATCTTCCCAGACGGGGGCATGAACCTGTGTCCCCTGCATCGGCAGGCAGATTCTCAACCACTGCGCCACCAGGGAAGCCCAGCAGCTTTTATTTTTAATCTTTTTAAAAAATTGAAGTATAGTTAATTTACAATGTTGTGTTAGTTTCAAATGTACAGCAAAGTGATTGTTATACATATATATTTTTTTTCAGATTCTTTTCCATTATAGGTTATTACAAGATACTGTATTTAATATAGTTCCCTGTGCTATACAGTAGGTCCTTGTTGTTTATCTATTTCATATATAGTAATGTGTATATGTTAATCCCAAACTCCTAATTTATCTCTCCCCCTCCCCACTATCTCCTTTGGTAACCATAAGTTTGTTTTCTATGTCTGTGAGTCTATTTCTGTTTTGTAAATAAGTTCATGTGTATCATTTTTTTTAGATTCCACATATAAGTGATATTATATGATATTTGTCTTTCTCTGGCTTACTTAATATGATAATCTCTAAGTCCATCCATGTTGCTGCAAATGGCCTTATTTCATTCTTTTTTATGGGTGAGTAATATTCCATCATATATATATATATATATATATATATATATATATATATATTTCACATCTTCTTTATCCATTCCTCATTCAATGGACATTTAGGTTGTTTCCATGTCTTGGCTATTGTAAATAATATTGCTATGAACATTGGGGTGCATGTATCTTTTCAAATTACAGTTTTCTCCAGATATATGCCCAGGAGTGGGACTGCAGAATCATACGGTAACTCTATTTTTAGTTTTTTGAGGAACCTCTGTATTGTTCTCCATAGTGGTACAGCTGTTATTCTTTTATTATTTCCAGACCATCTGGGCCCTAGTAAAACAACAACAACAACAACAGCAAAACTAGAACTAGCTCTCAGTTGGGTGCTTGTTCTGTACAAGTACTGTGCTGAGTAATTTATGTTTATCATCTAATTTTCTTATAGTAGCTATTATTCTTATTATCATACCTATTTTATAGATGGAAAAACTGACGTTTGGAGGGGTTAAGAAACTTGCCCATACTTACACAGGAAGCAAGTGACAAGGCCAGGACTTGAACTCTTTCAGGGCCATGTTGAAGGGTGAAAGGCTCCCCATAATAAGGTTAGTTACCAGTGGAAGAAGCCGAAGAGGTTGGTCCAAAGCCTCTGAGGCATAGAAAAGCTCTAGCCAATGTTTACTCCTCTCCAGGCAACAAAAGCAGAAAAACAAACATTGGTTAGCAGCACACATACTTCTGCATCAATTATATGAAACCCCAGGATCATTTATTTCTGATCAGAAGTTTCCCAACAAGCTCTACTTTGAGGAGGAAAATAACTGAAATGTCTTCTGCCTTTGCTACTTTTGTACAGTCAGTGTATATGCTAGATTTGTAGTCATCTGTGGGGTAAAGAGGATGGGAGTGGGGCAGGACAAGAGCTAGAAAGGGAGACTGAAGAGAAACTTGAAGGGTCCTGAATGACTTGCCAAGGTTGTGGATTTCGAGCAAGGTAGTGACTTAGACAATTGCCCGAGCACAAAGGTGAATCTGAGATGTTGCATGAGTTGGGCTCCAAGGAGATGAACTGGGGATGCCCCAAATTCTAAAATGGTTAGACTCTATAGCAGAGACTGGGCAGACTGGTATCCAGATCTCCAAGTAGGAATGCACTCCAATAGGAGTGCACTATTGGAATGTCCAGGCTGGGATCGATGTCCAAATGTCCAGTCCAGGAAAAAGAACAAGGAGGAGCTGTTGTTTGAATGTGGCTAAACCTGGGCACAAGGGAATGTTAATAACACCTAACATTTGAGTGATCATTTGGTGTCCGGCACCTTGCAGGCTTTACTTACACTATCTCATTTAATCCTCATCTATGAGGTAGGTGTAGATGAGGAAAGTGAAATTTAGAAAGCCATTTAACTCACTAAGTTAACTCAGTTAACTCACCAAGATGCCCCATCTGTCTAGCTACAGACACCTGGTCCTTAACACAGTCTCCCTCGGTAAGGAACTGAGGAAAGGCCTTGGGACTGGGAAGAGCATCTTGGCTATTGGTCTAGGGGTAAAAGCTTGAGACCATGCTCTGGTTTCCAGCTAAGTAGAGTAAGTCAGACTCTGGAGGTCCTGATAATTGCAAAAGCAGAATTGATTCTCTGAGTAGCCATAACTTTCATAATTTTGATCAAAAAGGAATTGCTGAGCTGTATCATAGCCCATTATCATAGATGATAGTGCTTTGAAATTTTCCATCTCTTGCATCATATGCTGACATATTGATTCATTCGACAAACATGTACTGATGTCCTACTATGAGCTGGGCGCTGTCCTGGGAGCTAGGGTTATAAAGATTAACAAGACTGAGCCCTTGTCTTCAAGTTTATAGTCTATTGAAGAAAATAAATATTGGAGAAAATAAAATACTACATGCTAAGTGCTACAATAGAGGTATTTGAATAACTCTACCAAAGAAGCTTCAAAAAGATAATATTAGAGCTGGGTCTTAAAGAAAAAGTAGGACTTCTTCAAGGACATTACAGGAAGGAAAGATTCTAGGCAGAGAGGAATTGGGGTCTGCAAGAACACAGTCTGTCTATAGATCAGCATCATAATTTGTGAGACAAGAATATAGGTTATATCAAGAAGGATATGGTAGGGGAGGGGTAGTATGGAGGAAGTAAAACTCCAGGACAATTCAGATGTCAAACAGGTATTAAAGTGCACCTCACACCAGTCAGAATGGCCATCATCAAAAAAATCTACAAACAATAAATGCTGAAGAGGGTGTGGAGAAAAGGGAACCCTCATACACTGTTGGTGGGAATGTAACTTGACACAGCCACTATGGAAAACAGTATGTAGGTTCCTTAAAAAGCTAAAAATAGAGCTACCATATGACCCAACAATCCCACTACTGGGCATATACCCAGAGAAAACCATAATTCAAAAAAACACATACACCCCAATGTTCATAGCAGGAATATTTACAATAGCCAGGACATGGAAACAACCTAAATGTCCATTGACAGATGATTGGATAAAGAAGATGTTGCACATATATACAACAGAATATTACTCAGCCATAAAAAGGAATGAAATTGGGTCATTTGTAGAGATGTGGGTGGACCTAGAGAGTGTCATACAGAGTGAAGTATGTTAGAAAGAGAAAAGCAAATATCATATAATAACTCATATATGTGGAATCTAGAAAAATGGTATAGATGATCTTATTTGCAAAGCAGAAATAGAGACACAGACCTGGAGAACAAATGTATGGATATCAAGGGGGAAAGGGGTGGGTTGGGAGGAACTGGGAGACTGGGATTGATACATATACATCTTGATACTATATACAAAATAGACAACTGATGGGAACATACTGTATAGCACAGGGTACTCTACCTAATGCACTATGGTAACCTAAATGGGAGTGAAGTCCAAAAGGGAGGGGATATCTGTATGTGGATGGCTGATTAATTTTGCTGTGCAGTGGAGGCTAACACAACATTGTAAAGCAACCATACTCCAATAAAAATTAATTTAACAAAATGCAGTGTATGTGTTTATCCTTTTTGAGTTGGTTGAGAGGTAAGATAGCAGGGTATAAGTTATTATTTGTACCAAGGTATATCAGTCTGGGTGTAATCAGAGGAGATAAACCATAGAGTAATTGTAGCAGGGAAAGTTTAATATAAAGAATTATAAACTATAACAAGGGTTTGGAGTGATGAGAATTGGATAGTAAGAATTAAAGGGAACTCTAAAGAAAATAGAGATAGCAGATATAATATATAACAGCAGGTCTATTGTGTAATATCTAATAGCCGTCACCCCTAGGATTGAGTCAGAACACTGAAGGCAGAGCCCCCAGGGCCACTAAAGTTGAGATCCAGACTGTGTGGAGAGAGTATGGCCATGGCTCCCTGGCTGGCACAGGAGGTGCTGTGGTGCTGCACCAGTAGAACTTACCAGCTATGTCAAATCATTATGCTGGACACCTTAAACCTATACAGTGCTGTACGTTGATTATATCTCAATAAGGCTGGAAGAAAAAAATGAAATGGAAAAAAAGTGTCTTCAAGTAAAAAATAAATAGATTAATAGATAGATGGATAGACAGATAGATAGATAAAAGCCTCTTCAAGGACACTAATTATTTGTTGGCTAGGCCAGAAATAGAATTCTGGTCTCAAGTTTTAGTTGAATATTCTTTCTAATAAATCCTGAAGTGTGAAGAATGGTCATTTACTCATGTTAAGTGTGAGATTTTTTAATGATCAAGGAGGGTAGTTTTGCTTGAAAAGGACAGTTCACAGTTACTTGGGCTTTAAATTAATATTCAGTTTATTAAAGTTGTATATTTACTACTGAGCCTGCACTTTAGAGCCCGCGCGCCACAACTACTGAAGCCCACGTGCCTTAGGGCCTGCGTGCTGCAACTATGGAAGCCTGTGCGCCTAGAGCCTATGCTCCGCAACAAGAGAAGCCACTGCAATGAGAAGCCCGCACACCGCAACAAAGAGTAGCACCTGCTGGCCGCAACTAGAGAAAGCCCGTGCGCAGCAACAAAGACCCAACACAGCCAAAAAGAATAAATGAAATTTTTTTAAAAATTGCATATTTAGGGCTTTCCTGGTGGCACAGTGATTGAGGGTCCGCCTGCCAATGCACGGGACAAGGGTTCATGCCTCGGTCCAGGAAGATCCCACATGCCACGGAGCGGCTGGGCCTGTGAGCCATGGCCGCTAAGCCTGCGTGTCCGGAGCCCGTGCTCCGCAATGGGAGAGGCCACAACAGTGAGAGGCCCGTGTACAGCAAAAAATAAATAAATAAATAAAAAATTTTTTAAAAATTGTATATTTAAAACATGTTTTCTTAAGTTTTCTAAGTTTACCTTATAAAAATAACTAGTCTCAAATTTACAAATGTAATAAATACATTTAAAGATTTTAAACAGAATTTGCATACCTCCCAAGCACTTCATATAATTTATAGGAAAGACAACCTAATTTGCAAAATCTTTTTAAGCACTTAAGCATTCTTACAAATGTAATAAATCAAATGCATTAATGTAGTAAATCAGTTTCTCTTGCAGAGAGTCTAATTCTGTCAGTAATTATCTTATATCCTTCAGGTCAAAATTACAAGTCTAAAATAAATTATATGTTTCAGATAAAATAAGCTGTCTGATTATCTGATATGCCAGATTCTCTCAAATATTAGGCACTGTATCAGTCAGGATATCCTGTAGGTTATTCCACAGTAACAAACAATTCCAAAAATCTTAGTGGCTTAAAACAACAATTTGATTTCTCACTCATACTACATGTTCACTTTGTGTTAACTGAGGGTCTGGTCCAGGCCCTACTCACTCTGGGACACAGGCTGATGGAGAAGGCACTAAATGGAGTGTTGCTGGTGGCAGAAAGAAAGAGAGGAAGTGGCAAATCATGTACCACTTCTTAAAACACTCGTGCCAAAGTGACACATGTTATTTTTGCTCACATTTGCTTGGATAAACAAGTTAATTGGCCACCCCTAACTCCAAGGAGGCAAGAAAGTACAATCTTCACCATATTTTTCTGCTCATAACATGAAGAGCTGGAAATACTTCATAAGGATAGCACCAATGGTCAACAAAGATGCGCTAAATAGCAAATGTACATGTGATCCTAATGACTAAAAGCCATAATACTAAACTTAACTTGTTGTTATTGGTTTGACTAGTCTGTTGGAGAAGCCAGCTTGTACCCACTTATTAGCGCTGATTGTTAAATTTGTAGGAAATGTGCAAACCAGTAGTTAAACAACCATTATTAAAAATTAAATTATATAAACTTACCATTAAATAAATTATATTTAAAACAAGTAATAATTACTCAAAATCCATTTTTAAAATTAGAAAATAATATTTTCTAATTATTTTACACATTTTAATATTATCTATTTTCTTGAGGTTATTTACATCTACTGTACTTGTAATGGTAGAAATAATTTATAATGGTATTTTTTGGTGCATCCCTTCCCAACTCTGCATTCAGTAACATCTCATTGTTAGATTACAGTTGGCCATGTTGGGAGTATATACACCACAGAAATTACCAGACACTGTAAATCAGGGTTTGATTTATTATTTTGTCAATTATCTAGACTTAAGATAATGATGGAACTAATATTAGTAACACAGTTTAAACTTAAAAGTGTGTGGTGTCTGTAACCATTACACTGTAAATAGCACAAAAAAATTGAAGAAATATTCTTCCAGTGTTTTAAAACCATTATCTCATTTGGTAAAGAAGTCAATCATGTTATTGATAAATAAGTGAAGTACTGACACACATCTTCATTGTTTGATTTTCATCTTACCAGTTAATGTGAAGGAAAATATTTACCAACATTTATGTTGGAACTACACTTCTTTGTCAGTTGCAACAATTGGTTGGCTATGGATGTAAGCTTTAGGTAAAAATCAACCAAAGCATTTTGTGACAATTGTTACACAGAATTTAAAATAAGTATTATATGTCTTATTTGTATGTTGTCTTCTAGTCTTTTATAGCAATACAATATATATATGTATGTATATAACATACACACATGTATGCACACGCAGGTACACACTTTCCCACCAGAGAGCTGGTTGTTGATAATTCGGCAGCACCATTGGGCTTACCTCATTTCAATATACCTTCCTGAACTTGCAATCTTCTGGAAAAGGTCAAGTCCTCAATCCTTTGACCCTGAAATTGGAAGTCACTCGAATCTACCAGGGTGGATTTTGGTGTTCCTTGGGTTCTTGTGATAGGAAACACACACACACACACACACACACACACACACACACACAAAGTCACTGTGATAAAATTCCCCATGAGGAAAAGAAAGAGCCTGGATCAGTGGGCTCACTTCCGTGTCATGCAAAGGAAAATGAAAGTCCTGAGTCTATGAGAAGGCCCTGACTCAACCTCATAAAAAGGCAGACTTTAAGAGAACAATGGTGTGGGTGACTCTGAGTTGCTGTGGCACAGGGAATTCGGGGTGATCTTGGCTTAGAGCACCTTGGGGGTAAAGACCAGCAGCCCCAGCCCTGACTCTGACCTGCCAAGGTTTCAGAGAGCAGTGAGACCTAACCCCGCAAGGACAGTACTGAGCAGAAACTTCTCTACACACAGCACGGGTTTTGATGCTGAAATCTCGGCCTCTCTGCATTGGTGCTGAATCTAATCTCAGAAACAGAGTTTGGGGTGAAGTAGAAAAGAATAGCTTAATTGCTTTGCCAGGCAAAGCAGGACACAGCAGGCTTGTACCCTCAAAGACTATGTGTCCCAACCCGGGAGTATTTGATGAGAAGTTTTATAGTAACGGTTCAAGGGTGGGGTTGCTGATAAGATGAGGGTGTGTGCAGGGCCTGCACACGTTTAATCTTGTCCCAGGTGGTCTCCTAATCTTGATGGGCTTCTCTGGTTCCTTTAATCTGGCCTCAGGTGGTTTCTTGGCTGCTCCTTCCTTGTCTCCACATCCCCTCCCTTCCCTGACTAGCAACTGTTCGAATCTGCCCTTTTGAACACAGGGAAGGTCATGGAGGCTTGGGTCTGTTCCCTACAAACAAGAAATGGGGGATAGAATTGCCTCTGTGCCCAGGAGCCCCACAGGATCCTATTTGGTTTCAGTTTCAACTACCTGAGCAGACAGCATCCAGGAGCAAATGTAGAAAACTTCAGGCTCAAGCAGGTCAGTCTGACTTTCAGCTCCCAAGCTTCCGAAGCCAAGCTATGCTAATGCCCCAAGTCTTGAAGGTTTTGGGGTCTGAGTAGAGTTTTTGTGTCAGATGATATATATATATTTTTTTCTGAAGAAGTAGCAGAAGATTGGTTTTGAAAAGGAAGAGAGGAGGAGAAAAGAGGAAGAAGAGAAGAAGGATGGAAAAGACTGGTTGTCTGGTCTTTAAGACCAACATGAAGTTGGGATTCAAATCTAGCACCATGGCAAAGGTCAGGTCATTCACCCTTATAGCGGAAGTGGAATGGGAGTGAGGTTCTCACATAGACAAATCTTGGTAGGTTGCCAAAGGGTAATGTCCCAGCCTACAGGAGAGCTTGCCACCAAAGCCAGAAGCACAGAGATAAACGCAGAGAATGTTTCCTAAAGAAAGAAGTACTTTAAAATAGACAGTCTTTTTAAAGAACTGTTTTCTTGCCGTCTAAATTTTAGGCCCAACATCAGACAAAGCCTCAGTTACTCTGACCTAAATTATAGCTCTAGATCTTAGCTAAATCATTTAAACTCTCTGATTCTCCATTCTCTCATATTGGTAGAAGCACACCCACCTCACTGGATTATTGTGCAGATTAAGTGAGAACACATATGAAGTGCTTGGCACATAGTAAGTGGCCAGGAAACTGTAGCCATGATTATTTCTACTTAGACCTTTCAATCAGAATTAGCCTAGTGATACTTCATACTAGATTTTTTTTTTAAGTCTGAGAAAGTACTTGACTTTACTTAGGAATTTTTTTTTTTTTTTTTTTTTTTTTTTTGTGATACGCGGGCCTCTCACTGTTGTGGCCTCTCCCGTTGCAGAGCACAGGCTCCAGATGTGCAGGCTCAGCGGCCATGGCTCACGGGCCCAGCCGCTCCGCGGCATGTGGGATCTTCCTGGACCGGGGCATGAACCCGTGTCCCCTGCATCGGCAGGTGGATTCTCAACCACTGCATCACCAGGGAAGCCCAGGACTTATTTTTAAATTATTTCCTTCAAATTAGTAATTGTTTCATTAATGACTTATAAAAAAATGTAGACTTCCCTGGTGGCACGATGGTTGAGAATCCACCTGCCAATGCCGGGGACATGGGTTCAATCCCTGGCCTGGGAAGATCCCACATGCTGCGGAGCACCTAAGCCACAACCACTGAGCCTGTGCTCTAGAGCCTGTGAGCCACAACTACTGAGCCCTTGTGCCACAACTACTGAAGCCCTCGTGCCTAGAGCCCGTGCTCCACAATAAGAAAAGCCACCGCAATGAGAAGCACGCTCACTGCAACAAAGAATAGCTCTCGCTCGCCGCAACTAGAGAAAGCCCGATTGCCACAACTAGAGAAAGCCCGTGTGCAGCAACGAAGACCCAAAGCAGCCAAAAATAAAAATAAATCTTAAAAAATGAATTTATAAAACACACAAAAAATAAAGTTATTAAGAATGTTTGATTAGAGAAGGTTACCTGGGACTTGGGAAAACAATCCAATTTGACATGTAATCCTATACAGGTACCATCACTCATCTCTTTTATGTTACCTAAATTTCAGGTATAGTGTATAAAATGCAAGAAGTAGCCTCCAAAGGACTATGCAAAGCAAACTCATAAAGACGTGTGTATTTTGGGAAAAAAAGTACCCCTGTTATTCTGATGTGTACTCATAAATATTAATTTGAATGAATGGATTTCCAATCCCCTAAACTCCACAGTGGAGAACCTCTGGGAGCAAATTGAAATTCTGTTGTCAAGTTGTGCTTACTTGCCCTCATTTCCAGTTAACTTTAGCTTGCCCAGAGGGTACATGGAACAGCAGTTCAGAACCTTTGAAGACTTACCAGACAGTTATTTCACTTCCTGGTAGGTCCCTGGCTCTGTGGTAGGTCCCTGGCTCTGTAAGTGTTTGCCCTGCCCTTGCCCAGAGCCAGAGTACACAAAGGTACTTAGGAGTGGCTCCCTTCTTTCCCACAGTCAGTTAAAGGGAAGAGCCCAATATGAATCCAGTCTTGGGACTTCCCTGGTGGTCCAGTGATTAAGACTCCGTGCTTCCACTGCAGGGGGTTCGGGTTCGATCCCTGGTCAGGGAACTAGGATCCCACATGTCGCGAGGTGCAGCCAAAAAAATAAATAAGGAAAGTAAAGAAAACAAAAAAATCCAGTCTCATCTTGAGAAGTTACAGAAGTGGGGTTAGTTTTTCTCTTTTCATGGGGACTAACAGGCTAAGTTAGTGTAACTTTGGGTCATCAGCCTCCTCTAAAGACCCTATAGAGTTCTTTGTACCCCTCTAGGACACTGGTGCCTGAGGGGGTAATTCTATCTGCAATCCCCAGAGAGTCAGTTGGGCTCTGACTCAAAATTCCACTCCTTTCTCTACTATACTTCCTGCATTGTGTTCAGACTAAACTTCCAGCATTATTTTGACTCACATTCTAGTGTTTCTGCTTGAAAGAACTCACATGACTTCTCCCTCTACCAGCAGGCTAGGAGCAAATGATGGCCAGGAGTGATTCATGGACATGTGTAATTTTCCCTGGGAACTTCACAAATGTTAGGAGGGAGGGAAATCTGAGAGATACCATACCATCTTCATATCAACTAAGTCAGGGTTTGGAGCTTTGAGATTCTGGAGTTTACGTTCAGAAATGTTGTCAGAACTCAAGCCAAGTGTCAGTGAGGTTACTCTTATATGAATATCCCAAATTTCAGTTCTCCAATCCCCCCCAGATATTTTCAGGAAAAGTCTTAGAAACTATCTGAATCCCTGCTAGTCAATTAGGTAAGGTCTGGGAGCATCAAGATTAGGATTATTGGTGTAATCGTGACTCCATTTATATAATCCAGCTTGTGAAGTCTGAGACCTAAGAGTTATCAGCAGTCCTTGGTTGCTGGCAGTACTTGGTTGCTTCAGGCACGATCACTGTTCCTCAGTGGAGCCAGACGCCTGATTAGATCACTGCTGAGACTTCACAATACCAGCCCCAACAGTTCCACTGGGATGCAGCTTTAGTCCAGCCTCTAATTCTAATGGATTTAGTATAAATCTCCTTCAATTTGTTAGGTAGCACTGCTCTGTGCTAAGCTCCTGAGGGGGATGCTCCATACTAAAGATTTCATAATAAAGATTCACCACCCCCATGCTGAATGTGCTAAGGCCACTGGTGTCAAAACGATACTGTCTAGAGTGAATGGCGCCAAGCCCTCTGTCCATTAGCTCAGAAATTGACATCCTCCAGGAAACGGTTGGGAATAATCTACTCTGCACTCTCATCCCTGTTTTCATTGCCACGTTAATCATTAGTCTTCTATTATATCCGTAGTCTGAAAGTGTGGTCCTTGGACCAGAGCGTCCACATCACTTGGGAACTTGTAGTGCAAATTCTCAGGCCCACCCCAGAATCTACTCAACCAGAAACTCTGGAAGTGGGGCCTAGCAATCTGTGTTTTAACAAGCCCTCCCCATGATTCTGATGCACTGGCAAGTTTGAGAAGGACTGTACTATACCATCACCCCCATAATCCTCCCTATTTCCTCTTCCTGTTTTGGTTCCCCACTGTTCTAATACACACGTCCCCACCCCAGCTCTCCAATGTGCCCTCTGGAGCACTTGCTCTGTGATCAGCAAATTCCCCTGTATCTACTACACCTTCCAGGAATGTCCTCCATAGCTCCTTGCATTAATTGAAACTCACTCCCTTCTACAGCAGCCCTCTGTGCCGGTGGATCTGTACTCACATCTATTTATTGCGGGACAGTCCCTCATCCTCCTTCTCTCCATCACTATTTCTAGACCATTACTTCTACCCCACCCTCTTGTAAAAAATCCTCTTCCTTTGAGGCTCATGCCCTGTAGTTATACCACCATTCCCCCTCCTCATCATTCAAGTCTTTTGTACCAGGCTCATCCTGGGTCACTTCAAAGTCCAGAGTGATGGCTAACACCCAAGCCTCTCAATTTCTTGACCATCTTATCTCCACCGACTTTCTCCTTTGTCCTCTACTTTGCCCTTTGAAATTGCTTTTCCTTCCATATCACAAATATAAACCTCCCATTCCCCAACCACAGATCCTTGCATTACAGTTTGCTTGGTCAGCTGTTTCCATTATGATCATTCTCCAACCTCTTTGGGATACCTAGGCCCCAAAGTTCCCCCTTAACTCTCTTTACATTGTCATCTCCTTGGTTTGTTACCAAGCTTTGATTGGATGGTCAATCATTTCAATCAGTCTTTTGCAAATATCTTCATTTACTTTGTCCTTCTGATCTTTTGTCACTACTCTGGCCAAACCCAACATGGCTGACATCAACCATCAATAAATCACGTATTGAATAAGCATCAACATTGTGACGGGTGCTTTTATAGGTCCTGAAGATACAAAATGAACAAGACAGATCATGGCCCTGACCTTGTGGAGTTTATATCCTGCAGGGGCGGGAGGGGGTGCTCGTGGTGGCAGAAAATAGACACATAGAGATTTAATACGTGTTAGCTCACGATAAGTGCTTTGAGGAAAAATAAGTGCTGGGAAAGGGGACAGAAAGTAACAAGGGTGGGAGGGCAGTGCTATTTTAGATGCAATAGTCTGGAAAAGAATCACCAAAGAGGTGGCTTCTGAGCAGAGACCTGAAATGAGGTAAGAACCGTGGCATGGGAGGACATTCCCAAGAAGAGCAGATGCAAAGACCTTGGGGTGGGAGTGTGCTTTGCCTGTCAGAAGAGCAAGCTGACAGCATGCCTGGAATGCAGAGAATGGTAGAAGATGAGGCTGGAAAGATATCCAGAGGCCACATCATGAAGGTGTTACAGACCCAGATGAGGACTTGGGATTTGGTTTGTCCAAAGAAGCCATTGAAGAGTTTTGAGCAGCTGATTGAAATAGTTTGACTTTCCTTTGAAAAAAATACTATGTAGAAAATATAGTGTGGGGAAGGCACAGCTGGAGCGGGGACATAGTGATGGAAATGCCACTGTGGTCCAACTGGGAGATGAAGGTGTTCAACTGGTGAGGTAACCATATGCTTTCTCTGTACTTTTCTCTGAAAGTGCAGTCCCTGAACCAGCATCATCCTTATCCCCTGGAAACTTCTAATGCAAATTCCCACAGCCCCCCGCCCGCCACCCTGCCACTTATCTACCTACATTTATTAAACTTCTGATCCCTTACATCTCCCCTCATTCTCAGTAAATAACCCTCACTTTCTGCTTCACGGGGGAAAAAAAAAAAAAGAATCCATCGTGCAAGAATTCCTTCAATATTGGGCTACCATATCTATAAAATTATTTCTTTCCAGTCTATCCATACTAAATATGTATCCCTCCTTCTAACTGTAGCCTTTCCTCCTATCTGTGAATGGCATTCATGCAGGCTCATCTCTGCCAACCTGTTAAAAGTAAATAATTATCCCCACTTCCACCTCCAGCCATCAGTCTGTCTATCCCAAAGCCAAACATCTTGGGGACTTCCCTGGTGGCGCAGTGGTTGAGAATCCACCTGCCAGTGCAGGGGGCGCAGGTTCAATCCCTGGTCTGGGAAGATCCCACATGCTGCGGAGCAACTAAGCCCGTGTGCCACCCCCTCATACTGAATCAATTACCACATTCTACTTATCCTCCCTCTGACATACATGGAATATACATTAAATCCATTCCCTCCATATTCCCCTGCCAGTGTCTGGTTCAAGCCACGATCACCCGTCGCCTCACTGATTAAAGTGGTCTCTTGTATTCCTGCATCCATATTTGCCTCCCTCCAATCCATTTTCTATAAAACAGCCAGAGTGATTGTTTAAAAATGCAAATCTGATTAAACCACTATATCTTGTTTCACTCCCCTGAGGTTCAAAATCAGGTCACATTCCTCTTAAATGTTCAAATCAGGTGACTTGGAGCCTTCAACTTGTCTCCCTCGTGTGATAACTTCACATTCCAAAGGTTCAGATTGTCTTAATAAATGGAACTGGAAAACCTGCTCATATTCTTTTTGACTGCTGTGACTGTCAGTAAAACACCAGACTTCACTGGTCCTCTGTCCTTGGGTAGTCCTTATCTATTGCTGTATGATCTGCAGTGAGCAGGCACAAATGTCCACCAAATAGCCCCGGGTAATCCTTATTCAGGGAAAGAAAGTGTTTCGATGATCTAGGCTCCACAGTATTTCAGTTCTGGAAGTAGGGGCAAAAATCTTTCTTTCCAAGGGTTATATTCATCTATGATGGCTCAATGCCATGGTGAGCCTGTGACAAAAACACAAATGTTCAAGCTCTTCCCTTACACAGCACATTTAGTTCACTCACATGGATAAGGAGTGCTGGTAGGTGTCAGAATCTGCTTACATTTCCCAAGGCAACGCCTTAATGTCTTTGTGAATTAGTGTATGCAAATTGATTTGTTCCTGTCCAAGTTTATTCCTGCAGCATTTAACGCTTAAATGCAAGGGGTGTCACCAGAGGCCAGCAGCATGGGGGCCAACACTAATCAGGATGCACTTGAGGCCTAAGGAGTGAGTTAATGGTCTACTTCTTTCTGAGAAAGAAGTTCATTTTTTTCCTTCCAGTTTTATTGAGATATAACTGACATACAGCACTGTATAAGTTTAAAGTGCACAGCTTAATGATTTGGCTTACATACATCATGGAATGATTACCACAATAATTTTAGTGAATATCATCTCTTGTAGATACAAAATTAAAGAAATAGAAAAAAAATTTTTTTCCCTTGTGATGAGGACTCAGGATTTACTCTCTTAACTTGCATGTGTAACATAGAGCAGTGTCATGTTTATCATGCTGTACCTTACATCCCTAGTACTTATAACTGGAAGTTTATACCTTTTGACTGCCTTCAGCTAATTCCCCCTCCCCCCAACCCTCTGCCTCTGGTAACCATAAATTTGATGACTCTTTCTACAAGTTTGTTTTTGAAGTATAATTGAGCTACAACACCATATTAATTCCTGTACACAATATAGTGATTCAATATTTCTATACCTTTCAAAATGATCACCAAGAAATTCTTTTTTTTTTTTTTTTTTTTTTGTGGTACGCGGGCCTCTCACTGTTGCGGCCTCTCCCATTGCGGAGCGCAGGCTCCGGATGCGCAGGCTCAGCGGCCATGGCCCACGGGCCCAGCCGCTCCGCGGCACGTGGGATCTTCCCGGACCGGGGCACGAACCCGTGTCCCCTGCATCGGCAGGCGGATTCTCAACCACTGCGCCACCAGGGAAGCCCCAAGAAATTCATTTTTAACCAAAATCTTCCTGACACCCTCTAGCTCCTGTCTTTGGTAGGCTGTCTAATGACTAACTCAAGCTGGAAGCACAGGAGAATCCCAGAAGCTACCACTCCCTCAACCCTCATATCTAATCAGCCACCAACCCTTGATGACCCTACCTATGAATATCCTTAGAATTCAGTTCTGGCACTGTTTTAGTTCAAGCCCTATCTGTTCTCTTGCTGCTCTAATCAGTTCCTACAGGTCACCCTGGCTCAACTTCCAATCCGACCTCCATGTTGCATTCACTGAGCTTTCTAAAATATAAATCTGATCCTGCCTGTGTTCTGAGATGCATGAAGCAGGAGTCCAAATTGACAGGTATCAGAGGAATTGTGGATTATATGCAGATTTTTTTTAAGATGTTGGGGGTAGGAGTTTATTAATTAATTAATTTATTTTTGCTGTGTTGGGTCTTTGTTTCTGTGCGAGGGCTTTCTCTAGTTGTGGCAAGTGGGGGCCACTCTTCATCGCGGTGCACGGGCCCCTCTCACTATCGCGGCCTCTCTTGTTGCGGAGCACAGGCTCCAGACGCGCAGGCTCAGTAGTTGTGGCTCACGGGCCCAGCCGCTCCACGGCATGTGGGGTCCTCCCAGACCAGGGCTTGAACCCGTGTCCCCTGCATTAGCAGGCAGATTCTCAACCACTGCGCCACCAGGGAAGCCCTATATGCAGATTTTATATGTGCATTTTTCCAATGAGATGGCCCATTTTATTCAGAACTTCAGGGGAATATATTTCCATAGAAAAGCTGAGATCTACAGTTTGAGCTCAAGTTGTTTATCTGGGATGAAAGGGATTTTTCATGGCCTGGCTACTGCTTATCTGGCCAGTCTTATCGTCTGCATCTCCCTCCCTGCCATCCCTCCCCAATTAACACTCCAACAATATAAAACTGCTTATGATTCCTAAAATATGCCATATAATTGTATGCCTCCATGTGCTTTTGAGCATGTTGCTCGCTTTGCAATGCCTTTTCTCTTTCCTTTACCCACTCTTGTCTGCTTGTAAAATTTATCTTTCAAAATCCAGCTCCAGCAACATCTCCAGAGAGCCTTCCCTGGTTCCCTCCCCAAAAGAGTTAACCAATCCCATTTATGAGCCACCTCTTTTTCTTACATAGGCTTCTGGTTTGCCTGTATTTTTGCTCATAAAAAAACTGAAATATTTTAATGAGACATTTTTATTGAAGTATAACATACCTGCAGAAGCGAGCAAACCATAAACGTGCAGCAGCTCAATGATTTTTACAAAGTGAATTATACCTGTGTAACTATCCCTATGATCATTTATAGAACATTGCCAGGACCCCAAAAGCCTCTCTTGTGCTTCATCCCAGTCATTACATAACCCCAAATGTAACCACTGTTCTGATTTCTTTTATCATAAATTAGTTTGCCCATTTAAAAAAGTCTCATAGTCTTGTATCTAGCTTCTTCGATTCAACATACTGGGTGTTAGACATATTCATGTTGTTTCTAGTAATGGTGGTCTGTTGATTTGTAGGGCTGTATAGTATTCCTTTATATGAATATACCACTTATGTATCCTTTTTCACTACTGATAGACGTTTGAATTGTTTCCATTTTTAGTTACTAAGAACAAAGTTGTTTTGAACATTCTTGGCTATGTCTTTCAGTTACCATGTATATGCATTTCTATGAGGTATTATATGTCCCAAAGTGAAATTTCTCCATTATAGGGTATGTGAATATTCAGCATTAGGAGACACTGCCAAATACTGTTCTAAAGCGGTTGGGTCACTCCCATTAATAGTGTATGAGAGTTCTAGTTGCTCTATATTCTCACCATTACTCATCCATTTCGGGTTCCAAATTTTAGCTACTTTGGTGACAGTGTAGTAGTACCTCCCTGAGGTATATTACACTGAATTTTATTTCTATCTACACTTCTCAATACTGCTTTCCTTGAGGTCATGAGACTATGTCTCATTCAGCATCGTGTGTCAACATGGACAGTACCTGGCACACACAGGGTGCTAAGGAAAAGTTTTTTCAGTGAACACACTGTAGGAGAAGAAATAAGGGGCTAAGAAGTCTTCCTAATGCCAAAATCAAGCTTTTTAGGTAAGTGACCATCTATATTGTCTAAGTTTAAGTCCTATTCATCAGACATGTTTGAGTGTCCACTTACTGCCAGTATTATTCTTCTGGTATTTTCTCAAGGACTCACTAGCTATATACTTCATAGCATTGACCAGGAATGTATACACCAGAGCTGTGACAATTCTAACCACAGAGTTAAAAGAGAGCTTGAAATACAATTGTATACCTCCTGCTTTCTGACAAAATCTAAGCCATCCAAAGCAGGAAAGAAGCTAATCCTTATTTAAAGATACCCAGTGATACAAATCAAACCCACAATGAGATACCATCTCTCAATGAGACACGTTTACTAGGATGGCTATAATCAAAAAGATGGATAAAAACAAGTGTTGGTGAGAATGTGGAGAAAATGGAAATTTCATATATTGCTGGTAGGGATATAAAATAGTGTAGCTGCTTTGGAAATCAGTTTGGCAGTTGCTCAGAAAGTTAAAGGTTGAGTTACTGGGGCTTCCCTGGAGGCGCAGTGGTTAAGAATCCGCCTGCCAGTGCAGGGGACACAGGTTCGAGCCCTGGTCCGGGAAGATCCCACATGCCGTGAAGCAACTAGGCCTGTGCACCACAACTACTGAGCCTGTGCTCTAGAGCCCGCATGCCACAACTACTGAGCCCATGTGCCACAACTACTGAAGCCCACGTGGCTGGAGCCTGTGCTCCGCAACAAGAGAAGCCACCGCAATGAGAAGCCCATGCACCACAATGAAGAGTAGCCCCCACTTGACACAACTAGAGAAAAGCCCAAGCACAGCAATAAAGATCCCATGCAGCCAAAGATAAAATTAAAAAAAAATAAGGTAGAGTTACCAAAAGATCCATAAATTCTACTCTAGGTATACACCTAGAGAATTGAAAATTTATTCACCTAAAAAGTTGTACATGAATGTTCACAGCAGCATTGTTCATGATAACCAAAAAGTAGAAATAAGCCAAACGTCCATCAGCTGATGAGTGGATAAACTGTAATATATACATACAATAGAATATTATTCAGCCATAAAAAGGAGTGCTACAACATGGGTGAATCTTGGAAATATTTTGCTAAGTGAAATAAGTGAGACAGACACAAAGTGAGACACATTCCATCTATATAGAATATCCAGAATAGGCAAAATCCATAGAAACAGAAATTAGATTAGTAGTAGCCAGGCGCTGGAAGAAGGGATAAATGGGCAGTGATGGATGATGCGTGCATGTTGTCTTTGGGGTGATAAAAATACACTAAAATTAGATAATGGCGATGATTGCATTACTCTGTGACTACTCTAAAAACCACTGAACTGTACACTTTTAAAGTGTGAATTTTATGGTATGTAAATTATATCTCAGTAAAGCTGTCATACAACACTTTAAAGTGTTAAATTTTACTTTTTTGCATACTTCTTATTTGAATTATTTGCAGTAAGCATGTATTACTCCTGCAATTTCAAAAAAAAACTGAAATTTTTTGTTTTTTGTGGTTTTTTTGCCATGCGGCATGTGGGATCTTACTTCCCCTGACCAGGGATTGAACAGGCACCTCCTCCAGTGTAAGAGTGAAGTCTTAACCACTGGACCACCATGGAAGTCCCCCAAAACTAAAGTTTTCATTTTTTAAAAAATAAATTTATTTATTTTTGACCGCATTGGGTCTTTGTTGCACTGCGCGGGCTTCTCATTGCGGTGGCTTCTCTTGTTGCGGACCACATGCTCTAGGCGCGCAGGCTTCAGTACTTGTGGCTCATGGGCTCTAGAGCGCAGGCTCAGTAGTTGTAGCCCACGGGCTTAGTTGCTCCGCGGCATGTGGGATCTTCCCGGACCAGGGCTCGAACCCGTGGTCCCTGCATTGGCAGGCGGATTTTTAACCACTGCACCACCAGGGAAGCTCAAAACCAAAGTTTTTAAAAATACATTTATGATTTGTATTTTTCTTTTTCTTGTGAAGATCTTGCACAAACATATTCCTTGTCACATTAACACCTCTCCTTTTTCTCTCATCAACCCAGCCTGGTCTCCTAAAGAACTGGTGTCTTTATTCTTTAGGTGGATGTTAGCCCAGAAGAAGAATGCCAAGGAATATGATCTTGCAGTAGGACAGGGTTTCGAGGGGCATTTGGTTTATATAAGAAGAGCCTAGAAGAAAGGTGGCTGGTTCCTTCCCTCACTGTCCTCTGGAACAACCTCTTAATGAAGTTTGACTAGCTTGTCCAATATCCTCATCTATTTTTTCTCTTCTGGCCGCTTGAAGAGGAAAATACAAAACAACAAGTAGCAGCATAAACCATGATATTCTAGTATACTACTGTCATCATTGATTACTTTTAAACGTTTCTTCTCCCCTTAGTTTTTTTCCTTGCTCCAATCGTTAAAAATAAATAAATCCCTCTAATCCTGTGCTTCTCAAAACGTGGTTTCCAGACCAGCAGCATCAACATCACTTGAGGACTTGTTGGAAATGTAAAATATCGTCCCGTCCCGCATCTGCACGAGGCGTCTGACACTCTGGGGGTGGGGCCCCGCGAGCAGGGCGTTAACAAGCCCTGCAGGTGATTCTGAGGCACAGCGCCCGTTTTAGCATCGTTAAATAGTGCTTTTTCTTAGCCAGCAGCTTTTCAGTATAATATACAGTAGTAGGCGCTACAGATTTGCTGAGTCACCTTCCTTTCCCTTAACCCTAACCGTCCATTCACCACTCTGGATTCTTTCCCCAACCTGTAGCCTCAGCATTTTCTCTCCCATCTTGGAATCGGATTGCTCCTTTCTGAATATCAACTCAAGTGTGTGGCCCTTTAAAATGTGTCTGGCTATTGCCAACAATACCCTTGTAAGAGATCCTCATAGCACTTCCTGGAAAGAAAGATAAGAGGATATCATGAAAAGAGCTATTTTTGTTTAAATATTTATGGCACTTATTTTTGTGAAAATAAATGCCCCACTTCTATTCACAAACTTGAATGTGCAAAGAGGAATTTGATTTTTAAAACACATATTCCTGGGTCTCAGATTCTGGTTGTAGATGCAATATCTGGGGTGGAGTCTGGTCATCCTCATTCTCACAAGGGCCCCAGGTGATTCTGAAGGTGGTGGGCTTGCTTCCTTTGAGAAACACTGCACAAAGCTGGAGAATTAGGGTGGGGCTCGCAGACCTCTCCCCTTTGCAAAGTCGACACTCACTGGAAAATCTATACAATTAAAAAAAAAAAGTAACACGGGACCTACACCTTTCTGGAACATTTTTCATGTCTTTAATTTAGTGGCTTAGTGCTTAGGAAATCTTTAAATCAAGTTCTTAGACTCTCAAGATTAAAAAAAAAAAATGTTATTAACACCTGAAGGGTAAACCATTAATGTAGGGGGAGTTGTTCTTTTAGATGTGAAAGTTATTCTTGAACAATACATGTCCCGACTAATTGTAGAAACAGTCCTGAATAAAGTACCTTTATAATATACTTATATTCTCCTAGTATGTAACTTTGAGATATATAAAGTTTTATTCCTTCTAAAGTTTATGAGGCAGTTGTCACTTTGAAGGAAATTTTTTCTTCGATTGTTTGAAGTGGACAGTACGTATTAGTGGATGAAATGAATATATATACTATATATTGCTTGAAAGAGACCATGACTGTGCATCAGTTGCTAGGATGTAAGATGATTATCTGTTCCCAGTTCAGTGTTACGTCCTGTTAAACTTTGTAAGGATTGTTTTTTCTGCCAGCGTCATCTTAATATTTTTACTTGTGAAGTGCTGGAACAAATGACTATATTTTTGGTCTCATAAAATAAAAGAGTTGCCCAACCTCAGCATTATTGGCATTTTGGCCTTAATAATTCTGTGTTGTCCTGTGCATTGCAGGATGTTTAGAAGCATCCTTGGCCTCCACTCACTAGATGTTAGTAGCACCTCCCCCTCAAGTTGTGACAATTTATAAATACCTCCAAACAAGTGAATGTCAGCTTGGGAGATTTGTGTTATTAAAATATCAATATATTGGGTATAACTTTAATACCAAGGTTTTTGGAGAAAGTGTTTTCCACTTACATATTCTGCTCTCCCACTGGTTTGCTGGGAAAACCCTTTAATTTTCCTATTTCTTCAGTGATACAGTGACCCCAAGTACCACATGGCTTTGTAGTGGAAAAAAAAGGCAAAATGAGAAAGTATTAAAAATTCACATAAACATAGCTTTAGTCGCCTTTTTGTCAGATGGGAAATAGACAAATTTGGTTTGCTGGGACCATGGCACAGGGCTGGGCAGAAGTTAAAGACACTGCTTTGCCTTAAATTTGTTGTCTTCCTGGACCTGTTGACCTGAATAAACAACTACAAGAATGTCAGAAAACCAAGGACATGGGATTGCGATAACATATTGTAGAAAGTGAGAGCACAACAGCTATGTATGTCCACCAAGTATTTCTGGTTCACCTGGTTCCCTTCCAGGCATCTGAGAGGATAGCATCTCTTGGTTGGATGGGGTCATGTGACTCTTCCTGGCTAATGAGGTGGGAGCACACAAGACACAAGTCTACCTGTCTGGAGTATTTAATTTACTTGAGAAACCCTCGAGTTCTTTTTCCTCGTGGCATAGTAATCAGCAACACTTGAGATATGGTTTTTCCATCAGCCTGAATCTGAGTGAGTGCTGTGAGCAGAGCCCTCTGCTGAAACATGATGGATGTGTATCATTTGTTTTAAGCCAGGGATTGGCAAACTTCTTCTGGAAAGGGTGAGATAGTATTTTAGGTTTTGCCCATCATAATGTCTCTATCATTACTACTCAACTTTGCTGTCCTGTGGCATGAAATCGGCCATGAAAAAATATGTACGTGAATGGATGTAGCTGTATCTCCCCCTTCCCCAAACTATTTACAAAAGCAGACAGAGGGCCACTTGGCCCAGGGACTATATTTTGCAGATCCCTATTTTAAGTCACAGAGGTTTCAGGATTGTTACTGCAACATAACCTAGCCTATCTTGATATACTGTCAGCTGTGAGATGAACCCCCAAATGAGTCTTCATCTGTGTTGTCATCTATCCTGCTCCCTCTCAACAATGCACTTTCTCTCTCCTTCAAGCCTAATTTAACTGGCCAGAATCTTTGTTTCAGTAACTACTATTTCATAATGTGCGAAAGAAAGGCAGAAAAGGCCTTTCCTTCTTAACACCTAATCACAAGGCCTCTTCAGCTCAAACCTGAATCACCAAAGGTCGGCAAGTCATTGGTTCTCATATTTTAGCAGGCATCAGAATCACCCAGAGGGCACAGATTGCTGGGTTTTACCCTCAGAGTTTTTGATTCTATAGGTTTGGGAAGAATTTGTCTAGTAGTGTAGTTCATGTCTGATCTTAAAGACAGTGATCAAGTTCTAATAAAGCAGTAATTTTTTTTCCCCCAAGCTTCACCAGGCATACAAATTGGCTGAGGAGCTTGTTAAAATGCAGATTTACCTCAGTAGATTTGAGGTGGGGCCTGAGATTTTTAAAAATTTATTTATTTTTGGCTACGTTGGGTCTTCATCGCCATCCTCAGGCTTTTTCTAGTTGCGGCAAGCAGGGGCTACCCTTGGTTGCGGTGCGCGGGCTTCTCGTTGCGGTGGCTCTAGGGATGCACAGGCTTCAGTAGTTGTGGCTCGCGGGCTCTAGAGCGTAGGCTCAGTAGTTGTGGCACATGGGCCTAGTTGTCCCGCGGCATCTTCCCGGACCAGGGATCGAACCTGTGTCCCCTGCATTGGCAGGAGGATTCTTAACCACTGCACCACCAGGGAAGCCCTGAGACCTGAGATTTTGATAGTGATTAGTGGTCAGGCTGAGTACACTAATTGCTGCTAGGAGCTGAAGGATTCTAATCTCTCTTTTTAGCCCTAGGCTTAGCATAGTGTTTAGCTTAGTGCCAAGCACAGTTCATGTGCTTAAGTCTTGAATAACCTCAGGTCCACTTTGACATCACTCACACCTAACTGGTTAGCAAATCCTTTTGGTTCTACTATCAAAACGTATAAAGCATCCAACCACTTGTCACAACCCTTACTGTAACACTCTGACCTTGGCCACCACCATCTCTGGGCTGGATTATTTCACCAGCCTCCTAATTGGGCTCCCAGCTCCTGCTGTTTCTCCACCCTCCCTCTCGCTGCTAATACACACTTACTGTAAATTCTTTATATAGCAGCAAGAGGGTTTAAGACACAGGTCGATCACGTTACTCCTCTGCTTAAGACTATGCACACAGTGACTCCCCATTTCACTCAGTAAAAGCCAGAGTCCTTACAATGGCCTATCAGGTTTTACCTGACTGGCCCTCTTTTATGTCTTTGACCTCATCTCCTACTCTGCTCTAGCCACTGTGGCCTCCTTGCTGTCCCTTGAACCCACCAAGCACACTCCCATCTCAGATCCTGGGCACTTGGTTTTCCCTCTACCTGGAAAATTCTTCCTCCAAGATAAGTGCGTGACCTTCTTCCTCACTTCCTCCAGTGTTGGCTCAAATGTCACTCAGTAAGGCTCTTCCTGACCACCCTATTTTTTTTCTCTACCTCTTCACTATTTACTTTTCTCCTCACTTACAATGTAAGCTCCATGAATATAGAAATTTTTGTTTTGTTCACAATCCCTAGAATTACAGAGTTCCTAAGACATAGTCAGGTACTCAATAAATATTTGAATGAATAGATAACAGACTGCAGTTAACTGGAATATCTTGAGGCTGGAGGCTGCTGCTATTTCTCTAGGCTCCCTCAGGATACACTGTGCTTACCAGTATTACTCATTTTACTCCCCAGGGAACAGTGGTTTGGTAGAATCCATTTCTAAATCCCCTTTTCAGGAAATTTAAATTATAAATTGGTCATTTACTGTTGTCAATACAACATTATGTTGCTGACTTTTCCACGGATTATATTCCTTTTAATACATTTTCTTCCAGGACTTGGCCTCTTTTTTGTTCACCGTCCACAGCCTTATTACAAGGCTGTAATAATTCTCTTGGAGAAAAAAAAAAAAAAGATGTCGCGTTTCATTTAACGTTCTCAAAAGTTTTAGGTAAATCTAAAACAAAAGGAAAAAATTCTGATTCGTAATACTCAGGCCTGTTGGATACATGTCATCTTAAGGGAGCTTAATATTATTTTTCACATGAGTTCAGAGTTTTAAGACTTAAAAAAAAAATCCATCTTGCTCATTTCAAACGCGTTCTACAGAGACCTCCTAGGTTACCAGGTGATTGTTTTGTGGGGGTAGCGGCAACTTGTCTTCAGACCTTCCGGGGTGTGGGGTCTGCTTGCTCTGCATACAGAGGAATTCTACAAGGTAGGACTGCACCACCCACCCCACGCACCCCTCACTTGAAGAAACCGTTGCCCCCCCCCCCGCGCCCCGCCTCGACCCCTCCAACCCCCACCCAATAAGGACTCTTCGCAGGGAAGTCGCCAGCTCCAGATCCAGCGGCTTGACACCTATTGTCCCCGTTTGGACGTCAAGCGACTTCGCCTGAAGGACCCTAACTTCGATTTCGCCCCAAACTGCAGGCACCGCTCTGGCAGCCTCCCGGGGTCTGTGCCGAGCTGCACCGGGCGGCCGCGCCCCAGGCCAGGGGCTTGGGCAGGCCGGGCGGGAGGCCTGGCGGGCCCTTCCCCGCAGGCGTTCGCGCCGGGCAGCCCGAGCGGCCTCGAAGGCCCCCGCCCGCCGCTTCTCCCGCCCCCTCCGCCCCAGAGGGCTGGGTGCCTAAGTCCCTCCCGCTCCCGGCTCTCCGCCTCACTAGCAGCGGCTCTCGGTGCAGCGGGGACCGGGAGCAGCGGCCTGTGCCCAAGGAGCGCACGACACTGCTCGGAACGAACCGCCACCCTTGCCCCCTCAGCCGCCCACTCGGGATCTCCAGCGGCCTCCGCGCGCGCACGGTGAGCGCCACCCTGGACCAAGGCGCTGAAGGGGAAGCGGGCCGCTGCCTGGAGTGTCCTTTACCCCCGGATCGGCTGGATCTTCGCGAGGGGCTCACTCCTCAAGTCTCCCCCCCCCCCCCGCCCCCGGTCATTTCCAGTGCCCTCTTCACCCTTCTCCGCCCCTCAGCCCTGATCTCTCTCTTCCCTCCCTTCCTCGGAGGGCGGCGAAAGCCGGCCCTCCCCGGTGGGGACCGTTGCTTTGGCCGTTGGCGGCCTGTGCTGTGAGGCCCCGCCCCCGGCGCGAGCCTCGGTGCCCCGGGGCGTGTAGGCCAAGCCGGCAGCCCGCGCGGGGGAGGGGCGGGGCGGGGGGCGGGGCGAAGCCCGTCCGGGCGCCCCGCTGGCGGGTCGCGCGCGTGCCCGCGGCCCCTTCCTGCCCCGGCGGCGTGCCCCGGCTCCGTCCCCGTCCCCGTCCCCGTCCCCACCCCCACCCGCTCGCGCAAGCTCCCGCCAGCTGCGCGTTTTGTCCCGCGTCTCGCCCCGTCCGCCGCCTGACTCGCCACTCTTGTCCTTCCTCCCGTTTTTTCTTCTCTCTCCTCACGGTCTCAAGATGCCTTCGGCCACCAGCCACAGCGGAAGCGGCAGCAAGTCGTCCGGACCGCCACCTCCTTCGGGTTCCACCGGGAGTGAGGCGGGGGCCGGGGCCGCCGCGCCGGCTTCTCAGCACTCCACGACCGGCACCGGCGCTGTCCAGACCGAGGCCATGAAACAGATTCTCGGGGTAATCGACAAGAAACTTCGGAACCTGGAGAAGAAAAAGGTGCCAGGAGTTGGCGGGGAAGGGGGGGTTTGATGCTCCGACCCTGACTGCCGCAGCCTTCACTCTCCCCGTCTCGGACGCTTCCCCTCTACCCGGCCCCCAGCCCTCAAGCCCGGCCTCCCCAGTAAAACCGGAGCTTCGTGCGCAGAGAGCGGGCTCCGCGGGGAGGTGCTTGTCACCTGACCCTGACCCGGACGCGGCGCTGGCCCCCAGGTCTTTTTATGACTCTCCTCGTGCCCAGGCCCTTGGCCTTTGGGACTGGGTTGTGTGAGGGTGGGGGCCTGTGCCGTCGCCGGCCGTAACTGTGCGATGGATGCCCCTCTCTCCGTGGCCGAGGCCCCATTTCTTCGAGGGGGTCAGCGGGGGGAAATGAAGAGGTCCCGGGGTAGGGGGCGTTCAGGGTCCACCCGACTGCCTCGTGGAGTTGGGGCGGCCTGTAGCCTTGGGGCTTGTCCGCTCCGTTACCAGGTGCTTGAGGCCTGCGCCGTGGCCCCTCTTCTCCGTTGGGAGGGAAGTGGACGGAGGATGGCTTGTCCATCCGGCCCCTCTAGAGGAGGTCTTCGATTTGCTACTCCCGCCCCCATCTGACGGGCGGCCTTACGTTGCCTTCTTTGTTTCAATTGTCTGGGTGCCCCCGCGAGCCTCACGCTCCACTCGATCCCGGGAAGATTTTTTGCAGCGGCTTTTTGTCCTTCTGGGATACTATAAAGAGGGATGGGAGGGAGACTGTGCTGATCGGGACTCGGGGGAGGGGGTGGGGGTGGGTCCGGGTAAGACGGAGGGGCTCGCTGGGTCTCTGGGCACATGGAGAGCGCGTCTAACATGGCGGCGGCTGCGGGGAGAGGGAAGAGCTTTACAGGAGCTGCATTGTGAGCACAAAGCGAAAGCAGAGGGGGAGGGCAGAGACCAGGCAGCCGCCCCAACTGGCCTCCCTCAACCCCCCACCAAAAAGAAAAATCGAGCCACACCCACAATTTTTTGGATTCAGTGTTCAGCCAGTCTAGGTCACACAGTGAGGTTTGTCTTCAAGTTGGCCTTTTGTTTTATGCTTTCAGCGCAGGACTGTGCCAGCTCAGTTTAGAGGGACACACGTGTGTGTGTGTGTGTGTGTGTGTGTGTGTGTGTGTGTGTGTGTGTGTGTGTGTGTGTGTGTGTAGAGATAGGGTTTTGGCAGAGTGGATAATTCAACCTTCAGTAACGTTGGAGGTGGAAAGGGAAAACGAATCAGTAGTACAAAAATGGGGTAATTACAAATGTGACTTATTATGCAAACTTTTGCATTTTACCTTAAGAAAATAACTTTAATAGGTTCTGCTTGTCTGCCTCTAGTAAAATATTTATTATAGCATCTTGAATTTTGAAGAAGTAATTTTAAAATGTTTAATTAGCTAGACACGTTACTTAAGATGTTGAGGTAGTAAATACTTGGCTAAAATTTGGGCTCTGGGAAATAACTTGAAGAACACTGGTGATATTTAGGCCTTAATTATTTTAATTGCGTGTTTAATGATTCATTTTACATTTTGGGGGGAGTTTTAAAACATTTTTAGAGTTTTAAAATTCTTCTGTGTGGTTTATTATAAATGAGTTAAATAATAGATTTATCAGTATTAACAAAGCAACAAAAGCATTTTAATTGTTAAGGAGCTGCATTCAAATATGTAATAGGAAAAGCACGCCCAAGACCAGTGTCTTCTGAGTCTGCCATCTGATTTAGTTTTTGTAATCTGTATTTGAAATTGAGACTTAGGTACCTTTTAAAAACATCTTAATGTAGCAGTAATCCTCTCAATCTGGTTGTTGCTTGAATGGTTTTTGTTTTCAGAATTCCTAAGAAATCTGTTTTCTTCTAGGATGGGAATCAGAAGATAAATATTAATGTAATATTTGAGGTGTGGACATCTTAATATAGATATTTATATTTTCATGACTGAAAAATGATTCTTGTAAGATGTTTATAATAAAAATCAAGCACTGATTAGCAGGTACCTTAGTTGTGAGGTGGCTGTTAGATTCTAGTATGCATCTGAAAAAATTAGAAATCTTGTTTCATAAGCCCTGTGAGGCCCTGAACCATGCCAGGTCATTCACGTGTATAGGTTTGTATTACTGTATATTGCCTACCCCCTCCCCCCCAATTATAAAGGAGAAAGTAATGTAATTATTATTGCAGAGATTATAGACTAGGCTAGTAAATACTGAAAAATTCCCTTGTAGTGATGGAGATTTAACGTACTACACAAAGTAAGAAATGAATTTCGTATCTTTTTTTCTGTCTTCTCAGTGTTTGGTTGCTAGATAGCAGAAATGTCAAATTACAGTTACGTGAGGCTTTTTGATAACTAATAGACTGAGCCACATACTTGTTAAATAGTTGATTTGAGTTGGCAGTACTGATGTGACTTAATTACTATTAAAACTATAGGTTTTACTTTTTGAGAAACTCAAGGCATTTGGGTTTTCCTCTAAGCACATCTAGTTCCTAGTTTAAATGGAATTTTTTCCATATCTAGATGATTTACTGTATGAAAGGATTTAACTGTTCTTCATTTTTTAACAGTGAGCATTTCTAATACACCTAAAGTAGGATTTACTTTACAAAGTAGTTTTGAACCTTTTCAGAAACGCTTGTGGAGTAAAGGAAGAGACTATTTATAACTGGATTCCTTTTTACTTCAGTTCCTTAAGCAAGTTATATTTGAGTTGTATTTTAGTTTTGACCTTTTCATGAGAGCCTTCTGGACAAAATGCCTTTTTCCAGGGATTCTAAAATCAAGTATTCTGATAAAAATTATTGCTTGATAAGTAACATCACAACGAGACATAGAGAATTGGAATAATTTTATTGTACTTCATTGAAAAAACAAAGTTATTTGTTAATTTTTTAGTAAGTTGAGCCGTTAGAGGAAAGCTAAGCATCTGTCCAGTGAGAATGCATGCTTAACTTTGATGAAATATGATCCTATTATGTAATGCAACTAAATGGCCTGGTGGTTTTTTGAAATTTGGGCTTATAAAGACTTCATGAGTGTTTAGCATAGAGAAGAAATGCAACTATAATAAAAAGAGTCAAGTATAAATCTTTCAACTGATTAAAGGACAAGTAATAATGAATTGAGTGATTGCCTAGTTTTCTTCATCAGTTTCTTGGCATAGAACTGGGCTGTAGCCTATGCAAGATGATATTTTGAAACCAAGTCTTAATTTTAACTCAAGAGAGAGCTCATTTATATTGTAAGATGTAATCAGTTTTGATGTAGAATAGAGGACATTTTAATAGGTGACATTTAAAATTGTTATGCTCTTTGCAAATATATTAAGTTCAGACAGTAGAGACTTTGGTAGGTAAAAGATTAATCAGTGTTGTCTAACAAAATTGCCTGACAGTTTTGTAACCAATAGGTGACCAGAAGTGATAGCCAAAGTGTACTGTTTTTCATACTTCCTAAAGTCTTTTTGCTCTTTATATCTTTGCAGTTAACATTATTCTGAAAAATGATGCTATCTGTGTTAGAAAGGATAACATTTCTTTCCAGAGCAATGCAGTATGCCTCCATTTAGAATTTTCAGTGCAGCTGTTGTACAGATTTCTTTTAAGTATTTTGAACAAAAACATTCATAATTGTTTTATAAGCAAAATCTTTTCTTGGGGATAACATCTGAAGTTTTTGTTGACAGTTAAAATCGCTGATGTGTTGATTTCTCCATTGGTTGCCTGAACTATTCCTCTGCAATGCAGAGGGCAAGATTACTTTGTTTTGCATTCACCTTGTCACAGAAAAAAAAAAAGTATAATGCTTAATTTGTTTCTCTCTGCCTGTCTGGGTGTGCTCTGTGAGTGTGTGACATAGAGAAGTGTTTAATATTTGAATTTCGAAAGGAAAAGGTGTGAATTCTGTCATGTGATAACATCACTACCTTTTCCTAGAATGAGAGTAGAATCCTCAGCATGATAATGAGAATGTCTTGTCTTAACCTGGCCATATTACTTTACTCTAGGATCATTCCCATGTGGCAGATATTTCTATCAGAATACATTTTGTGTGACTTAGAGATTAAGCATACAATTTGTCATAATTTTACATAATTAATTTCTTAGTTTACATTTAGAATTAGATGAGGATTAGCCTAGTACTACTTCATCCTTAAAAAATTACTAAATACTTGCAAAAGTTTAAACTTACAACAATATGGCCTTAATTTTATTATCATACTATTACAGAATCTGAGATATTTTAAGAGCTTAAAGCCATCTGAGAATTTATTCCAATTTATTTTACAGAAGAGGAAATTGAGATGCTCATGTAAAATGACCCAGGTTGAAATGGGTGAATTCCAAGGTCTCTTGTAATGTTTTAGAGGGATAATTAGAATTTGTAATGCTCTGCAACATAAGTGTAATTTTTCATGTTTAAGCTGATCCTGTAGAAACAAGTAAAGCCTTTTACTTCAAATACTTTAATGTTAAGAGTTCCTCTGTTTATAAAAGCTGCAAGCAAAAGAAAAAAGCTTTTTATTTTTCTTTGATAGACCTTTATTAACGTCTCATTGCTAAATTTCTGTTTGTAGGCTGTCTAAGTAATGGGCTCCAGCAACTAGCAGTACAGCTGAAGTCCCATTGTACCAGGTATCATTGGGACATCCCTATTGTTGTAATGAAATGAACTCTTAAAGTTTAAACTCTGAAGTTTCTCTTTATGCTTAGGTAAGCCCCAAATGCACATTTGCCAGTCTACTCAAATTTGGTATGTTATAGACCAGAAGATTTGGGGATAGCATCACCAGTAGAGAAATCAGAGGTGTGTCAACCTTTACATCTTAATTTTTGTCTTTCAAGCTTCTGGATATTTTTTAATAGTTGGTTTATTTTGGGGGAGGAAATGAATAGTATGTATGCAGTAGAGAAGAATGAGAGGAGTAGCAGAAGAGAAGGTCAGCCAAAGTTGGAATTGTAAGGTGCTTGACTTCTCATCTTTTTATTTCTCCCACTAGCTATATACCAGTGCTTTTGTTGGATAGAGCATGAGTGTAAAAACATAGATGAAAGAGACCTTATTGAGCAGAGTTCAGAATTGGTATTTCCTGGGGAAAGGGGAAGGTACGCTTCTTGACCATGCAGTCTGCTTCCTTTAACTTCTGTGCTACCCATTGTCTGTACACTTCCTTTACATTTTTATATTGCCTTATGTTCTTACCTTATGTACTTTCCTAAATAGGTGGTAAGCTCCAGGAGGGCAGAGACTATTACTAACATCACACCCCGTGCCTTGAGTAGGGCATATGCTAAATCAGTATTTGCTAGTTTGGGTAAATCATTACATAGAAGTATTTGTAGCTTCATCAGTAAAACCCTGTTAAAATGGATTAATCCATGAGGGGGAAAATGCTTTTTGTACAGAGCTGTTTACTTGCACTGTTTTTTATTGAAATGGGATTTTTCCTGAAGGATTTTTTTTAAGTGAGTAGAGTTGATGAGTAGGCAAATAGAACACACTTATTTTAGAATGTAGGTATTGTAAGCAAGGTATGTTAGTAGTCTTAGGAAGGAGGACAGGTGATTGTTGGTTGGTATTTGAACCATTGTAAATTATTAGAAATTTCATTGCATTCCCTTTAATACTCTTACCCACACATAAAAGTAGCTGAAATATACTTTAATCATTGGGAAAAAATCTTTGGTCTCCATTTTAAATGAATTACAGTTCACATCTTTCTACATTTATATACTCCCAGCAGAGTATATAAACCAGTTGTACCGACTCATCCTAATGCGTAGTTTGGTTAAAGCAACTAATAATTCAAGACACTTGTTAAGATTATCTATGATCATTTGTTTTTCTTTTTTTTCTTTTTTTTTTCGATCATTTGTTTTTCAAATGCACAAGCTTTATTTAGACTTTATAAGAATATAATTCAAAGTAGGTGATGCTGAAACTCTTTAAACTTTTTCATTTTCCTGCTAGGGTCAGGTGCTTCCATTCATTCAGACTTAAATACATATTTACTGCCATGGACAAGGAATGAAGGTTTTTACAGTATCTTTTTTTTTTTTCTCTTTTCAGTTGGACAAAAATCTTGTCAAATTAAACTCCTGGTTAGTTATCTGCCTGAAAAATTATCTTACAGTGGGACCTTAGATAACATCTAGTTTAGCATCCTTTTTCTGTTTTTCAGTGTTCAGGAATCCTTCAGTCTTGACAGGTATTCATTAAGTTTCTGCATTAATCATTCTTCTAGGGCCTGGTAGAATGTTCATTTTTCAGTGAAAGTCTATTTCATTTTTGGACAACTCTTTAAGTTCATGATGTTAGAGTTACATTCCTGCCACCACTGTTTAATACTTTGTTTTCTATAACAACTCAGACTTCTGCATGTGAAGGCTTCCAGCATTTGAAGAGAGCTGTTATGAATCATCAATGGATTGTACTGTATGTTCTCTACCTCCTTTTAAAAATTGAAGAAAACTTGATTCTTACTACCTTTCCTGTCTTCTATGAATTTTACTAACTAAGTCTCAATTGAATTGGTGGAAGGTGAATTGGAGGCAGGGTCAGCTGCCTACCACTGTGTGGGCAAAGTCAGAACTGATGTTTCTAGATGAAGAACAGGAATGCAGGGTTTGGGGACTTGAAATAATCTGTAGAAGGGCCACTGAAGATTATGGCAAGATGAGAGGAAGAGAAATCTTTGTCTTTCTGTGTTTCCATTCGTCATTCTACAGGTTCTTTCAGTACTACAGACGTGATTTATTTGGTCTGGAGATGTAAAATAATTTAAGATATAGCTAGGCGTTCTTACCACTTTTGTTATTTTAGACTTCATTTTTAAGTATTCTGCCTCAGTTTGGAGATCGCCTTAATTGAGAACAAGAGTTAACATAGTTTCCTAGATAGTGGAGCTAAAGATGTTGTCTCTCCTAATCTTTCTTGTTGTGACTGTTTACAGTTGTCTAGTTGAAGAATTTTTGGTTTTTTTGGAGTCTATCATCTCTTTGCCATTTCTTTTTAACTGTTTAATTTAACAATATTTTAAAAATTATTCATCTGTGTAATTTGTTGGTTATCACAGGAAGGAAGGAAATCTCTGGAGAACAGCTATTTTGGATATTTATCTTCTGGCACCCTCATGGCACTGTAGTGAATTTTTAAAAAACATTTCAATAAAGTAACTTTGGTGGTGATGAAAAAATCTTTTGGAAGAATGGAAGATCTAGGTGTACTGTGATTCTGGAGAAAGAAAAGGAGGAAAACGGCAGCAGAAGGGCAGAAATGAAACGTAGCGGTGGCTGGAATACAGAGTGGGCAAGTGTTGAGGCACACATAATTTTTCTGGGATATATGACCTTAGGCAAGTTATTTAATTGCCCTTTCAGTTTCCATTTAGATGAAATATGATTGATAATAGTGCCTCCCTGATACTTTAAATTTGAATGTGGTCTGTCACATAACGAATACTGTCAACTATTATAGGCAACAAAGAAACAGGAGAGTAGGACTGGACAGCACTTGTTGGGATAATTATTTCTCAGTACTACATGACTATATATAGTCTTTTGACATTTACTGGGTAATGTCTGTCCCACCGGTATCCCATGGTTCTGCTTTAGAGACTGAGTAATCTGGAAAATGGCCTGATTTTTTATCTTGCTCATAGGTGGTGCTATAAATGAATTTTTAATATATTCAGGCTGCTCAGTAGTTGAAAAAGGAACCCTAAATTGAATTCTCAACGTAGATATTTCAAGATAGAATCTAAGAGGGCAGGTTTCAGTTATATCAATATTGTGGTAGGCTTTCTGATTAAGATATCTGATGCTAGAAAAATGACTACATTCTCCTGAAAAAAAAAATACTTAATCATTTTATGTGGATGATATGAGTAGTTAACAAATTTGTCTTTACCACTTTATAAGTTAGGAATCATGTTCTAGCTTAGGGAAGAAAAAAAGCTGTGTTTGTCTGGAATCCTTTACTCCTGTCTTTGCCTCTCTGTTTTTGTTGGGGTTAATGTTGGATCTGTCAGTTTGACAAGCAAGTGCTTATTTATGTAGTGACTAAGTTCATACTACGAATTTTTCTACTTGTATTTAATGCATAGATCTTTATTTTGGCTGCTCAGAGGTCTTTTTGCATCCTTTTTTGATGACAGTATTCCAGGAAGATGTGTACTATGAAGCTGAGTTTCACCAAGTAGCTGCTTTCTCTGTTTATTTACCTTTTAACCTTCCAGTTATTGCTGTGTGACAGATGACTCTAACACTTACCTCACCGCATCATGAGCACAGAAGATGCCTCTCGGGGATTCAGACAGGGCATGCAGTGGGGTTGACCTGCTCTGTGATGCCTGGGGCCTCAGCTGGGAAGACTCAGCCTTGTTTACTCACATGTCTGATGCCTGGGCTAAGATGACTTAACACTAGGATTGCTGACTAGAATTCTTATATGAGACCTGTCTTCATGGCTTAGCTTCCTCATAGCATGGCAGCCTCGGGGTTATTGAACTTCTTAGATGATGGCTCAGGGTTCCAAACATTATTGGTTTTAGTGACCAGCAACCAGGGCAGAGATGGAGTGCTGTTAATGACTCAACCCTGGAAGTCATACAGGATTACTTCCACTGTACACTGTTGATTGGCGCCCACTCAATAAAATGGCAGAGGAATTGGGTTAGTTCTTAATGTGGAAGTGCCAAGGTCACATTGTAGAACAGTATGTGGGAGCCATCTTTAGAATATGTAATCTGCCATAGATCTCTGGGTTAGATGAATAGTAAATTTCCTATTGTGTAGAAAATTGGAGCCTTTCTGCTATAGGATATCTTGTCCTAGGATAATATAGATTCAAACTCAAGGATTATTATAGGTGAAAGTCCTGACAATATCCTGAAATCTAACAATCTTAACATCTTTTATATAGCACAATATTTTAATTTTTTATTATATGTCTATTGCAGAATATCTAAGTGTACAAAAAAAGGAAAAAGATTCCACCTATAATTGTACCACTCAGGTACCATTCTTTTTTTTTTTTTTTTTTTTTTTAAAGTACACGGGCCTGTCACTGTTGTGGCGCCTCTCGCGTTGCGGAGCGCAGGCTCAGCGGTAATGGCTCACGGACCCAGCCGCTCCGCGGCATGTGGGATCTTCCCGGACCAGGGCACGAACCCGTGTCCCCTGCATTGGCAGGCGGACTCTCAAACCACTGCGCCACCAGGGAAGCCCAACCATTCTTAACATTTAAAAAAACTTTATTTTTCATACGTGTGTGTGTTTGTGTGTGTATGTGTGTATATATATATATATATATATATATATATATATATATATATATATATAAACATTTTTCAGGAATTTTAAGTTCTCAAGACATTAAATGACAAAGTTAAAGCTAGGTATAGGGCTTCCCTGGTGCCGCAGTGGTTAAGAATCTGCCTACCAATGCAGGGGAGGGACATGGGTTTGAGCCCTGGTCCGGAAAGATCCTGAATGCCACGGAGTAACTAAGCCTGGGCACCACAACTACTGAGCCTGCGCTCTAGAGCCGGCGAGCCACCGCCATGAGAAGCCCGCGCACCGCAACTAAAAGTAGCCCCCGCTCACCGCAGCTAGAGAAAGCCTACGTGCAGCAATGAAGATCCAACGCAGCCAAAAATAAATAAATAAATAATTAAAAAAAAAAAACAAAACTAGGTATATAAAACTATCCCTTGTGGGATATATAGGACATTTACTGTGTATTAATGTCCTGATCTAGCAATAATTTCCTTGAAAAATGTGTAATACCATAAAAAGGGAAGATAATAAATGCAAGGTATAAGCTAATAGTAGTTTTTCTTTTGCCTAGTTG
Source organism: Kogia breviceps (assembly GCF_026419965.1). Classification (NCBI taxonomy): domain Eukaryota; kingdom Metazoa; phylum Chordata; class Mammalia; order Artiodactyla; family Physeteridae; genus Kogia; species Kogia breviceps. The sequence continues at coordinate 24,826,731 of NC_081316.1, read as the reverse complement.
CTAGAACTTTATATGTGTACTGACACTGAATTTCAGGCCCCCCTTCTGTTTGCATATTTTCTATTTGTATATTTCTAAATAGTGGAATGCAGATTATAACGCTGTTATTACATCCTAAATCATAATTAAAAGCAAATCTTAACTTTTTTTTTTATTTCTTAAAGAAAAAGTAGCCTACCCTTTTAAAAAAATGAATGAACTGTCGGTCTTTGTTCCATCCTCAGAGTGTTTGAGGCAGTTGAGCTTATCTTTTGCACATGGGGTTAGGCCTGTCATATCAGTGTAAAAATCTTGATTTTCATCTGGTAGACTTGAATTTTATGTGTTTAGTTGGAAGCTTGTTGATTGTGTAAATAGTTCACCTAAATAAAATTGGATAGTTTCATCATCCTTTAATATTTTAATGATCGTATTGATTTTATTTACCTTCAGTATAACTAAGGAATTGTGATAGGCTGTTTCATTTAGGGTAGAATGGCTATGAAAGTTGACTACTGTCTTTTTCTACCGTAAAGAAAATGGATCATTTGACCTAAAACACCTTTCTAGCATTGCTTTTAAACTTGTTTCTGTGCCTCTGAATTTTATCAGACCATTACTTTGTATTTGGTTTCTTCATTATTTTATTATTGCTAAGGGTAAAGTATTATATATGTTTGTAATTTATTGTGATTATTAAAAAAATTTTTTTAAACATTTTTAAATTTTATTTTTTCTTAAAAATATTTATTTATTTATTTGGCTTTGCTGGTTCTTAGTTGTGGCATGTGAGATATTTGTTGTGTGCAGGATCTAGGTCCCTTACCAGGGATGGCACTCGGGGCCCCTGCATTGGGAGCACAGAGTCTTAACCACTGGACCACCAGGGAATTCCGCCCCCCGCCCCTCAATTTAGATTTCAACTTATTAAAACAATATCTGAAGTTTTTAACTGTGTTTCAGTACCTGAGTATCTCCGTGTGGGGGGGTGGGCAGGGGGTGCTTATCTAATAGTAGTAGCCTAGGAAACCTCCAAAGTTTTCAACTTAGGGGCGGGGTGGGGGGTGGGGAGATGACCTTGAACCAGAGGCTTAACTTCTTCCCCCCACTCTTGCACATTAATTACATTTGTGAGAAAATAACAAAAGCAAAGATGTTGACTAGTGTACTGTGCCTGTAGGTGATATGATAGCTTGAAATTATTTCAATTCAAGGGAAATGAATAAGGCACATCAAAGACAATATGCATGTGTGTTTATTCAGGAAAAATAAACTCTTTTATGTCACATGAATTCTTTGGCAGGGGGAGGGAGGGATAAAAATTTAACACTTAATAAAATGTCTCATATGCTCATTTCAGTGTAACTGGGATTTTCACCAAATTGTGGCCCTCACTCATGTGGATGAGTATTATATGCCTGGGCCATATGATGCATACCTTTTTTGAGAAACCTAAAAAATAAGCAGCGTTTTTTCATTGGCTTATGATAACAGTATTTGGTATCATTCAGCATGGCTGGGGTATTTAAATTCATTTTTTAACTCACAAAGCTATTTTATATACTAACTTAAACTGTAGTATATCTGAAAAGTATATTTATGGCAAGATTTGAGACAAACTTAGAGAATTATGTGGGTTTTTTATTTTAGCATGGTTAAGCTGGTATATACTTTTCAGTATGGAATATAATTATTTTTTTCTTTTAATATAGGGCAAGCTTGATGATTATCAGGAACGAATGAACAAAGGGGAAAGGCTTAATCAGGATCAGCTGGTAAAGATGTTATATTTTTATTAAGATTTTATGCTCATTAATTTTAATAGGAAAATTAATTTTGTGTTTCTTAGTATTTCCAGTAAAGTCGGGTTCTTTCTTTGTTATTTCAGGATGCTGTATCTAAGTACCAGGAAGTCACAAATAATTTGGAGTTTGCAAAAGAACTACAGAGGAGTTTCATGGCATTAAGCCAAGATGTAAGTAAAAAATAGCATATATGTGTATGAAATATTAAAAATGAGGAGGGCAGAAAATTTTGTCTCTTCGAGTTTTATTTCTTGCATTACTGTTGATAAGCTCTGCAAGGGGGAGAGGATTGGATCCAGTTATATCTAAGATGCTTTCCAATTCTGTAAAGTTTAGTGTAACACCTGAAAGATGCCTTTTAAAAGGACTGAGTTTCATATATGACAGACTTGTATCGTTGGTTTAAAAAATTATCTATGCAAATATAACAGCCTTCTGTATATGTGGGATCTTCATCCAAGGATTGAAATCCTAGGTTGGTTGAATCTGCAGATACAGAGTGCGGACTGTAAGGGACTTGGAACATCCATGGATTTTGGTATCCCCCTGGGGTGGGGTAGGGGGTTGTCCTGGAATCAATTCCCCTTGGCTACGAAGAGAAAACTTTATAAACGTGATAGACATTTATCTTCCATGTATTCCTTTATGCCTCATGACTATGTTACAATCCCATTAACTATCAGAAAATAAAGAGACCTGTTGATATAATGGGTAACTACTTTCTCCATAGAGATCTTAAGGGATGTGGCTGACTAAAATATTGCACTTGTATCAACTCTTGATCCAACAAAGTGGTATGTTTTTCCCCAAACATCTTTTGATGTGACAGAAGCCTTTGGGAACAGGATACAATTAAATATGAACAAAGTCAAATAATTTGTTGTAAGTTTTGACCAGAAAATTAATATCCTTCTGAATTAGTGTTAGCTTATTTGGAGAAAGGCTTATAACGACGTTGAAATTTAAAGTTGCCTCTGATTCGGTGAAATGAATAAACAAAACGGTTTATTATGTGATGAGAGACAATGCAGTACTGAGATGAAGAGTTCTGATTGGAACCAAACTGCCTGATTTGAATCCTGATTCTGCCACTTTTACTTAATAGCTATACGACTTTGAAAGAGTCTATATCTGTATCGGTCAGGGTTTTCCAGAGAAACAGAGCCAGTAGGGTAGAAAGGAAAGGATAGGAGAAAAAGGGAGAGGGGAGAGGCAGTACTAGTGCCTCATTATAGGGTTGTGCTTATAACAGTAAAAATGGCTGTAATAGTGCCCACCTCATCATAGTTATGCTTATAACAGTATTTGATGCATAACTAATCTATTTCATGCACTTAATATTATTGTTACTTATTAAATTTGATTAAAGGTGGAAAATACTGATACCACTCAAAACAGAGTAAGGGAAATTTAATTTACACCCAAGTTGGGATTTGTTCCACTTAGCTTAGATCAGAGCCTCAGGCTTGATGAACCCTGCCAATTTCTTGTTTCTGATTAAAAAAAAAATATGGGTCACAGAAGTAGAATGGCTATATACAATTTAATATAGAATCTATTTTTGAAGCTACTGTCACTATGTAAATGAAAATACGTGTATCCTCCTTTGCTTCTTTTTTTAACACTGGTGTTTTCAGGAACTTTTTACTGGGCCTTTAACTTCATTGGCAGTCCTTTTACTTAACTCTGATCCTTTGTTGCACTTTGCACAGTTATTAAACACTTTTTTTGTTTTGCATTCAAGAGCTTCTTTAACCTAGTTCCAGCCTACCTTTTCTAGTCTTCATAGTCTTCCCTACTTGAACTCCTCATTTCATCCAAAGTGGCTTTCTTTATTACCTTACTTCTTTTGTTTTCTTGACTTATTTTCTCATTCCTGCCTTTCTTCCTAGAATGGAAGTGGTGGATTGTTGGGATGAGAAGGTAGTAGTGGGTTTGTTATCTTCTTGTGAGTCAATAGTAGGCAATTGAAATTAGTATTTTGAACCATTTTTTCATAGAGATAGACATAGATAAGATTTTTTTAAAATTGTGGCTGTGGTTGGGTTTCTTTTTTAATTGTCTCAGAACCTTAACTAAAATTTTTAGTTTTTATACTCTTTATTAAGGAAAAGTTAAAAACTAAAGAAAAGACTATAATGAACTCACATTTACCTATACTTAGCTTTTACAGTTACCATGATTTCATGGGTAATTATATTTCATCTATACTCACACCTATTCCCTTGCTTCCTGCCTGCTAGATTATTTTGAAGCAAATCCCCAATATATTGTTTAATTGATAACATTTCCATAGTGTAATACCTTCTAGGAAAAGATGTATTTTGAATTTCTAACATCTACTTAAAACAGATTATTCATTAAACTTTTTCAGTTGGGAGTCATTCTTTTGTATATCAGGGTCACATTTAACTCAATGAACGAAATATGTCTTATTTACATTGGACCTGAAATTGATGTAAAGGAGTTTCGTAAAACTTATTTCTACGGCTATGTTTATATTCTTATGCAGATTCAGAAAACAATAAAGAAGACAGCACGTCGGGAGCAGCTTATGAGAGAAGAAGCTGAACAGAAACGTTTAAAAACTGTGCTTGAGCTGCAGTATGTTTTGGACAAATTGGGAGATGACGAAGTGAGAACTGACCTGAAGCAAGGTTTGAATGGAGTGCCAATATTGTCTGAAGAGGAATTGTCATTGTTGGATGAGTTCTACAAATTAGCAGACCCTGAACGGGACATGAGCTTGAGGTATAGTGGTATTTGATAACAGAAATTTCTAAATGTTGTGTTGAGTAGACAACCGAAAGGTAATTAACTAGCTGTCTTATTATTATTATAAGGTTGAATGAGCAGTATGAACATGCCTCCATTCACCTGTGGGATTTGCTGGAAGGGAAGGAAAAACCTGTATGTGGAACAACCTGTGAGTATCACTGACAACTTTTGATTTTGTGACTAAGAATCTTTAAAATGTAATGTAAAATAGTTAGCTAGTGGGAAGCAGCTGCATAGCACAGGGAGATCAGCTCCATGCTTTGTGACCACCTAGAGGGGTGGGATAAGGGATGGTGGGAGAGAGAGGCAAGAGGGAGGGGAGGGGATATGGGGATATATAGCTGATTCACTTTGGTACACAGCAGAAACTAACACAACATTGTAAAGCAATTATACTCCAATAAAGATGTTTAAAAAAAAAAAAGTCAAATTCGTAGAATCAAAGAAGGAAATGGTATTTTCCAGGGGCTGGGGGGAGGGGGAATGGGGACTTACTAATCACTGGGCATAAAGTTTCATTCAAACAAGATGAATAAATTCTAGAGGTCTGCTGTACAACATTGCACCTGTAGTCAACAGTAATATATGGTACACTTAAATTTTGTTGAAAAAGAAATTTGTTAAAAGGTAGATCCTCATGCTAAGTGTTCTTTCCACAATAAAATAAAATAAAAATTAAAGAAATTTTAGAACTGTGTAAATAACATTAATCCACTGTTTACTTTTTGGTTTATTTCCTTTTTGTATCTTCTTTGTTTAGTTTTTGTAATTTTTTTGTGTGTAAGTCAAAACACCATCATCAACCAATCAAAAATCTATAAAGATGGGAGTCCTAAAGTAACATGGTTTTGTTCATAACTTATTCTGCTTGAGAGGGACAGATTAACACCAAATTGACTTTCATTGTTTTTGGTATTAGATGGGGACTGGTTTTTCCTTACAGATGAAATTTTGTGAAAAACATTTACTACACCCCGTATATTCTACTCATGGTTGTTGCCTTAGTCTATCTTTAGTTTTTCTTAAACTTCTGCTAATTTGGGACATTCATTTTTTTCTATGTTTTTAAAAAAGCTAATATCTATCTAGGCCAGTATTCTATATGTGAACTCCTTAACTGTAAATATGCAGTTGTAGATTTTTTTTTAAAAAAAAGGATATTTTAAAGTTACACTACCTCAGTAAATTAGGAATTTTAGATTTTAACCCCTTAGTAAATCAGGGAATAGATTCTTAGCTATTTTTAATGTCGATTTAGGGAAGTAGATTTTTGAACATATTAAGGCAAAAATAGCTGTTTATACCTTGTTTTTAGCTATTTGGTTGAAAAGAGCTTATACTTTTTTTGACAAAACTGTATGATGTAATTTGGAGTGTATTTGCTTTAAGGAGATGGGTAAATCAAATATGAGGATCTAATGCTTTTGTGTCTTTTCATGTAAGAAATCATTTTCTTGGTTTGTTAACTTGTGTTGTCTGTATTTCATTAAAAAAAACTTTTTGGCTTCTTGATTTTAGTTCTGCTACAAATATGTACTGAATTCCCCACTTGAAGTTTGATTAGAAAGCAATTGACATGTGTATAAACTTGTTAGCTTCAAAAAGTAGCTTTAGGTCAAGACTGATAAAAGTTTCATGAGCACTGTTGAGGAGTAACAAGGATTAAAGTGTAAGCCATAGCTTGTTTTGGTGTTATTTTCTACCTGGCCTCATTCCTGCATCTGAGGAATGTAACATCTTTATAGTTAGTGGAAAGATATAATTTATTCATATTAGTGTTTTTATGTGCATTCAGTTTTCATAAGTTTTTAAAAAATAGTTCTGAGGCAGGAGATTCTGAAGCAGGGGGAAGGAAAACATGTAAAGTGTTCAGCATTCAAAAGTTATTAGTTATTGGGACTTCCCTGGTGGTCCAGTGGTTAAGAATCCGCCTTCCAATGCAGGGGACGCGAGTTTGATCCCTGGTTGGGGAACTAAGATCCTACATGCTGCTGGGCAGCTGAGCCTGTGCACCACAACTAGAGAAGAGTGAAAGATCCCTCATGCTGCAACAAAGATCCCGTGTGCTGCAACTAAGACCCGACACAGCCAAATAAATAAATAAATAAACGTGTGTGTGTGTGTGTGTGTGTGTGTGTGTGTGTATGTATATAAAACGTTAATATTTATTTACTTACTTATTTATTTGGCTGTGCTGTGCGGCTTGTGGGGGTTTTAGTTCCCTGACCAGAGCTTGAACCGGGCCCTCAGCAGTGAGAGCGCAGTCCTAACTATTGGACTGCCAGGGAATTCCCGATAGCTTTACTTCTTCTTTTTTTTTTTTAGTATTTATTTTTTTGGTTTCATCGGGTCTTAGTTGCATAGTTGCAGCTCTCGGGCTCCTTAGTTGTGGCATGTGAACTCTTAGTTGTGGCATGCGTGTGGGATCTAGTTCCCGGACCAGGGATAGAATCTGGGCCTACTGCACTGGGAGCGTGGAGTCTTAACCACTGCAACGCTAGGGAAGTCCCCCTATAGTTTTACTTTTAATAGCTTTAACTTAATAATACTTTGATATAACGTCCCTGAAGTTTCATTTTTCTGTATAGTGACCTATTAATAGTCTTATGCTACATCTACTATACAAGGCCAGGAAATGGAGATCAACTCCTGACACAAACCTTCCCCCACCGCCCCGTCCCCTTTACATACTAAATTCTGACAATTTTATTTGCCTTTTAAATATATTTTGAATCTACTCTTTCTCTACTTTTCTGCCTTTCTGTTGTCTAATGCAATCTCTTAACTGAATTCACCACTCATTCCTCTTTAAAATCTTTTAATGGTTTTGTTTTAATCACATTTTATATACATTTGCCCTTAGTTTGTAAGACCTTGCATATTCTGGCTCTTACCAGTCTCTCCAGACTCATCTTTCCTTATGCTTTTTCTTACTCCCTGTGCTCCAGCCACAATGCATACTTGAATTTTCTTGTATTTGGCACCCTGTGTACAGGGCTTCGTAAATGTCGTTGCCTCTGCCTTGAAACATTTGTTTCCTCTCTACTACTCATCTTTCAGATCCCAGCTCTTGCAGCCCTTACACCAGAAAAGCCTCTCATGGTCTCTCCCTGATTAGGTCTAGTCCGTTGCACTTCTGTGTAGTACTTTTCACAGATGTAATTTTACTGTTTTTGTGAGTATTAGATAACTCTTCTCTATTGGACTGTTTGCTTAGTGAGGGCAGATACTGTATCTTTTCCATACCTCTCTAGCCCCAGTGCCTAGTTCATTGCTTAACATACAGTTAGGTGCTAAATAAATGTTTATTGAATGAATAAATGATAATTGTCAGGGTTTTTTTGGACTAACTTATTTAAAATACTTAAAAACTTAATACAAATAATTTCTTGTTCCCTATTATTCTGTAATAAATTTCTGTTGGAATTTAATGGTTTTATGTTTTTAAGTAACAGTTGATGGTTTTTTTTTTTTTACCACTATATTTTGTAGAACGTTGAATCTTTTAAGTCAGGCATCCTCAGATAGTCCAAGACTATAATTAATATTCTGTTTTTAGATAAAGCTCTAAAGGAAATTGTTGAGCGTGTTTTCCAGTCAAACTACTTTGACAGCACTCACAACCACCAGAATGGGCTGTGTGAGGAAGAAGAGGCAGCCTCAGCACCTGCAGTTGAAGACCAGGTAGCTGAAGCTGGTGAGTACTCAGGTGGATATAAGCTTTAGTTTAGGGTCCTGGTTTTATTTTCCTTTGCCACAAGTTCAAGCTATACATTTATTTAGTTATAATTGTACACTTAGATTTTTAAAGAAACTTTAAGCATGACCAAATATTAAGACAAAGCATGTTAAGAGTAATTCCCAGAGGCATTAAATATCAGTTGTTTATCTTTTTTTATAGTTTTATTTTAAAAATTATTTTGGGCTGTGTTTGGTCTTTGTTGCTGTGCGCGGGCTCTTCTCTAGTTGCGGCGAGCGTGGGCTACTCTTCGTTGCAGTGAGCAGGCTTCTCATTGTGGTGGCTTCTCTTGTTGTGGAGCACGGGCTCTAGGCATGTGGGCTTCAGTAGTTCTGGCACATGGGCTCAGTAGTTGTGGCTTGCGGGCTCTAGAGCACAGGCTTAGTAGTTGTGGTGCACAGGCTTAGTTGCTCCACGGCGTGTGTGATCTTCCTGGACCAGGGCTCGAACCTATGTCCCCTGCATCAGCAGGCGGATTCTTAACCACTGCACCGCCAGGGAAGCCCCTATCTTGTTTATGTTGATAACTGTTACAGACTGGTATTTCTGTTGCTGCAGTGTTGCTAGGCTGGAGTATGGATGAGGGAGCAACTGTTGTAAGGTTTTTCAAATAGATTTTCGGCTGATGTATGCAGATTTATTGCTGCTTACAATGCCAGTATATGAGGTGAATGGTATGAGGTTTTGTTCTGTTTTTTTTTAAATGATGGAGTGATTATAACTCCATGATCTTGAACTATAAATTCCTCAGTCACCAGAGATCTATTCTGGGACCTAGCACATCACTAATAGGTAGGTAAGCACTTACTATGAGGACTTTTATGATAACGTAAGATGATGAATAAAATTTTGAATACTATAGGGAGCGTTGTTGGGCCATAAATTTTATAATGGGTAAAAGCATGGATTCCAGAATCAGACTGCCTGGATAAAATCTTGGCTATAACACGTATTAGCTATGTAACTTTGAGCAACTTACTAAACTTCTCTGTACCTCAGGTTCTTCATTCAGGAAGTAATATGTAAAGTATGTATACAGTGCCTGGCACATGGTAAGCATTAGGTTGAAACTAGAAGGGAACATTGCACATCAATGGAATTTATGGTTGCAGATTTTTTTTTTTTTTTTTTTTTTCCTTTGGCTGTGCTGTGAGGCTTGTGGGATCTTAGTTCCCCAACTAGGGATCAAACCCAGGCCCAGGCAGTGAAAGTGCTGAGTCCTAATCACTGGACTGCCAGGGAATTCCCAAGACATTTTTTTTCCCCCTTACCACTTTTACCAAGTAGATTAAAATGGAGACTAGGATGCTGCTTTATTGGCATTATACTTGATCTGGAATTATTACTATTGAAACTAAAATAATTCTGGAATAAATGGTAAAGAAAACACTTTCTGAATATATTGTTGTAAGAATAATAAAATACAGAAACGTACTGTTAACTGTAACTTTGTAAATAAATTCAGACTATGTGATGGTGAACTGTTTACTTATTTGGATTTAAATGAATTGTTAACTTTAAAAAAGTTTTCTTACACTCTTTTGTATCATTTTTTAACCTCTTAGAACCTGAGCCTGCAGAAGAATACACTGAACAAAGTGAAGTTGAATCAACAGAGGTATGATTTTTATTTAATGCTACCTTTCCCTTGAAGCCTTTCAAACAGAGGTCTCAAACATTTACTTTGCTTTGCAGTATGTAAATAGACAATTTATGGCAGAAACACAGTTCAGCAGTGGTGAAAAGGAGCAGGTAGATGAGTGGACAGTTGAAACAGTTGAGGTAAGAGTTCTCTGTTACAAGGTTGATGTCTTTTGTCTTTAATTAGTAATTCTTATCTCTCCTAAGAACAATTTTAGATTGTTAAGTGTTTTGCATTCTTAGTACATTTATTAGAATAACAAACTCATTATGTAAGACTGTTCTGTTTAAAAGGTGGTTTGTTTGTCTTTGTGGATATTTAATATAATTACTGCTTTGCTGATCCAGTTACAAAAATATATACAAATATCCATTTATAATTTATGGGGTTAATCTGTCTATTAAAGTATATAATTTGTCTGTTATCAGGTTGCTCTATAAAAATCTGGGCTCCCACATGGATAGCCTTCAGAAAGATTACCTTACAGGGGTACATTGGAGTGTCATCTGAGACTTCTTCACCCTAGTGCTGTTTGGTTACCAGGCTCTGTTAGCTCAGTATTGCTTACAAAGGAAATAAGGTTGTTACAAAGGAAATAAGGTTGTGACTTGCCCAGGCTTAACAGATACGACTTGCCCAGGCTTAAAAGCCAGACAGAGGAATATTAATTTGATGTAATAAAAATTAGTGATATTTCTCAGCAGGTCAGGGAATTACTAAAAACAATAATCAGGAGAAATTATTAGAGCTAGAAAAATGACAGGTAGAGTGAGCTTTGGCTTTTGTAGCAGTTTTGATGAGGTGATAGAGCTTGATCCTATGGTATTGCCAGAGAGAATGAAATGATAGGAACTCAAAGCTTGATGATAATAATAGCTAACATTTCTTGAATGCTCATTATATATCAGGTACTGAGATATATATTTGATATAGATATATAGGTTTGCTTAATATAGAAGGCTTAACAGTTTAAGCAAAACACATGATTTTAGGAAGTTATCACAGGTAGTCTTTCTTGAAAGCAGTTTACAAGGTAAATCTGAAATGCTACATGGTGACCCTGTGGAATTGGGAACACTGTAGAAGTCATAGCATTGATCAGAATGTTAAATTTGGCATAATTTGGTCAGTTGAATACATTCCAGTCTGCTATTGTGTTTACAGTGTAGGTGGCATATGTAATTTGGGGACCAATCGTGATAATGAGTGGAGCTCTGTCACTCTACCAACCCGGTCCCCTCTCCTTCTCTCCCATTTTAGGTGGTAAATTCACTCCAGCAGCAACCTCAGGCTGCATCTCCTTCAGTACCAGAGCCCCACTCTTTGACCCCAGTAGCTCAGGCAGATCCCCTCGTGAGAAGACAGCGAGTACAGGACCTTATGGCGCAAATGCAGGGGCCCTATAATTTCATACAGGTAGGTGCAGTTTAGTCAAACACTATGACAGAAGGGTTAAGTGTTTACATTATTTAACTTAATTCCATTACATTCTACCTAAACTTGTAGGATTCAATGCTGGATTTTGAAAACCAGACCCTTGATCCTGCCATTGTATCTGCACAGCCTATGAATCCAGCACAGAACATGGACATACCCCAGCTGGTTTGCCCTCCAGGTTAGTAATGATACATGTTTATGTGAGAAATAAAGTATAGAGCCAATGCTTTCAGGTTTTGTAAAGTTTATGAAAATTAATTTTTTTCTTTTTAATGCTTAACTTTTAGATCTTGAATCTTTTTATTTATTTATTTTAAAATATTTATTTATTTATTTGTTTGTTTACTTTGGCTGCACTGGGTCTTAGTTGTGGCATGCGGGATCTTCGCTGCGGCATGCGGGATCCTTTTTTTTTTTTTAGTTGTGGCATGCGGGCTTCTTAGTTGCGGCATGCGGACTCCCAGTTGCGGCATGTGTGCGGGATCCAGCTCCCTGACCAGGGACCGAACCTGGGCCCCCTGCATTGGGAGCGTGGAGTCCTACCCACTGGACCACCAGGGAAGTCTTTGTATCTTTTAATTCGATGAGAAATGTTACTGTTTTTTCCTGTAATATGAATAATACCTGTAGTTCCATTGTTGGTGGTGGTGGATTTTTTTTTTTTGTAACTTTATTGGCATACAGAAATACAGAAAAGTACATGCAAATTTATAGCACAGTGAGTTTTCACAAACTTGAACACGCCAGCACCCAAAAGTGGAACTTTACCAGTACCCCAGAAGCCTATTTGTGTTCCCTTTTAGTCGGTAGTTACCTCTCTCCTTGTCCCATTAGTAACCACTTCCTGACTTGTAAAACTGTAGACCTGTTTTTCTTGTTTTTGTGTATAAATGAAATTTTGCTTGGCTATTTATATTTCAAAATTAATCTCAGAATCTAGTATTAACAGGTGTCTTTCTCTGAAGGATGATTGCACCTTTTTAGGAGAATTTCTGAACATTTTATTACTTAAATAAAAAATGAGATGCAATAGTGGAGTGGGTAAGGGAATGCTCAAGAGGAAAGTGGAAGAGATAGTAAGTTTCAAACTCTTACTAGTCTTACACCATTATTTGAAACAGCAGCATACTAAATATGGTTGGTGCCTTTGTATCAGCTTAAGTGGAGCATCTCTTTAGGACCATTAGTAATTTTAAGTCTTGTTTTTTTCCCTACAGCATGTCAGCATTAAGGGCATAAAACTGGAACCATGTAAAGTAACACATTTAATGTTGTTAATCTTAAGTGTCATAAAAGGAGTTGCTGGTAATAGCATGTTTAATGAACACAGTTAATATGGTTAAGGTAATTAGGATTTCTCTAAAGTAAAGGGAGCTCATATCTCTACCAAGAGTTAGAAAACAGATCAGTGTTCATTTTTTGAGCTCTACCAGAGGAAGAAAATACATAGTTTTCTTAGCTGCGCCAGTCAACACATGCAGCACTGATGTAACCTGTAAAGCTGTTTAGATGTTCAGGTAAGGCTGAGTTCACTAGACTCCCCAGTGAAAACGGATGATTTCCAAATGGCTAATGAAAGATACTGTATTTTTGATTATCTAACGGTGATTTGGGAGAGTAGTGGAAGGATGGTGAGAGTTGGCAAGAATATGCACATTGAATTGAATATAGGCTTTTTAAAGGTATGTTTTTACTTTTTCCAGTGGAAACATTTGAAATTATATTGAAAGTTGATAATGTTAAAATGTTACTGAATATTATCTAAAAGTTCTGAGTAAGAGTAATGCTACTTTATGGTTACTGCTTTTTTTTGTTTTGTTAAATTAATTAATTAATTAATTAATCCTTGGCTGTGTTGGGTCTTCATTTCTGCGCAAGGGCTTTCTCTAGTTGCGGCGAGTGGGGGCCACTCTTCTTCATGGTGCGCTGGCCTCTCACTGTCGCAGCCTCTCTTGCTGCGGAGCGCAGGCTCGGTAGTTGTGGCTCACGGGCCCAGTTGCTCCGCAGCATGTGTGATCCTCCCAGACCAGGGCTCGAACCTGTGTCCCTTGCATTGGCAGGCGGATTTTCAACCACTGCGCCACCAGGGAAGCCTTGGTTACTGCTTTAAAAGGCTCTTTGTGGGTAACATTAGCATTGATTCTTACCATTCTGCTCTATACCTCTTCATTAGTACTGTCTCACTAACACTTTGCAAAACAAAGTGAAGGCCATTGTGACAGTTGACTTATAATGACTATCAATTAATTGAAAATGCTCACTTGAAAGCTAAAATCCTGCCTATACTTCCCCATTTATTTTCATGATTGCTGAAAAGTTTATATAGGATTTGGCTATAAAACATTGACTTTAAAGAGCAAGTAAAGGTATTTAGACATCTCTGAAGAAATTTGATTTTGTATGACAGTATTTTTTGATCAATTTTGCAGTTCATTCTGAATCTAGACTTGCTCAACCTAATCAAGTTTCTGTACAACCAGAAGCTACACAGGTAAGAGTGATATAAATATTTTTGCAGGTTTTTGTTTTTAATCGTTTCTTGGGTCTCTTTCTTAGTTAGCTTATGAAAACCAGGTAGGAATTTGTTAAGTGTCCAAATCTGGCATGGGTAGCTATCAGCCTTTATTTCCATCTTTACATTTATTTTTCTTTTGATGAACTAAAATAATTTTTTTGTGAATCCTTGTGTTTTTATAATTATAAAGAAGGAAGAAGGTTTTTAATTTTGAACTGAGAATTTAAGAAGACATATTTTAGATTTCATAATTTTAAAACTTAGTGTAGATGTTATCTACATTTGTGGGGAGCTTCATAACTGGACTAGGGTTTATTTAACTTTGAGCTTTAATAATATATATACATCTGCAGTTGTTACGTTTTATAGTCTCTTTATCATATCTATTTCTTAGCCTTGTATGTATTAAAGGTGGTTTATAACAGAATGAAGCTTTGATTTCTTTACTTCTTTGTAGGTTCCTTTGGTTTCATCCACAAGTGAGGGCTATACAGCATCTCAACCCTTGTACCAGCCTTCTCATGCTACCGAGCAACGACCACAAAAGGAACCAATTGACCAGATTCAGGCAAGTTCTGTTACCAGGTCATGTAAACTTGATGAGGCAATTATACATGAATTGGGTGGAGGTAAATAACTTAATATAGTGTCTCTTAGTTTTGGACCCAATGCATGCACTGTAGTATTTTTGTTTCATAAAATAGTTGAGGTTGTTAACAATACGTATGGGTAGTAGACTTGGCTTAGTTTACCACTAAAGTGCGATTATTCACTTTGTGTTTAGGCAACAATCTCTTTAAATACAGACCAGACTACAGCATCATCATCCCTTCCTGCTGCTTCTCAGCCTCAGGTGTTCCAGGCTGGGACAAGCAAACCTTTACATAGCAGTGGAATCAATGTAAATGCAGCTCCATTCCAGTCCATGCAAACGGTAAGCAAATTAATTCAACTAACATTAAGTGCCTGGTGTGTACTATCTTCATGCTAGAGTCTCAACAGAAAGTCTTTATTTAACTTTGTGCTTGAGTCTGCATCTACCCTAACTGTAGGGTATATTTAATTGAACACAAACTCTCATTTTTTTCTGTTCCCAGAGATAAATTTGAGTCTTAGGAGTTATGTGCCCATATCTTCTTGTTTTGTAGTTTCACCATTTTGATTTGATTAACAAAATTTTAAACATGAAAAAAGTAGACTAGTATAACATCTATTATATATATATATAGATCATTACCTAGATTTAACAACTGTTTACACTTTGCCATATTTGCTTAATCTTTTATTTTACTAAAGTATATCTCAAAGTAAAGTAATGGACATTATGGTACTTCACCCTGGTTCTTCAGTAAGCATCTCTAAATTGCAGAATTTCTAGAAAATAATGATAATGAAAATACTGAGATTGATGGGATACAGCCAACCAAAACTGCTCACAGGAAAATTCAGAGTTAAATGCTTAAGATATAATTTTTGATTAAAATATCAATAAAAATAAAATAATTATTTAAATTAAAGTTCTTAGATTTAATTTCTGTAAGTGATATTTTATCAGGGGTTTGCATCTTTTAAAAAGATTTCTCATTTATAATAGCATTTCCAAGGCTTCTGATTATATGTCTTTTAAGATTTTTAATCCCCATTTATACTCTGCTTTAAGTGCTGTATGGTATATATGTATTTTCGACATTGAAGTGCATGAACTGAGGGTGTGTGTGTGTGTGTGTGTGTGTGTATGAGAGAGAGAGAGAGAGAGAGAGAGAGATGTCTGAGACTTCTGTAATGGTCTTTCTTACATTTCAGGTAAAACCAGAATTGAGATCTGCTGTGTTAAAAGTAGGGAAGTGATTAGCGTAAAGGGAAGAACTAATCCTTTACTTTATTTACTTATAGGTGTTCAATATGAATGCCCCAGTTCCTCCTGTTAATGAACCAGAAACTTTAAAACAGCAAAATCAGTACCAGACCAGTTATAACCAGAGCTTTTCCAGTCAGCCTCACCAAGTAGAACAAACAGAGCTTCAGCAAGAACAGCTTCAAACAGGTAGGAAAACCAGTGTCATCTCCTTGACTACTTGCTTTGCAGTGCAGTTATTGACAGTGTTAGGAGGTTTGGACTTTTGAGTAGCAGTGTCCAAGAGTTTGTTTTGGTAGTGACCATATGAATTTTTCATTGCTGATCCTGAGTAAAATCAAGCCCATATTTGCTGTATGTGAATTATTGTAGTTTTTGGAGGCTTTATGCTCATTTTCCGTTGGTTAGTGAGTTTTCATAATGTCCTGTCCTATTTCATTATGTGATTTTAGCAGAATTAAACTTGTTATTCAAATTGTGATCAACTTTGCTCTTAATTGCTAATTATTTGAAGCCTGCTGGCATGATACCTGGCAGCAAGTTGGTTATACAAAATTAAGCAGTAAAGGAGTTGGTGTGGCTGCATTTGGTGGACTAGGTTGAAATAAGGTCCTTGTTGGCAAGTAAGGTCATAATTTGGCCAGTTGTCATACCTATCACAATAATAATGCGGATATAGATATTTTAGATTTCTTACATTTGTAAGACATAAATAGCTTTTTTAGGTCTTTGGTTATTTAATTCTTAAGAGATTTAATTGGAATCGCACAACAAGCTAGCAAACCCTATTAAGAACCATAGGAGTTAATACTTTTAATTTTATTGGACTGACTGATGTGAGTAACTGGACTGACTGGTGTGAGTAATTATCTCTAATTGTCTAATTTCTTGACAGACTTGGGTCAACATTGATTTTTTTCGTATATATCGCCATAGTATTCAGCATCACTAATCAGGGAGGTTGAATCAACCACAGTCTGACAGAAATTTGGCAGTTACGCTATCTGTGTTTTTGAATGATAAAACTGGAGTTCTTGTTCTCAGGCTCCTTTAATTATGCATTGCCATGTACAGGCGTACCTTGAGGATATTGCAGGTTCGGTTCCAGACCACTGCAATAAAGCAAATATCTCAAAGTGAGTCACGTGAAATTTTTGGTTTCCTAGTGCATATAAGAATTCTGTTCACACTATACTGTAGCCTATGATGTGTGCAATAGTAGCATTATGTCTAAAAAAAACAGTGTACATGAATTAATTAAAAAATACTTTATTATCAAAAAATGCTAACAATCCTGAGACCTCAATGAGTCATAGTAGTAACGTCAAAGATTGCTGATTACAGATCACCATAACATACAATAATGAAACAGTTTGAAATATTGAAAGAAATACCAAAATGTGACCCAGAGACATGAAGTGAGCAAGTGCTGTTGGAAAAATGGTACTAACAGACTTGCTCTACACAAGGTTGCCACAAACATTCAATTTGTAAAAACAAAACAAAACAAATACAGTATCTGTGAAGAGCAATAAAGAGAAGCACAATAAAACGAGGCATGCCTGTATTCATAAGTTGGTTGTGGAGCAGATATATTTGGTGCCTTTAGACATTATGCTAATATGCTTGCTGTTTTACCTTTTTTTCAGATGGTGTAATGAAATTAAAAATTACTGTATATCATTTGATTTGGTTAGTTTGGCCCTTTGTGCCAGTTGATTTCAAGCTATCTTGTTCTTATATTCTACTTGATATTACTAATTGACCATGAAGCACTGTACTAGATAACCGTTTGGTACCATTTCAAAATACACATTATTTATGAAACTTAACTTCATAACATTTACAGATATTTTCAGTAAAAAATCAAATCGGCCCGTATGCTTTGCTCAAACACCTCCACCCTACCACTCTGATCTAGGCAGCCATCAGCTCTTATCTGGAATATTGCAGTTGTCTCCCTTGACTCTTATTTTAGTCCAGTCTGTTCTCCACAAAGTAGCCAGAGTGATTTTTTTTTTTTTTTTTTTTTTTTTTTGCGGTATGCGGGCCTCTCACTGTTGTGGCCTCTCCCGTTGCGGAGCACAGGCTCCGGATGCGCAGGCTCAGCGGCCATAGCTCACGGGCTTAGTTGCTCCGCGGCACGTGGGATCTTCCCGGACCAGGGCACGAACCCGTGTCTCCTGCATCGGCAGGCGGATTCTCAACCACTGCGCCAGCAGGGAAGCCCCAGAGTGATTATTTTTAAATGTAAATCAGATGTCTGTCTCCTGTTCAGAACCTCCCAGTGACTGCCAATTACATTTAGAAAAGAAATCCAAAAGTCTTTACCTTGGTTTACAAGATCCATGATCTAGCCTCTGCCTTAATTCTGTTGTACATCCTGTTTTCTTCCTTATGTGCCCATACCAGCCACAAACACAAACTCTTTCCTTTCTCAGGGCCTTTACAGTTTCTTTTCTTTTTGCCTGAAACTTTCTTCCACTGATGTTTGCATGGTTTGCTTCTTGACTTTTAGGTCTATGCTCAGATATCACCTCACAGAGACTTGCCTTGTCCAAATGTAATGTTCTCACTTGGTCACTCATTTATTCTACTTGGTGTTTTCCTTAATCACTTATTACCTGATACAGTATAGATGTTTTTACTTGTATGTATATTTTATTTCCTTATTATTTCCCATTATTAAAACTTCCTTATGGGCAAAGATTATGTGTTGGTAGCTAACTCGTCCCTTGTGTCTAGGACCAGGCCTGGCAGGTTGAGGACATTCTGATATTTGTTGAACAAGGCAGTGTATCCCATCATTCCAGAAGTTTTGTTTTAATCTGAATTAGTATCTAGTCAGGAACAACATGAAAAAAGGATCTGGGGCTTCCCTGGTGGCGCAGTGGTTGAGAATCCGCCTGCCGATGCAGGGGACACGGGTTCGTGCCCCGGTCCGGGAAGATCCCACATGCCGTGGAGCGGCTGGGCCCGCGGGCCGTGGCCGCTGGGCCTGCGCGTCCGGAGCCTGTGCTCTGCAGCGGAAGAGGCCGCAGCAGTGAGAGGCCCGTGTAACACACACACAAAAAAAAAAAAGGATCTGGCAAGGATCTTTGACTATTTTTTATGGACTAGTGTTTATGCTTTACACGCACTCAAATAGGAATTCTGGTATTTTAAAATAAAGATCACCCTTTAATTGTTCTACTTTGAGTTTCTTGCAGTGAGATTTGACCAAAAAGCATAATAGAATTCTTACTGATAAAAAGTGAGTTGAAAATTCAGTTCTTCTACTTTTTACTTGCATATGAATGAATCTTTTTATTTTTTTAAAATTTTTATTATATTTTGGCCATGGCGCAAGGCATGTGAGATCTTAGTTCCCCCACCAGGGATTGAATCTGTGCGCCCCCCCCCGCTGCAGTGAAAGTGCAGAGTCCTAACCACTGGACCACTAGGGAATTCCCTGAATGAATCTTTTTAGATAGAAAATGTTACTGGTACTTGTGATATTTGCTTATAAGTTTAAATTTGGGGAATGTAGTAAAAGGTAATTTATGTAGAAAGAGCACATTGTGACTAGTGTCTCTGGTCCATTACATAGTTTAAAAAGGAGTCATGACCCCTTCTGTTCCTAGGCATTCTCTAGCTTTTTCATTGCAAAATATCATTCTAAGAACTAATAAATGTGGGTTTCTTGAGGTTATAAAATAGCTCAGCTAAATATTTTCAAGACTCACATCACCTTTTCTCTCTGCCCAAACATGGGAGATTTGGGCTGACTAGAGGCTGCTGACTCTTTTTGTTCCTGGGGTGTGGGCCTTCCTTTGGTCTATACCTTCCTCAACTCCCAAAGATACCTTTAGCACTGTTTTTTCTCCCCTGTAAATTATGAACATTGGGGTAATACCTGAAATGTACCTTGGTATTTCATTTTTGAAGGTTTCTAGATTTTAGACTTCTCCACATTGTGGAAGGAGGAGGGGTGGGGTATAAGATAGTGTGGACCTTCTAGAACCTTCCCTTCACTCCAGGGGGTTGAGTGCCAGTGTGAGTACCATTTAACTCTCTTCTAAATAGGCTGTGCTTTAAAAGTACTTGAAATGTACTGAAGTATTAGGGTGGGGTGTAAGTTGAAGGCCTCTGCTGATTTATCTTTGTAATTGAGTATTCTAGCATATAGCTGCTTAGCTATGGCAGAGTATGTTTTTGTATGTTTTAATAAGTATCAAGGAAAATTTAAAAGAATAAGAAAACTACCATTAGGAGCTTTATAATGAAATAATTAAATGGTACAAGATGGTAAGTATTTCAGTACGTAAGATCTTTTGACTGTTGTGGGTCTCTTGTGCTATAAGCAGATGCCTCTCAGAATATGTTTAATAATATAGCCTTTCAAGTCATTTGGAAGGATAGAATTGTGTGCTCTCGCACAATGTGCACTTTGAAAGGTTTGGAAT
Source organism: Kogia breviceps (assembly GCF_026419965.1). NCBI lineage: Eukaryota > Metazoa > Chordata > Mammalia > Artiodactyla > Physeteridae > Kogia > Kogia breviceps. Next base: position 24,806,536 of record NC_081316.1, on the reverse strand, counting down.
TTGTTGGAGAATTGTATTCCCTTTAGCTTAATACAGGAGAAAGACAGGGACTTCATTAATGTGTAGTTTTCCCTATTGTTAATATGAAAATTTAAAGACAGAATTAAACTTTGAGGAAACTGTTTAAGACATTTCTTAAACCAGAAAGCATGTAGGAAATCAGACAAATTGTAATGAGCTGTGTGTTTGTGTATATCTGGGTGTGTATATACATATGTATGTATGTATGTATTTTTTTCTTTTATAGTGGTTGGCACTTACCACGGTTCCCAGGACCAGACCCATCAAGTGACTGGTAACCACCAGCAGCCTCCCCAGCAGAACACTGGATTTCCACGTAGCAGTCAGCCCTATTACAACAGTCGTGGTGTGTCTCGTGGAGGCTCCCGTGGTGCTAGAGGCTTGATGAATGGATACAGGGGACCTGCTAATGGATTCAGAGGTAAAAACAAAAACAAAAAAACCACAGAAAGCAAGTTCATGTTCTTTTCTGACTTGCACAATATATAGAAATATGTCATATGATTTTTAGGAAAAATATGTATCTCTCTCTCTGCATTAGCTTTTTATGTATAACATAAACATTTTTAGTATGTGTTGATACCGTCATTTAAATTGGCAAAATTGGGACTGAGTTTTTTTGTATGTATCAAACCCATGTCTACCACTGTCCTGTTGGGGATATTGCTTTCTATAAATTATCAGACCTTATGGAGATTTTTTTGTTATTTTTGTGTGTGTATGTGCATGCATGGGTGAAAATTTCATCCTCTAAGGCAGTTAATGTATAAACAGATTAGATCAGGATAAGAGATTAGTTTGAATAACTAGCATAGCTTACAGTTTTTCAGTTTTTCCCTTGGTCAGTAATGAGAAAGTAAAAATTCGCTTTGAAGATAAGAAAGTTGTTTTTTTTCTTGTCCTAAATTTTAGGAGGATATGATGGTTACCGCGCTTCATTCTCTAACACTCCAAACAGTGGATATACACAGTCTCAGTTCAGTGCTCCCCGGGACTACTCTGGCTATCAGCGGGTAGGTAAAATTGTTTATAAAATATAAACCTGACCTAAATACCCCAATGAAAGGGACTAATGTAGTTGCTTGATGCACTTGAGCAACTAAGTAATTTGGGGCTAATTTTGTACCTTGTACAAGATACTTCCTTATGGAGAATGATGACTTTTGCTTTTCTTAGCACTCAATATAGGTATTCATTTAATAGAGGCTGGTAAAAACAGTGATTTTTAAGAGCTGAGAAATATCTCATTGATCTTGAGAACAGAAGTATGATTAAAGAATAACTTGTAGTAATGCTATATTTAAATGTCTAAAAGAATAAGAAAGAATTCTGTATTCTACAAGTGTTAGACTGTAAGAATAGAGATAGGTGGGTAAGCATTAAAAAATTGCCTTTTCTTCAGTACTAACTAGCTTGTCTTTTAGGATGGATATCAGCAGAATTTCAAGCGAGGCTCTGGGCAGAGTGGACCACGGGGAGCCCCACGAGGTAATATTTTGTGGTGGTGATCCTAGCTCCTAAGTGGAGCTTCTGTTCTGGCCTTGGAAGAGCTGTTCATAGTCTGCATGTAGGTTACATGTTAGGAATACATTTATCATTTCCAGACTTGTTGCTAGGGATTATATGAAATGCTCTGTTTCTAAAACTTATCTTGAACCCAAATTTAATTTTTTGAATGACTTTCCCTGTTATTATATAAACTGTCTTGAAAACTAGAACATTTCTCCTCCTCAGAAAAAGTGTTTTTCCAACTGCAAATTATTTTTCAGGTCCTAAAACCTGCTACATGTTTTTAGGAAATACTTACCAAAACATTTTTGTAAGACATTTTTGGAATGAGATTAAACATTTATATAAATTTATTATTCCTCTTTCATTTTTGAAACATGCATATTATATTTTAGGGCCAGAAACCCTTTAATGGCCGGATAAGCCATAGTTACATTTAGAGAACCATTTAGAAGTAATAGAACTAATTGAAATTTCACTGCCTTTTGGACTATTATTAGTGATATAAATGTCAAATTATTTCTGACTTTGAAACAAAACCTCCCAATTCCTAACTAACTTACAGAACTATACTTAAAAATTATAGGTTTTAAGAGTTTTTGGGTTTTGTCTATTACCATAGGAAAACTACTTACTATTTGGGTAGGAAGTCAATCTATGTAACAATTAGAGGTATCGTTTCATATGATCTGAAGTTCTAAATGGTTCTCTGATTGGAAGGAAGTAAAATTGAATAGATTTCCTCTAGATATTGGCCATACCATGTATAAAATGTATGTTAAGGAGGAATTACAAAGTACTTTGATTTTAATGCTAGTAGAAACTGGCCAGCAAAAAAGGTGCATTTTTTTTTTTTTTAAAAATTATGGATCACTTGAGAATTACTGACTTGAAGTATCAAAGGATATTTGCATGTGAATGTGGGTTATGTTCTTCTTTCTCACCTTGTAGCATATTCTATGAAAGTTGAGTTGACCGGTAGCTAAAAATCTGTTTTAACAGCATGTAAAAAGTTACTTTATCTGTTACAAGTTATTATACAATTTTGAATGTTATGTAGTTTCTTTTTAACAGTTTAGGTAATAAGGTCTGTTTTTCATTCTGGTGCTTTTATTAATTTTGATAGTATGATGTTATTTACTTACTGAAATGTAAGCTAGAGTGTACACTAGAATGTAAGCTCCATGAGAGCAGGTACCTTGTCTGTCTTCACTGCTGTATCTATTTCCAACGCCTGATGACAGTGCCTGGCACATAGTAGGCACTCAATAAATACTTGTTGAATGAATGAATGAATGAGTACTGGTGGAATACTCCATTAGCTCTACTCTTCTTTTAGCTAGAGAACATGAGCAAATTTGCGCATGACAACTTCCAGGACAGGTGAAACTTGAACACTGAAGAATTGACCTCTTAAACCTAATAATGTGGTGACAAGCTGCCCACATGCTTCTTGACTTCAGATGAAAATCTGCTTGAAGGCAAAATAAATAATATTTGAAAGAAAAACCAAATGCCATTTTTGTCTTCTAGGTCGTGGAGGGCCCCCAAGACCCAACAGAGGGATGCCGCAAATGAACACTCAGCAAGTGAATTAATCTGATTCACAGGATTATGTTTAATCGCCAAAAACACACTGGCCAGTGTACCATAATATGTTACCAGAAGAGTTATTATCTATTTGTTCTCCCTTTCAGGAAACTCATTGTAAAGGGACTGTTTTCATCCCATAAAGACAGGACTACAATTGTCAGCTTTATATTACCTGGATATGGAAGGAAACTATTTTTACTCTGCATGTTCTGTCCTAAACGTCACCTTGAGTCTTGCACATGATACTCAGATTCCTCACCCTTGCTTAGGAGTAAAACATCATATACTTTAACGGGGTGGTATCTCCATAGTTATTTTAAGTGGCTTGGAAAAAGCAAGATTGACTTGACTTTGGATAAAATCTACAAATCAGCCCTATTATTCACTGGTAATTGACAAAACTGTTTCCCTTGAAAGGAAGATGGAAGGAGTGGAGTGTGGTTTGGCATAACAACTGCATTTCACAGCTTTTCCAGTTAAGTTGGAGCACTGAACATTTAGATGCATATTAGATGCATACCAAATTATGCATGGGTCCTTAATCACACATATAAGGCTGGCTACCAGCCTTAGGGTTTGACACAGCACTGTTCATTCTCTGGCCAGACGACTGTGGTTAAAAACACATGTAAATTGCTTTTTAACAGCTGAAACTATAAGACAAAGCCAAAATGCAAAATTAGGCTTTGATTGGCACTTTTTGAAAAATATGCAACAAATAAGGGATATAATCTGGATGGCCGCTTCTGTACTTAATGTGAAATATTTAGATACCTTTTTGAACACTTAACAGTTTCTTTGACAATGACTTTTGTAAGGATTGGTACTATTTATCATTCCTTATGATGTACATTGTCTGTCACTAATCCTTGGATCTTGCTGTATTGTCACCTAAATTGGTACAGGTACTGATGAAAATATCTAATGGATAATCATAACAACCTTGGTCACATGTTTTTCCTGCAGCCTGAAAGTTTTTAAAAGAAAAAGATATCAAATGCCTGCTGCTACCACCCTTTTAAATTGCTATCTTTTGAAAAGCACCAGTATGTGTTTTAGATTGATTTCCCTATTTTAGGGAAATGACAGTCAGTAGTTTCAGTTCTGATGGTATAAGCAAACAAATAAAACATGTTTATAAAAGTTGTATCTTGAAACACTGGTGTTCAACAGCTAGCAGCTTATGTGGTTCACCCCATGCAGTTAGTGTTCCAAATTTTATGGTTATCTCCAGCAGCTGTTTCTGTAGTACTTGCACTTATCTTTTGTCTAACCCTAATTGAATTATCCATTTCTCATGGAGGTATTTATATTCAAAGTGGTGATTCCTTCCCATAGATGTATAGGGAGAGTCCCAAGTTTGATGAAGAGGACAGTTTAGTAATTTATGTACTATGTTGAAATTTGTGCTAGCAGTTGGAGCACTAGTTCTGTGTGCCTATGAAGTTAATGCTGCTTGTTGTATCCCACTTGGACTTCATGGAGAATTAATCCCACCTATTAAGCAAAGGCTACTAAGTTAATGTATTTTCTGTGCAGAAATTGAATTTAGTCTTCAGCCTTTAGCTAAGGAATTTTTCCAGTAGGTAGGTGCTCAGCTACTTCTAAAAAAGAGAAACAAAAAACCCCCACAAAACCATTCTCAAACGTTCATCATTAGACAACTGGAGTTTTTGCTGGTTTTGTAACCTACTAAAATGGTTAGGCTATTGAACATTCCACATTCAGAAGTTTTGTAGGGTGGTGGGGAATGGGGGGGAATCTTCAATGTTTATTTTAAAATAAAAGAAGTTCTTTTCTCATGTGTGGTTGTGGTACATCATATTGGAAGGGTTATCTGTTTTACTTTTGCAAATAAGTTTCTTCTGCTAGCACCTCCCCTTGTGTGCTTTAAATGACATCTGCCTGGGATGTACCACAACCATATGTTTGCTGTATTTTAGGGGGATAGATAAAATATTCGTGATTTACTGGGTAATCCCTATAGATGATGTATGCTTACAATCCTATATATAAAACTAAATTTGCTGTGTAGAAAATAATTTCATGAGATTTAAAATCAAAATTGAAGTAAGCAAGTTATTTATACAGTGATCTCTGTGAATCAGTTCAGAGATGGGATGGAGGAGAAATGCTCTCTAGGTTTCAAACTTCTATGCATTAGTGCAGATGCTGTGGATATGTAAAGGTGTTAGTAGTTTGATTATTTCTATGTATGTTTTTAAAAGAATCATTTGTTCCTTTTGAGATACTATGCTTTTTTCTTTTGGCATTCTACCATTGTAGTCTAAATCTAAAGCTTTTATGCCTCAATTTTATGCCTCAATTCAGACTATATTTTTTAAAGCAGTGCCTCATTATGGGGCAGAGAACTTTTTAAAAAGTCCCATTAAGATCTGAGTCTTGGTACTAGGTGTTCTGTATAATATGTGAATACTTGTCCTACCTGCAGAAGGCCTTGTTTGGGCAAATGCATATTCTAGCAGAGCTGAAAGAAAATGATTGTCACACGTGGCACTGCAGCTTCTTGGTATAGCAAGACTCCACATATAAAGTACTTTCAAGTAAATGCACAGTATCAGTCATCTCATGTGGACGATGAGACTTCTATTTTAAAGCTTTAAGGTAGAGTGTCATTGATTACCTTGGTTAGGGCATTTTTTTTTTCAGATCCTAATATCCCTAAAGAATATGAAAGTTTTTCTGATCATCGTATCTTGATATTAAAATGAAATCCGTTACATATTTTTAATCAGTTAGCTTCTGCAGTTCTTTTGTCTCCTATGTATATGACTCTGTTATGTGGGAGACTTCACTTAGAGACATGAGAATGTGTGTTTACTCTCAGAAGGCTAATGAACTGAGATGCTCTGTCGACAAGCAGTTCATAAAATGTAGAAGGTAGTTGAGTAGTCAGCTTCCTAAGTGTCTTAGGAAATTTGTATTGTTCATTATATTTTTAGTAATATATCTTATTAGGGGAAATGGGATACAGCTAAGCACAGAGTTAAAACCCTTCATTTCATCTTTAAGCTTCTGAATCCCCATCCCACTTGAGTTCTTATTAAGAACTCTGAAGTTTTATTGACTATAAGTTATATCAAAAGAATCAGTATTGCCCTTGAGCTTACCTGTTCTAAAGAGTTAATGGGGAGGGAGACCCCCTCAGGAATATGAAAGTAATTTGTTAAGCCTCATCTCTATACCCTTTCCCATTTTGAATTCTGCAAAACTACTGGTAAAGACTAGTGAATGTTTTAAATTACATTAGATTAAATTATATTAAAACCTGATACTTTATTGTCCTTGAGTGAAGTTTGCTTTAGTTTATACCATCAAGCAAAGCTCTAAGTGAAGAAGTGCTACTTGTGAGAGGAGAGGAAAAAAATTAAATCTCTGGTAGCCTTGCCTTACTTACTTGTTAGACTACTACATTCTTCTCAGTTGGGATTTCAGTACCTTACTTTAACAGCTGTTCTGAAGCCTAATCCAGTCCCATGCAGAAGACTGGCTCCTTAAGTTTGTAAGTAGTGAAAGACCACCTGATTTAGTAAAGACAATTTTTAGTGTTGTGTTCTTAACTTGTAATATTGGTTTTCTTTAAGTTCAGTGTGTTTATTAGGGAGCCACTGTATTAAGTCAGTAAACTAATGCTTCATTCAGCAAATTTGGGTACTCTTTGCCAGGCCACCATTCCAAGCACTAAGCATTCAGTGGTGACAGAATCACTGTGGTTCCTGCTTTCATTGAACAGTCTAATCAAAGATTTTGACGTGATGACACTGAAGTATAGCAAAAGCCATGATGGAGCAACATGGTTGATGATAGATATTAAGGCCATGATAGGATATGACCCAGTTAAAATGATCAGGAAAGACTTTTGAGAGGAATAATTAAGACTTGAAAGATGAGGAGTAGTAAACTAGTAAAGAAGGGGAGAGAACCGCGTGTCCCAAGTCCAGCCTCCAGTGACTGAGAAAGGCTCTCTGGCTCAAGTGAAAAGAGTACAGATTTAGTAGACCTAGAAAGAGGCTGAAGCAACAGGGTACTAAGAATAGCTTTGTAAGTTCGATTCCATGTTTTGTCTCTAACAGTTGGAAACAAGATTTCCTAGCTGTGTGTATAGGGGGTGGGGTTGCGGGGGGTGGGGAGAGGATGGTGGGTCACCTAATAAAATTGCCATTTAAGAACGCTCAGTGCATGGAATTCCACTGCGGTCCAGTGGTTAGGACTCTGCTTTCACTGCTGTGGGCCCGGGTTCAGTCCCTGGTTGGGGAACTAAGATCTTGCAAGCCTCGTGGAGCAGCAAAAACAAAGCAACAACAACAAAACAAAACCCCCAAAACAGTGCAGTGTTGAGAACAAAATAATGTGCAAGAGATGACCATTGGAGTAGCCCATGTAAGAAACGATTACAACATAAAGTGGAGGGTGGTAGTAAATGGGATTCTACATATTTCCTCTCTAACCGGCCACTGCTCAGTATCCTTTGCTGAGTTCTCCAGGCCTTGGTTGCAGACTCATCCCTAGCTAACATTCTTCCCTAGGTGATCTTATCCAATCCCAGGACTTTGACTACAATCAGCATTTTAGTCACTCATTAGTATTCCTAGGTCCCAAACTCCCCAAGACAAACTCCTACTTTAATATCTTGGTTTGAATGTCATGAGTATTTGAAATTGATTTCTTGATGAACCTACATCCAGTTGCTCATATCTTTGATTTCCTTTCACACCTTGCATCTATAGTCCTTAAGCAAATCTACATGTGGTTCTACCTTGAAAATATATCCTGAGTCTACTAGCACTTGTGACCACCACATCAGAACAGGTAGCTACAGTAGCTTATAACGGTTCTCTGTGTTTCTACTCTTGCTCTCCTGTAGTATAGTTTTTTGCATAGCAGCCAGATTGTGCCTTTTAAGAGGGCAAATCAGATTCTGTCACTTCCTGTTCCTCAGATCCCAGTGGTTTCCCATCACACGTAGAATTCAAATCTGTGGCCCACGTGCACTTCAATTATCTGGTCTAGTTTCCTACCATTTTTCCCTTTGCTCACTGTACTCTGGCCACACTGGCTGCTTTGCTGAGACCATCCATCTTGGAGTCTTCATGTGTTAATGCATGGGAAAGCTTTTCACTCCACTGTTCTTAAGGCTCATTCTTTCTAAATTCAGGTCTTACTCCAAGTCACCACTTCAGAGTCCTTCCAAGTCCACCTCTAAAGCAGTGCCTATTTTTGACTCACTGGATACTCTTTTCTTAACACTTTTTTTCTTACCTAGACTGTAAGTTTCACAGGAGATAGGACTGTTTTGGTCACTTTATCTCTTGTGTCTAGCATACTGACATTTTGTTGAGGGAATTACAAAAAAATACGATGGGTGGTGCTGCTGATTACATTAGATTTGGAGGTAGAGAATTACATTCTGCTTTGAGGAAGGAGTTTAAGGAAGAAAGGCAAATGTATTCGGCTTCAACTTTCTGACTGAGCCATCGAGAAATGTTGAGCAAGCAGCTGGATTTGTTAAATTCAACGATGTGGCCCCCCAAACCATAAGTCAACCGCTTGACCGAGTTCGTCCGAGAGTGGGGGGGAGGGGAAGTAACTGAACGAAAGCAGAGCCCCAGAGCTGGTTTTCAGAAGAACGCCAGCATTTGACAGCCAGATACAGGCCTAAAAGGAGCCTGCCAAAGTACAGGAGCAGCAATGGTGCGTAGAAAATCTACGGAATGCCAGAGAGGTCTACAAGGTCATTACTGAGGATGGGGAGGGTCAAGTGAGCTGAATGAGACAGGTCTGCTGATCGAGTTTCGCTATCTTATCACATTAAATTGTTATTTTAAGTAAGAGGACTGTCAAAATTAACGCACAGATCCCCGGAACCAGTCATCCCGCATAACCAGGCTAACACTGAAAACCCCAGACCACTTACCGTGTGCTGCCCCGGACCTGTCTAGGCACCCGAGCTAGCCCCAGCGCACTGACAGGCCCTGCGGGTGCGGGCATCTGCTTATTCTGCCCTCCGTAGTCACGGTCTCTTAATTTTGATACGAAGAGGCAACTTACAACAGGAACCACGGCTACGGCGGGCAGAGACTAAACCGCGCAGCCGCAGTTGCTGAAGCCCCGCCCCGGGCCGATGACGTCATCACGCAGGGACAGGGGGTGAAAAAGGTCCCCTGTCGCTCGCCGTCGCCGCTCCGTTAGTTCGCCAGCGCACGCACGCCTGAGCTGGACACGCGTCGCCGAGGGAGGCAAAGTGTGAGAGTCGGCGACCAGGCATCCGCTAGGGGCAGCCCGTTGCGCCCGCTTCTCCCGCAGAAGTTCGGTGCCCCCCACGTGCTTCCGCTTCGCTCCTGGCTGGCGTCCGCCCGGCTCGGGGCGCAGGTACCCATCACGGGATGGCTGGGGATGGGTGCCGTGTCCTTCTTGGGTCCGGAGGAGACTGGCTACAGGACGAAGGCTCTGCATCCGTGCTGATGCTCGGCCCATGCCGACTGCCGCCCCACCCGGGCGCTCCTAGATAACAGGACTCTTCCCCAGTAGGCGGCCACTCTCGGGAGTGCTTCTTGAGAGCTCTGGCGGGTTGTGTGGCTTGATCTCCATCCTTTAGGGGCTCTGGGGGTGGGGTGGGGTGAGTGGATGGGTGACAACACGTTTGCTTTCCGCGGAGCTTGCCCACAGTTCCTGATTGCAGCACCTGGCACTGAACTGAGGCAGTGTGATTTCATCTAGATCCTCCCACGCTCTAGCTACTTCACTCTGCTCATTCGTTTATACTCCGTATTCAGCAGGCACATTCAGGACTTTGTTTTGTTTGCCAGTGCATCTGGAATGCTGCCTGGCACATAGATGCTATGTCTATTTGTTAGACTAATAGATGAATGAAAAATAATCATCTTTCTCTTCCTTCAAGGCCCTCCTCATCCATTAAGCCTTCCATGGCAACTCCAGCCCATAGTAATCTCATCAGACTTTTCATCAGACTACTCTAGCAATTAGTTTTACATCTAAATTGTTTGTGTTTAGACAGATTATCCCTCATTTCTTTCTCTTAAATATTTTCTTTAAGGAAAATGAAAGCTCCTCGAAGTCAAGGCTTTATCTGGTACTACTTCTGGGGCTCCCACGGTAACTAGAACAAAAAGCAATAATTAGTTGTTGATTGGTTGTGGGGTCTTTGTGTCGCCCGCAACTCAGCTGACAAGCTGGTCAGATTGGTGAACTGGAAAGGGTTCAGGCTTTGGAATCAGGGGAGGCCTGAATGTGAATCCTGTCTCTGTCACTTTTCTTCCTTGGGGTACTTGAGTATTTATACTTGGTCCTTTCTTTATAAAATAGGAGCCATTGATTATGACATAGTGTTTTACAGTAAGATCGAACTGCTAAAATCCATGTTTGGATTGAGAGGTTAGAAAGATAGTTAAGGCAGGGTTAAGGTTCAGTTAATGAGCTTAGGTGTAGAATTAGAATGCAGCAAGCACTGGAGTTTCTAAGTAACATGTTATTTTTACTTTTACATTGTAGAAGCATAGTTGAAATTTTTGATGTTTCTTTAGTGTATTTATTATAGTGGTGCAATGTTCTATCATATGTAATCACAATAACTTTTGAAATCTCTCTGTACAGGCTTCAGTATAGTTTTCACTTCTTTGAGGAAACAGATGGCCACATTCCATCATAGTAATAGTCAATTGATTTCTTTTCCTGACTTTGTTAGTAATATATGAGAATTAAAAAAAACCAAAACACAAAACTCCCAAAAAACAAAAGAACAAAATAAGAATCATCTGTTATCTCACCATCCATAAATTACTTTACATTTTGGTGTTTTCTTCGAGTCTTTTTTTTTCTCTATATTTATTATGTGCATGCATATCCTGCCATGTTATCCTCTAATAATCATCTGTATCCATATCCTTAGATAATATTTGAAAATGATTTTGAACAAATTATTTTGAAAACTGCTTTATTTTCCCATAGATATATCATACATTTTAATCATTCTTTTTTTGAACATTGTTTCCAATTTTTGAAAAATTCCTCCATAGGGGGGTGAATTACAGCTTCCCTGTTGACTGCCCATGCCAAGGGAACATTTTCTTCACCTTTCAAGCCTAAGTTTCGTAGTTAAAAGAATGAGGTCGATGTCTTCCCTAGGGAGCTGTTTGAGGGTTCAATAAGATGATACTTATAAATGTGCCTAGCTCAGCCCCCCAGCCCCACAGGAGGCAGCCAGCTAATGTTCCTTACCCAGAACCTGGATGTTCATGTCTAGTTGTGTCCTTTCCTTCTGTTTTAGTGATAGTTTTTCACCATGCATCGGAAGAAAGTGGATAACCGAATCCGGATTCTCATTGAGAATGGGGTAGCTGAGCGGCAGAGGTCTCTTTTTGTTGTGGTCGGAGATCGAGGAAAGGATCAGGTAAGACCTGGTAAATGCTTCCTGACGTACTCTGTACCCTGTCCCAAAGAGTCAGCATGTTACAGACACTCTGGGGTTTCACACATAATGACTGGTTTTCTTTAAGTGAAATGCCTAGTGGGAACATTGCCTTACGTATTGAAAGTGATAAATGCTCAATGTTTAGAATTATTAACAGACAGGTTCACAGCTTTTGATATGTGGGGTGGTGGACTGATCGCAAGGGTAAGTGTATGTGCGCTGGCTTCTAGTCCCCGCCTGGGCACTGCTTGGCTCGTGGTCTGGGGCCTGGCTGTCACAGAGGTCTCTTTTGGTCCTGAGATGCTATGGCTTTTTTCTTTGGCAGGTGGTCATACTCCATCATATGTTGTCCAGAGCAACTGTGAAGGCTCGGCCTTCTGTGCTGTGGTGTTATAAGAAAGAGCTGGGGTTTAGCAGGTAAGCCGTGTGCCCTTTGAGCGCCCCGTCCCACTTGCCGTCCCTGCTCGCTAGTTAAATGCTAGGAAATGATTCTTTGACATGGATTTTCAGGGATTCTTAGTGAAGGTGCTATCTCTGAGGACACTTCCAGTAGAGAAAAATAATAGAGCTGATGCCCTTTCTTCATTCCTGACAATAAATTTCAGATCCTTTTCATGCTGTTTTAAGTCCCCAGCCCAATTCCTTGCTTTCTGCACACGAGTTTTCTTCTTCGTTTCTTCAGCTGATCAAGCCCCTCTAATAATGCAGGTTCTTTCAGTTGCTCTTGGAAGTTACCAGCGACCTGATGCCTAATGCAACAACTTTTCCCCCTCTTTCTCCTTTTTTTCAGAGCTCTTCCTCTAGTAGTCCACTGCTGTTTTTGACAATTGGCTGTTCTTATTTTTTGAAGTTGTGGACTTAAGACTTCTTATATAGTAAAGAGCAGACCTCCAACACAAACACACTTAGGCACAAGGGGAATTTATTGAAGTACACTTGACCCTTGAACAATGTGGATTGGAACTGGAGGGCTCCACTTACACACGGATGTTTTTCAGTAGTAAATACTACAGTACTACGTGGTCCGTGGTTGGTTGAGTCCTCTGATGTGGAGGAGCTGCGGTTACGGAGGGGCAGACTCTTAAGTGAGATGCAGGTTAACCCCTAGGTTTTTCAAGGGTCGGCAGTATACGGGCTAGCTCCTGAAGCCTACGGGGACGAGATTTCAGCTCTTCCGCGGGGGTGGTGTAGAGCCGCTGTGCCGACGCTCCGGTCCTCGCTCAGTCTCTCATCTCTGCGTGTCTGCTCTGTTCTTTTCCCACTTCAGGGCAACTTTCTGCCTTCTATGGTGCCCATTGCAGAAACACCACTTGAGTTTTACGTGGTTTGGGTCCAACGACACAGAAATCAGTCTTTCTCCCAAATTCTTTGGGAAAGACAACCACCCCCGGGCTAGAGGAGGTGGGGTGGGTCACCTAGTAGGAACCTAGCAGTTCTGCCTATGACTGTGTGTGTGAAGGAGTTTGGGGTGTGGGGGTGCTGTTCCTTGGCAGATAAACCATTATAAAGTCACCTCGGAAATGCTCTCCTTTCTTTGCTTCTGTGACACTCAGCCCACCTTCCTGAGCTCTTCTCTCTCCCCGAGCTCATCTCCTTCCCTAAACCCAGCTCACCTGTGTGGGTCTGTCCTTGGGCCTCTTCTCCCTCCTTTATCCCCCAGTATATGTGTCTCTGGGGTGGACTCTGTTGTGTGGAAACCCCCTGCGAGATCGGGCAGTTTACAGCGTTTTGGGCAGATTTGCCTTTCAAACTTAACCCACCTCCTTTCACTTTTAAAAATCTCTTCTGTGCCTCCTATGGCTCTCCTACCCCTGTCTTGAGCATTAGATTAAGGCTGATGCTAAGTCATGGGCTGAGGAAGTGGAGCCCCAGGGGGAAGGCCTTGGCTCTACTATTCAGTTAGAGAACTATGATAAAATTTTGGTTTGCTGTAACCCTTGATTCTGGAATTTTCTCGTTCTCTCTTTTCTCTAAAAGAAACAGTTAATTGCCAGTTAGGTATTCAGAGTTTTTTAAGACAAAAGAAAAGTTCAGGGATTTCTGGGAGACGTCCAGATTCCGTTCCAACCCTTATATCCTCTATCAGTATTATCTTAGATTAGAGCTGCCCATGAGGACTTGGTCCCACCATCTGGGAAGGAAGTGGATGAATTCATTTAAGAAAAATGAATAAAACCCGCCATCACAGTGCCTCTTCCCAGGTTCTCTGGGAAGCGGTGCTGTGTGGTTGAAGCACTGGCTTGAGACTGAGGTAATGAGGCCACTAAGGTTTGCTTTCAAGCTCTGGCTGAATGTGAGGTTTAGGGACTCCCGTCACCCTTTTTGTAAAGTGAACGATCAAAATGGCAGGGTCCTCACACAGACTTACACTGTCTCCCTCCGAAGCCCATCTGCTCTAGTGCCTCTTCCGTTTCCTTCAGCTTTAAAGTGAGGGGATGAGCACGACGATTTCCCAGTTCCCTTCTAGCTCTGAACGTCTCAGTGGGTGATCGTTGAGCCCATCCCCTGCTCTCAGCTCTAGCCTCTCTGGTTAACTGGCTTTCATGGGATGGGGGGTGATTGATTGCAGTCATCGGAAGAAAAGAATGCGACAGCTGCAGAAAAAAATAAAGAGCGGGACGCTGAACATAAAGCAAGATGACCCCTTTGAACTCTTCGTAGCTGCCACAAACATTCGCTACTGCTACTACAATGAGACCCACAAGATCCTGGGCAATACGTTTGGAATGTGTGTTCTCCAGGTGGGTGACTTGCCCCGGCCTGTGACTGGAGTCAGGGTGCTAGGGAGTGCCTGGGCTGCCCGGTCACCCACGAGGACAGGTGTATGGAGAGGAGAGGAGTCACCTGTACTCCCTCCCCCAAAGCTTCATCCGTGGAGGACTTGGCCACTTTCCACAGGAGCTGGATAACTCACCAACATAGAAAGAGCATTTTCTTTTTATTTTATTTATTTTATTTATTTATTTTTTTTGCGGTACGCGGGCCTCTCACTGTTGTGGCGTCTCCCGCTGCGGAGCACAGGCTCCGGACGCGCAGGCTCAGCGGCCATGGCTCACGGGCCCAGCCGCTCCGCGGCGTGTGGGATCCTCCCGGACCGGGGCACGAACCCGTGGCCCCTGCATCGGCAGGCGGATTCTCAACCACCGCGCCACCAGGGAAGCCCGAAAGAGCATTTTCTACCCAAAGCAGCACTTGTCTAGAGATACCCAAACTGGCAGTGATGCTCCATCACACTGGGTCTAACCAGCTTGGTAAAGCGCTGAACTTTGAGTGACCCTAGGACCCCAGATCACTATTAGAACTAACTGAAGACCCTTGTGACCAGAGAGCGGCGGGACTTGTTTTAGCTAAACTAGGCACCGGCCCGAGCCCTCGGGTGTCCTGCCCCAGGTGCCTGACCGAGTAACCGCCCCTGTTCTACACTGGTATATATTTTCTCTTGCCTGGCAAGTTAGTAGATGAAGTTTCACATTTTTCTTTGTTTTGCGCTCTGGTGGTCTTTGTTTTGTTCTTTGATGCTTTGCCACCTGTGACTCCATCCGCCCCCCCCGGCCTCCCCCACCAAAGAAAACATTTAAGCACAAATCCTCACATTTAAGCACAGGTTGCCACAGTTTGATATGTATTTATTATCTGCATGCACTACCATGATCACGTGCATCGTAAAACATACCTTTTAAAATATAAATTGGGCTTCCCTGGTGGCGCAGTGGTTGAGAGTCCGCCTGCCGATGCAGGGGACACGGGTTCGTGCCCCGGTCCGGGAGGATCCCACATGCCGCGGAGCGGCTGGGCCCGTGAGCCGTGGCCGCTGAGCCTGCGCGTCCGGAGCCTGTGCTCCGCAACGGGAGAGGCCACAACAGTGAGAGGCCCACGTACAGAAAACAAACAAACAAACAAACAAAAAATACAAAAATAAAATATAAATTAAGAAACGAGGTGGGACATCTTGAGTAGGAGTTGTAGTTTTTCCTTGCCGCACTCCGGCGGGCTGTCCGTACACCGCCGGCTTAACATCCTCCTGCCTTGGAGGCTGAAGAGCGTCTTGCCTGTTCTCCCCGCGTCACTGACCGGTGGGGGCTGCCGCTGCTCACCAGTTACCAGGTGAGGTAACGGTGGCTCCTTCAGGCCGCGCCCCCCCCCCCATGTGGTGCAGCTGAGTGTTGTCAGACAGTTTCCATCTATGAAGAGAGCAGAAAATGAGTGTGAGGTATTTCTGCAATTCAAGTGTGAATCAATGCGGATTGGAGGACTTCTTTCCAAATAAGATGTTATGAGGGATTACGGGAAACACTGACATGTAAAACCGGGTATACCTCTCCTCCAGGGCTGGGCTCTCTTCTGTGGTCCCCGAAGTAAGGGACTGTGTGTGTGTGCGCGTGTGTGTGTGTGTGTGCTGGTGAGTCAGGTACGGGGCATGGTCTTGAGTTTGTACTTTGAAGCCTTCCTCGTACCTTATCGCCTGGCCCCTGGTTAAGCTTCCCAGTGGGTGTTCTTTGCAGCCAGTTCTAAGGTTTCCTTTTTCCAGGATTTTGAAGCTTTGACTCCAAACTTGCTGGCCAGGACTGTAGAAACAGTGGAAGGTGGTGGGTTGGTGGTTATCCTTCTACGGACCATGAACTCACTCAAGCAGTTGTACACGATGACCATGGTAAGTGTCCGTTTTTTTCTTTAACTTGATTGTGGCGGTTCAAATCAATCTGTGTTTTTGCTGCTTTCTTTTGAGAACCACTGAGCAACTCCAGTGAGCGGTCAGTATAAGTTCTAGGCTGGGAGCTCTTTGACTGGAGGTAATGAGGAATTTTCTGCAGAGAAGCCTCAGTGGCCCTGGGCGTGCTCAGGAATCTGTGAATTTTGCCTTTGCTTTCAGGCATTTGCAGATTCCACACCAGTGAGATTCAGACATGATGCAGCTGTTGTGTAGTTCCATTTCTAAAACAGTATTCCACAGAGAGCCACGCCAGTGCCTACATTTGTGTACTACAAAAAGGGGACCACGCACAGACGTCCTCACCTGCCCTCACCCTAATGGGTAGTGGAGGAGCATTGCCATCCCGCTCCCGCACTGGCAGAAACTTTGACTCCAGGGGGTGGGGGGTGGGGTATTTTTTTTTCTGCCGCAGCTGAGGGAGTGGCTGGAAGTGTTTCCCTGGATGCAGAGCTGGTTCTGCCACGTGGGTGTGCTGAGCCGCAGGTTTGGAGTCATTGTCCATCGCCAGCTGCCTGGGAACTGTTAGGCTCGGCCTCAGGGTTTCATGAGCTGCGTTCGCCTGGTGAAGTGGACTCCCGTCAGATCTCAGTGCCTGCTTCCTGTCGCCCCATCGCCCCCAGCCCTTTCGCCTCACCCCAGCCCCTCCGGCCCCCTCGGAGGTCTTCAGGTGCGCCCTCTCCCCTCAGCAGACCCTCGCCTGAGGGCCTTCGCGCCGTTTCCACGGAGGGTCTGCTGGCTCACTTCCTCTCTGCGTTCCAGTCCCTGCCAAGATACCACTTCCTCGGTGCGGCCTCTCTCACACCCTGTGTAGAATATGTGGTTGGCCTGTCACTCCTCAACCTGTTGTATTTTGCTTCAAAGCATGGTACAGCCACCTAAAGTTAGGCATTTATTTGTTTATTGTCTGGCTTCCCGTGCCAGTCTCCAAACTTTATGGGAGCAGGGACTTCGTTTTCCTCCCTGGTATATTCCCTGATCCTGGAAGGGTGCCTGGCCTTTAGTAAGCCCTCCTGCAATATCTGTGAATGAGCGAATGTCTGTGCCCGTGTCACTTTGTTTGTTCCTCCTCCCTCTCTTACTTGGCTGCCTGCTTACCAACTCAGAGGGCCTTCCCTCTCTACCCTATATAAGTAGTCCCCCTCCCCACCCCCTCCATTGGCTGGCACTGCACCCTGTTTTTCATTCACAGCATTTGTCAAACTTTGTATCTGTTGACTTGTTTGTCTCCGTCCAACCATATGACTGTAAGCTTCAGGAGAACAGGCTTCATGCTTTACTAAACACCGGTGTGTACCCAGCTTGTCTGGCGTTGGCATGTGCAATTTTATTGAACGAGTGAATATGTTTTGTGCTGCTGGGTCAAATGTGGGAACAGTCAAAGGTGAGGTGAGGGGACATTTGTTGTGATAAGAAACATTGCATTTAGTGTCTGAGTCCTGCTGCAGCAGATCGCATCCGGCCAGTTTCACATGGCAGGTTAGGTAGGAGTAGATTTTGTTTCCAGCAGCATCACTGGTGCCTCTTTTACCCCAGGGTTGTTGGCTGGAACTTCTTCACACTTGGACGCCGAAGCTCAGCGCTATCTGGGTGCCTCTGTTAATGGATGTTGTCTCTTATAGGACGTGCACTCAAGATACAGGACGGAGGCCCATCAGGATGTGGTGGGAAGATTTAATGAGAGGTAGGTCTGGAGCACATTTCTCACTTCCTCAACTGCGGGGAGCCACAGTGGGAGGAACATTTTCATCTTGGACCCAACTGAAAGCTGTGCCCTGTCTCAGGGAAGGTAGGTCAGGAGCCCCAAATGGTGAGCTTCCCGATAGCAGCGGTAGTTGTGCAGCTAACTGGAAGCAATAAAAGTGAGTGCAAGGCTAGGCCTGGATTCTATCTTGCTTCTGGCCCTTACCACGTCTCTCTCCCGCTCTGGCTTTTAGCCTATGCATCTGTCAAAGGGGTGATTTGTCTGGACCACTCTTTTCCCAAATGTGTTTCTCAGAACACTGATATTTAAGAGGGACCTTATGACAAAAGGGTTCTCTGGTCCAGTATGTCTGGGAAATGCTGATATGATTTTTTCTTTCTGAGGGTTCACGTGAGCCTGTTGTAGCCTCTGAAAAGTCTCCCGGCACCAGGGACCCCAATTTATTTGACCACAGAGCCCTTTTTAGGGAACGCCAGTTAGCAACACGTGAAACGCCTTAAGAAGAAGCCATGTCCTAGGTCAGTGGCTCTCAACCGGAGCCGTTATGCCCCTGGGGAGACTTGGCAGTGTCTGGACATGCTTTGATGGTCGTGACCTGCGGCGAGGGCGGGAGGCTGGTGGCGGTAGAGGCCAAGGGTGCTGCTGAACAGCTTAAAAGGTACCAAAAAGCCCCTCCAACAAAGAATTATCTGGTTCAGAATCTCAGTTAGTGCTGAGGTTTAGGAATCCTGGCCGGGGTGAACTGTGTGACCTAACTTCAATCGCCTCTGAAGCTGCTCAGTAGGAGTGGGCCTGGAGGTCGCCCAGCGCTACCGGCTGGAAGGGAAGCCTGTGAAAGTAGTGCGGGAGGCCCTTTTCTTGCAGTTGTGGGAGAAGCTTGGATTTTATAGCCAAACACATGTTTTGCTACACACAAAAATGTTTGTATTATAGTGCTAGAGGGAGCTTTCCCCTCCACCCTTTCCTTTATTTTCTTCTCCTTGTGGCAGAAGGTCAGTCCATTTGTGTATGCGTTTGTTTCCCTGTGTGGCTGGTGAGCACATGTGGAGTGGCTTTGGCGTTCCCCATTCAAGGAGACACGTAGTGCTAAAGGGTGAACCTGGCAGGATGGGGGAAGGGCCGGGGCACCCTGTAGCAGCGGGCTTCTGCACGGTAGGGGCCCTTGTAATCAGTCTCTTAAGGGAGTTCCCCGTTTGCTTGTTTGCTCTATAAAGCATGTTCGGGCCTCGTAAAGGAGGCTGGGAATCATCCGGCACTGCCCTCCAGATGACGGTGTTGGCTTTCTCCAGCTTTCTTAGAGGCGTGGGGCTAGATGATTTTCCTGGAGAAAAGCCCTTCCCTTGTTGTGCAGACACTGCCCTCAGCACCTCACCACTGCGGTTTGTTCCTCAGGTTTATTCTCTCTCTGGCCTCGTGTAAGAGGTGTCTCGCCATCGATGACCAGCTCAACATCCTGCCCATCTCCTCCCATGCCGCCAGCGTTGAGGCCCTCCCTCCCCAGAGCCCGGTGAGCTGCTGGGGGCCGGGGACGTGGGGCAGGCTGCGTTTTCTGTGCTGGCCCTCCTGGGGTGGCAGCAAAGCTTCTCCTCCTCTCCTCTCTGGTAGGAGGAGAGTCTTGGGCCTTCTGGTCTGGAGCTGAAGGAGCTGAAGGAGAGCTTGCAGGACACCCAGCCTGTGGGCGTGTTGGTGGAGTGCTGCAAGACCCTAGATCAGGTGAGCGTGCGTTCGGAACGTCCCCAGCCCAGTCTGCACGGTGCAGAGGGGAGAGACAGCGGGCGGAGAGTGACAGACGCCAAGTTAGAACAAGGCTTGGCTCCTCCGAGGGCGAGGGCCCTTTTCTATTGCTCACACTCAGGCGCGCAGCAGCAGGATGTGTTCACGACAGTGGTCCAGGATTAGCTCCCCCTTCCCCACGTTAACAGTTCAGGGAGCTGGGGGTCGGTGGGGGGAGATGGGTTACATTTATGGAGGAACGCCACAGGCACGGGGTGACGGACCTGCGTCCTTTCATTTTCATTAAGTTTTTTCTTTTTTAAAATTTATTTATTTTTGGCTGCGTTGGGTCTTCACTGTTGCACGTGGGCTTTATCTAGTTGCGGCGAGCGGGGGCTACTCTTCATTGCGGTGCGCGGGCTTCTCACTGCGGTGGCTTCTCTTATTACGGAGCACAGGCTCTAGGCGCGCGTGGGCTTCAGTAGTTGTGGCTCGCGGGCTCTAGAGTGCAGACTCAGGAGTTGTGGCACACGGGCTTAGTTGCTCTGCGGCATGTGGGATCTTCCTGGACCAGGGCTCGAACCCATGTCCCCTGCACTGGCAGGTGGATTCTTAACCACTGCGCCACCAGGGAAGCCCCCATTTTCATTAAGTTTTGATGACATAAAGGTTTTCGCTTATGCCTTGTTTGTAAGTGAGGAGAGCTAAAGGTTTTCGCTTACGCCTTGTTCGTAAGTGAGGAGAGCTGGAGGCTCCAGTGTGAGGGCTGATGAGGGCCCTGTGGTGAGGGTCCTCTGTGTACCTGATCTCTAGGTGCAGACAGCAGGCTGGGTGGGAGCTTCCAGGATGCATTTCTGTGCTCCCGGAAGTGGCCAGGGCTGGTAAACTTGGCTTCTCCGGTGGTTCCTGGGCAGTGATGGCAGCTGAATAGATGTGGCCTAGAGGCCTGCAAGCTGTCAGGTGTGTTCAGGGTTCTGGTCCAGCCTGAGCCAGCCAAGCAGCACAGGCCTCTCTCAGCACTGGGCTTTTCCCTCATGATGGGAAACAGCTGCAATTATGTCGCCCACTTGGGGCTGAGTCCCAATAGGATGGTTTCCCTTTCCATGCTGGAAGTAGAGTCACCAACCATGCAGCTCTTTCTGCAGCCCAGGCTTCAGCCTCTGTGTTGCTTTCAGCCACTTCCTGGTAACTTTCTCACCAGAGAGAGGGAGGGAGAGAGAGGATGGGGAAAGGGCAGAAGAGGGAGAAACTATAATACGGTAGTACTGTTATAAGAAAATAAATGACCCATGGCAAAAAAATTTAAAAAATCAGTAAGTAGGAAAGTGTGCATTAAAAATAGAAAGTGGTGTTTCTCCTTGGCTGTCCTGCTCCGCAGAGACAGGTACTGTTAACAGTTTATTGTGTGTCCTTTTGGATCTTTTTCTGTGCATATAAATGGGTATTTTTAAAGTGTGCAAGGGGAAGGTTGTCCCCATTACACATTTGGCTTGATTCCTGCTTTTTTGCTATTATAAGTAATGCCATTAGGACATTCTTACAGATACATTTGTGGGCACTGTCTCTAGGATAATTTAACAGGAGAATTGCTGGGGTAGAGTATGTGTGCATTAAAATGGGTGTCATGCCAGGTTATGGAACCCGCACCGTGTATGGAAAGGCCTTTTTCTGTGCAGTCTTGCCGACACTGGGTACTGTTAAACTCCTATGTCTTTACGAATCTGATATGGGGACATAGGATCGTTGTTTCAATTTGTTGTTACTTTAGTTATGAGAGAAGCAGGCACTGTTTTCATATAATTACTGGTTATTTCGTTTGTTTTTATAAACCACTCTGCTTTTTTGTATTGGTTTTTCATTTTAGAATATTATTTTAGAGTGCATTTTTAGTCCAGATTTCATACCCTTTTATTATGTTTGTAGATTTTGCCACTTGTGTTTTATCAGAGTTCTTCACTTTTCTACTCTAAAGCAAACAACAAGAGGATAAAATACAGTGTTCAGCCAAGGCCAAGTTAAGGCGAGTAGGACCTGGATCCCCTCTGAGTGTTTCCATCTGGAGAGACTCTGGCTTCCTGAAGCCCCTCCCCTTCCTTCCCTTCCTTCTGCCTGGGACCGCGTCTTATCAGTATCTTCTGAGTGTCCATGCCCAGTCATGTAAGGCAGCTTCTTCAGGACCAGACAGGCCAGGCTGGGCCATCCAGCCTTCTTCCCAGTCTCAGTGGCCTGTTCCCAGGGCAGAGTCCCCGTGGGGAGCAGAGTCTGGCCTCTGAGTAGTGTTATGTCTCTCTTCTCATTACGTGCCATTGACACTCCTCTAGGCAGGGGCTCAGCAGTAAACAAGAGGGACGCACCTGCTTTATGGGGCTTGACTTCTGGTGGGATGAGGAAGGTAGGGAACCAAGGAAATAAGCAAACCACGTGTTGTAGTAGAAGGTGCTGTGTGGGTGGGGAAACATGAGAGCAGCGAGGAGGATGGGGAGTGCCAGGAGGAGGGAGGGGGGCTGCGGGTCTCCGTATCGTGGTCGGAGAGGGCCTGGCGGGCAGGTGCTCTTTGAGTGGGCTTGAAGGAGTCGAGAAAACGAGCCACGTGGCTCTCTGCAGGGAGAGTGCTCCCGGCGAAGGGGTCACCAGGTACACAGGCCTAAGGTAGGCTCTCCTGGTGCGCTCAAGGACTCACAAGGAGGCCGACTGGGCTGAAGCGGAGCGAGTGGGTGAGGGTAGGAGGAAACGACGGAGGTCAGACCGTGCAGGCCATGCAGGCCCCTGGGAGGGCTTGGCACTTACTCTGTGAGCGATGGGGGCCAGCAGAGAGTTTTATGCTTACGGTCTCTGCACAGCTGTCCGAGGGATCCCCAGCCTTGCTTTATTTATTTAATCCCAGTTATCATGTTTTTTCTTTTTAAACAGATACATAAATTATTTATCCAGTTGAAGGAATGCTTGTGCTTCTGGAAGCCAGCCTTAATTTTAACAGGATCGCCTTGTGCTGTGTTGAGTCTAGGTTGTAGGGCAACGAAGGTGGGAGCAGGACTGATGAGGAGGCTCCTGTGATAATGGCGGCGGTACAGGGTGGTGGCTTTGACCAGGGTGGTGCAGGAGGAGGATGGTGAGGAATGCAGAATTTTTATGTTTTGAAGGAAGTATGGACAGGATTTGCCGATGAATCAGGTATGGGAGAAAATGGAGAAGACTTCTGGCCTAAACAACTGGACAGTTAGCTGAGCTGGGGAAGATGGTAGGTGGGGGAGGATTGGAGGGGATGTTAGGTGTTCAGTGTGAGATGTCTATTAGATGTACAGGTGGAGGGCAGAGCAGGGGCAGTTGCGTGTATAGAAGAGTCTGGTGTGCAGGGAAGAGGTTTGGATGGAGGCGTGAACTTGGGGTTTATCAGCACCTACTTGGTGTTTAAAGCCTTGAGACCCAGAGGAGACGATTAAGGGAGTGAGAGTCCAGGTGCTGGACCTTGCTTTCTGGACAGTAAGAACTCCCCTGCAGCCCCTCCGCCCCCGAGTTAGCCTAGGCATCAGCCTGAATTCTCCATGGCGATGGTGGTAGATGGCTGGACCTTGGCCTTTCTCGAAGCTCACCTAATATGTTTCTCTTTCCACAGGCCAAAGCTGTCTTGAAATTCATTGAGGGGATCTCGGAAAAGACCCTGAGGAGTACTGTTGTGCTCACAGCTGCCCGAGGAAGGGGAAAATCTGCAGCCCTGGGATTGGCTATTGCTGGGGCAGTGGCTTTTGGGTAAGGGGGTCCCCATCTTTAGGTACTCTGATCTCTGAGGGAGCAGTGTGCAGGAGTAGGGGGTCAGGGGACAGGGAAGCTGCTTCTGTGTCTGAGCGGGCTCCTGTGTGATTTCTCTAGGTCTTGGGTTCCTGTCTACAAAGAGCAATGCTGTTTCCCCCAAACCCCCAAAGGTGCACATATATGTGTGCATGCACCCACAGACATACACCAGGGCCAACTCACTATTTAGAGTTGAACAAACACACAAGAGCAAAGAAATAGGGGTAAGAAACTTAAAAACTCTCAGGAGATGGACATGTATGTGACCAGCTTTGCTGACTTAGAAAAGTACAAGTTTGACATTTTAATGATTTTGATCAGTAGAAGATCTTGTTTGCTTCTGAGGAGCTGCTTTTGAGTGTGATGTTCCTTTCCATTCTTTTGTCCTGGGCGGAAGACTTGCAACTGCCAGGAGAGCATGTACTTCCAGCTTCACAGACATAAATAATGGACCTAGAATTTACCATGTCCTATATGCATTGTCTTCCTTGGTGCTCCTAATTAACAATGTTAGCGTTTCATAGATGGATAAACCCAGGCTTAGGGAGTTTCAGTGACTCACCCAAGACCCCCCACCCCAAGTCAGTGCTGGTAGTGCTGGGGCTGAACTCGGCTCCTGACTCCTAGCCCTTTGTTTCTCTCGCTGCTCCGGCAGTACCACTCAGCCCCGCCACCATTAGCACCCTTTACACTAAACAAGGATCCCTCAGAGGTTAACTGTGGCCTTAGCCTGAGCACAGTTGAGCACTTTGGCTTCACGGTTTGAAACCCTTGCAGCACAGCTAGTGATGAGAGTGAAGCCCTCTCTCGTCCCAGGGCGCAGGGCTGGGGAGCCGTGTGCCAGCCCTGGCACTGAGGGAGCGGTCCCCACAATGCCCTCAGCAGGGTGCTTTCACCGATGCTGGTAGCTAATTGCTGGGGTGTGCTACCTTCAAACTGGTAATGCGTTTTCATTAGGTTGGGAGGAAGAATACCCTCAGGTCTGGTCTGGAGTTGCTGTACTTTTCCTCCCCAAAACGTGTGTCCTGAGTTTTTTTTCTGCCACTGTCTCTGGTTATCCCCTGTGTAACAGGGGCAAACAAAAATGTTTTCTTTTTTTAGGTTCTCTAAACATGTCTTAGATTTCCTAATTACTTAAAAAAAAAAAAAAATCCTCCTTTTGTTCAACAGGTACTCCAATATCTTTGTTACCTCTCCGAGCCCGGATAACCTCCACACTCTGTTTGAATTTGTATTTAAAGGATTTGATGCTCTGCAGTATCAGGTAGGAAATTAGGATAAGAGCTTATTTTGATTCCATGCTGAGTATAAATCCAGGTGAAGTCTTTAGAATGCAAACTTTCTTAATATTTAGTTTCTAAAGCCTGTTTCTGATGTTTGGCATTGGTTTGGCTCTTTCCCTCTTAGGAGCATCTGGATTATGAGATCATTCAGTCTCTAAATCCTGAATTTCACAAAGCAGTGATCAGAGTGAACATATTCCGGGAACACAGGCAGACCATTCAGGTGAGGCTTGTTCTAAAACCCTGCCATGTGGGGCCAGTGTCCTGCTGTATGTAAATGCTCTAAGACGTCTCCTTTTATAGTTGTTTTATGTGCTGTGTAATTGCATATCTTTTAGACAGCGTTGTTTTACGGTAAACGTGTTCCAGATTTTCAGCCTCTTCTAAAGAAAAACATTCAAGCAGACTACCAAATGTATGTAGCCAGCTGGGAAAGTTATAATTTTGTCCCTTGAAAATTGAGTGAGTAGGATTGTAAGTAAGCTAATCAGCTAAGAGAAATCAAATCATTTTTTCCAACATCATTTCTAATTTTGCTTAGTTACAGCAGGTTTTGAAATGATGCATCTGTAGCGAGGACAATAAATAACCTCATCAATTAAAAGAAGAAAAGTTCTTTGTAAAATGTGCTCTGAATCTTTGTGGTTTAGCCAGTGGCCTATTTTCCTTTTTAAACAGTGTTTCCCCGAAAGCTCTGTGAATCTCCAGTGCTTTGTAAGCCTGAATGGTCTGTAGTTGTCCAAAGGCTACAATTTTGTTAAAACATGACAGGCTTGCAGAAGGGATGAAGGCCCATGGGCTCCTAATGGAGTCGGTTATTGATCACTTTTGGAGTTGGTTTGGGGTGGGAAGTGGGCCAGGTCAACTTGGCACTTTACACCCTTGACCTTTATGCCTGTGAGGCATTTATATATGTCTGTCAAGGAGGTATACCTTTTATCAAGGATCCAGGTTATAAATAAAGTTCAGTGTTTGTGCCTTTTTCCCCTCAAGGACCTTAATTTTTTTCTTGCTGGGTCTCTTTCTAGACTCTCTTCTTTCTGTGCATTTCTTCCTACTTTGGCCTGGTTCTCTCATCTGCATGGAAGAGAGTCCAGTGTTGGGGTAGGGCAGGGTGAGGGGCAGGCTGCAGGCCGTGAGAATACAGAGATCTGTTAAAACTCAAGAAAAACACACAAACCAAAGAGGGAAAACCTTTCCGTGAAATGCCTGGCTCAGCCCTCGCTGCTCCTTGGATCTGTCATCAGAGACCTTCTCGTATTACCAGAGTCCTTTTGTCTCCAGACTGGAGTTGAAGTGCAGAACAGGTGACCTGACTTTATGAGGCTATATCTGTGTCCCTTTGAGACCTCTACTTTCTTGCTGGAAATTGCGATATAGAAGAATATTAAAGTCGGCTGTGCCTCTCCAGGGGCCTGCTTTCTGCTGCTTTTATGAGGTGGTTGTTTAGTTTTTCTCTGCAAGGATCCAAGATGTGGGGCCCTACTGAGGACATGTATCTGCTGTTGGAAATGAGTGGGGGCTCTGCCCCCTCGACCCATCAGCTTCCAGCAAAGCAGTTAAAAAATCTCACCTGTAATGGAATACTTGAAAACTACAGGAAAGCACAGACTCAGACTTAAGAAAAGCTGATGTTTTGCTGTTTGCTGTGTTTGTTTCATGTTTTAAAAGCCACTCATGTTTTTGTTTTAAAGATCTGAATCCTCACAGACACGGTTGAAGTCCCTCTTGTACCCTTCCCCATCCATTCCCTTCTGTCACTCCCCATACTGTGCTCTGAGATTGGTGTGTTTCCTTTCTTTTTCTTCTCTTTTTAAATTTATTTATTTATTTATTTTTGGCCGGGCTGGGTCTCCATCACTGCACGCAGGCTTTCTCTAGTTGCGGCAAGCGGGCTTCCCATTGCGGTGCACGGGCTTCTCATTGCAGTGGCTTCTCTTGTGGCGGAGCATGGACTCTAGACGTGCGAGCTTCAGTACTTGGCGGCTCGCGGGCTCTAGGGCGCAGGCTCAGTAGTTGTGGCGCACAGGCTTAGTTGCTCCGCGGCATGTGGAATCTTCCCGGACCAGGGCTCGAACCTGTGTTCCCTGCATTGGCAGGCGGATTCTTAACCACTGCGCCACCAGGGAAGCCCCTGGTGTGTTTCCTTTCAATTCATTTGTTTATATTTCACTACATAATTATGTATCCATAAATGGTAACATACTATACTTATCTTTTTTTAGCTTGCCTTTTTTTCACTCAACATTTGCTTTCAAGTTGGTCCAGATTGAAGCTTGTAGATCTGGTTGATTCATTTTTAAGCACTGTATGAGCACATTACAGTTTATTTATATGTTTCTAGAATTGGAATTGTTGGGTCTTAGGGTATGTGTAGATTTCCATCTTTCTCAGATTTTGCCAAATTCTCCTTTAAAGTGTTTGTACATGTTTACCTTCACCCCAGCACTCTCTTGAGTTTTGTTTCCCCACGTCCTCACGAACACTGGGTGTTTTACTGCTATTTAAGTT
Organism: Kogia breviceps; assembly: GCF_026419965.1. Lineage (NCBI taxonomy): Eukaryota > Metazoa > Chordata > Mammalia > Artiodactyla > Physeteridae > Kogia > Kogia breviceps. The sequence continues at coordinate 24,779,255 of NC_081316.1, read as the reverse complement.
TTGCCCGTCTGCGTGTGAAGTGGGGTCTCCTTGTTGTCTTCAGCGTTGCGCTGATTACTAGTGAGGTTGAGTACCTTTGTTTGTGTTAGTTGGATATTCAGGCTTCCTCTCCTGTAAAAATACCTCTTCATAGACTTTTGCAAACTTTAAAAAGAGCAGGAACCCCTGTAGGAACTGAAAAGGGTTGTTTATATGCATAAGGCTGCCAAGCTCATGGCAAGTTTGTGACGTTAGATGGCCCAGCTAATAATATAAATAAGGATGTGTGAGCACTAAGAAGGTTATAAGTCTTAGAAGTGTCCCCACCAGTGCAGGGCGACCTGGGCTTTATGTTGACGGCGTCAAAGCAGGACACACAATACCCAGAGTGTAGGAGATGCTTGAGAAACCTGACATCCTCCCCTTTAGCCATTGCTGGGGCCAAGCTTGCCTCTGGCCCAGTGGCCAGAGTGAGGCTGGGGAGAAGCCTGAGACGGGAGAGAGGAGAGAAAGGGAGGCGCCACCTATCACTCAGCCAGGTCCCAGGTAGGGCATTTTTACAGATTTACCTATTTTTTTCCTCAAGCAGCCATCAGGTATTTCCTCCACTTTCTGGAGAGGAGTCTGAGGTGCTGAGATGAAGTGACCTGCCCAGGGCCACACAGTCAGTGGTCGACCTGTTGGGACCCAGGCATCTGACTCTCAGCCCATCCCAGCTTTGTCCTGCCAGGGAAAAGCGAGAAGGAGGAACGAGAGAAAGAAGAAATGGGACAGGGGAGAGAGAGTAGAGAGAGGCCTTTATGGTGACTCACCCGTGATCACAGCCATGGTATCAGGTGGCCAAGCTAATAATATAAATTTTTCTTTCTGGCAGTATATACATCCTGCAGATGCTGTGAAACTGGGCCAGGCTGAACTTGTTGTGATCGATGAAGCTGCTGCCATCCCCCTCCCCCTGGTGAAGAGCCTTCTGGGCCCCTATCTTGTGTTCATGGCATCCACCATCAACGGGTGAGGCACCTCGGGCAGGAGCCGTCGCTCCCATTGTAGGTTGCTGCCAGTTAGATAGCATTTACCTAATGTGACCTGGGCCTGGGTGGGTAGGGCTGATTCCTGAAGTTTGAGTCTTTGGGGCTCTGCTGCACTCTCTCTCCTCGGCCTTCTCCTTGGCAGCTGGCCCCTTCATAGTAAACTATAGCTCACTTCTGGTCTGAGCCACAGCCCACCAGGACAGGCAGCACCAGAATTTCATAACCCAGCCGATGAGTGTCTCTTTCTGTCCGTAGGCCTGATGAAGTTCTAAAGGGCACATGGATGGCAATACCAGTGTCTGATCTCTGAGGATTATGTGAAAATATAGTATTAAAGTAACTGTATAGTTATCGTAAGAAAGCAGGCTCGAGAGCTTTTTTAAAATTTTGAAATATTTAGTTCTTGTTTGCTATAGAAAAGCTAGAAAGGTAAGGTAAGCAAAAAGAAAAATCACCGGTGATCTGACCGTATAGAGACAGCTTCTGTTAGAATTTTGGTGTACATTTTCTGTGCATTTATTTAACTTTTTCATTTTGAATAAGAACATAAACATAGTTTTCATAATGTTTCGAATATGCTTTTTTTATGTAAAGAATATACTGGGAATTCCCTAGCGGTCCAGGGGTTAGGACTCCGAGCTTCCACTGCTGGTTGGGGAACTAAGATCCCGCAAGCTGTGCAGCATGGCCAAAAAAAAAAAAAAAAAGAATATACTGGGAAATCTTTCCTGGTCAGTGTATACATATCTTCAATATTGAAAAGATTTCTATATGGAAGTCACATCTTGAAGAGATAATTCTGTATTATAGATTTATTCTTTGACTGCTTTGCTTATACTGAAAACAGTTAAATAAAATGGGCTTTACTCTTTTTTGATAACTGCTTTATTGAGATATATTTAAAGTGTATAATTCAGTGATTTTTAGTATATTCATAAAGTTGTGAAACCATCACCACAATTTTAAAACATTTTCATTACCCCAGAAAGAAACCCCGTATCCTTTAATTATCATCCTCCAATTCCTTCCTACCCCCCAGTTCTAGGCAACCACTAATCAACTTTCTGTATCTATGGATTTGCCTATTCTGGACACTTTATATAAGTGGAATCTTAGAATATGTGGTCGTTTGTGACTGGCTTCTTTCACTAACCATAATGTTTTCAAGGTTCATTCCTTTTTATGGCCGAATACTATTCCATTGTATGTTTATGCACATTTTGTTTTTCCATTCATCTTTTTGATGGTCATTTGGGTTGTTTCTCTCTTTTGGCTAGTAGCAGTAATGCTGCTGTCAACATTCATGTACAGGTTTTTGTGCAGACATGTTTTCTGCTCTGTCGGGTGTATACCTAGAAGTGGAATTAGTGGGTCAAATGATAACTTCCTGTTTAATGGTTAGCGAGCTGCCAGATTGTTTTCCTTAGCAGCTGTACCATTTTACATTCCTGTTGCAGTGTCTGAGGGTTCTAGTTTTTCCATATCCTTGCTAGCATTTATATGTCTTTTTGATTATAGCCATCCTAATGAGTATGAAATGGTATCTCATGTGGTCTTCATTTGTATTTCCCTGATGGCTGATGGTGTGGGCATTTTATATGCTTATTGGCCATTATTTATCTTCTTTGGAGAAGTATCTATTCAGATCCTCTGCTCATTTTTCTAATTGATTTGTCTTACTTATTATTGAGTTGTATGGAAGGGTTCCTTATATAGTCTAGATACAAGTCTCATATACATGATTTACAAAAGTTTTCTCCCACTCAAGAAATTCCACTTTCTTGATAATGTTCTTTGAAACACAAATATGTTTTTAGCTTTGTTGCTTGTGCTTACTCTTTTTTTTTTTTGTAAATAAGTAAATGGAATTCCTTTGAGAATGCTTTGTTATCTGGGGCAGGCAGGAGGAATAAAAGCACTTCAAAATTTAAGTTTTTGATCATTCTTTAAAAGTAGTATTTGAGTTAGGGGAAGTATTTATATAGTATCCTCATTTATGATAATGAACACTATGAAACAGTGTAAAACTGAAAATTAAAAAAAACCCACTGAGCAGTCTGCGCCCTGTGGTCACGTGTGCTTGTGACCAAAGACAAGGAGGAAATAACAATTGAAAAGAGCTGGTTCAGTGATCAGATTATAGATGATTTCTTTTCCCCCAATTTTTTGTTACTTCTTTATGTCATCTTTTAAATGAAAGTAGTCATGAGAAAAGTTACTTGGGTGGTGGATTTGTTTAATCTTAATTTTTCCAAACTGGAAATGCTCTCTGTTCATTTTTTCAAGCATGGAACTTCTAATAGCAGCTCTTATTAATTGGCCATTTACCTGTGTTCCAGTTCCATTATGCTAAGTGCTTTATTCAAGTCATCTTCTCAGTCCTTGTTTTTTAGTTCACAGTACAGTCCTGTGAGATGTGTGGAAATAGTCCCCTTTTGAGGAGGAGGCTAAAAGGGGTTGAGTTCCTTGTCCAGAGGTACTAAATGGACATGCCAGGACTTGAGCCCAGGCCCAGATGGCTCCGAGGTGAGCCACCATGCAGCCCTGCCTCCTTTGGGCATGGAAGTTCAGAGGTGACAGGGCTGTCCTCGGCGAATAGGAGTCTGGTGTTTCATCAGGACGAGGACAGTAGTTCTCTGTCCCCTCCTAGAGAGTTGATTTGTGACCTCATGCCTGATTGCCTTTGCTGTTGCTCCTAGCTACGAGGGCACTGGCCGGTCTCTGTCCCTCAAGCTAATTCAGCAGCTCCGTCAACAGAGTGCCCAGAGCCAGGTCAGCACCACCGCTGAGAACAAGACCACGACGACCTCCAGACTGGCATCAGGTACCTCTGGAGCTCTGAATGCACCTGCAGTGCACAGCAAGTCACTTCACACTGTCCTGCGGGATCCTTCCCCTCATGACCTCATGGGCGGTAACAGACTGTCTGACCATCAGGCAGAGAGGTTGAGTCCCCAAGAGGTGAAGTTGCTTTTCTCTGAGGAACAGCAAACCAGTGACCAGATGGGAGGCTGACCTGGGCCTTCTGGTGGCTAGATTCCTGTTTGTCACCATCTCAGGGCATTGGTTGCATTGACTTAGAGAGATCCCCTTGGGATTGGTGTCGAGGCAAGTGGAACATCCACCAGAACAATGTAAAACCCCTCGCCTTAAATTCTTGAGCCATATTTTGTCAGCGCCATGTGACACAGATAAAGTAGAACATTTGCCTTGCTCTTCTGGACAAAAAGTATTTACTAGTTTTTCCTCACCGTCTGTGTGTGTTTTGTGGGGAACAGCACGAACCCTGCATGAGGTTTCCCTGCACGAGTCGATCCGATACGCCCCTGGGGATGCAGTAGAGAAGTGGCTGAACGACCTGCTGTGCCTGGATTGCCTCAACATCACTAGGATCATCTCTGGCTGCCCCTTGCCTGAAGCCTGTGAGCTGTATCCTCCTGGGTTCCATTTGCCCTGTGAAAGGGAGAGGGGGCAATGGAAGAGTTGAACAAAGGGTTTTGGCCCTTTGCTTCATAGGCTGCTGCTCTAGGGAGAGGGCAAAGTTGAATGTTGTTGATTTCCCTTCTTTTCCTCCCTAATATGTTTCTGCTCAGAACCAGGGGCTCCTCTTCCCAGGTTGAGGGAAACCCCCATATCCAGGTGACCCTTGGAGGTAGTGTGTCCTGTTTTGGGTTCTCTTTGATTTGCTTCGGTTGCTTAACTCCAGATCCAGCTACTATGTTAATAGAGATACCCTCTTTTGCTACCACAAAGCCTCTGAGGTTTTCCTCCAACGGCTTATGGCCCTCTACGTGGCTTCTCATTACAAGGTAACTGCAGCTAGCCCTCAGGTGAACGTTAGCAGTGAATTCCAGCACTGGGCAGTGCCTTTTGACTTGGCTTTTTGCATGTTTTGTTACCCAGTGGCTCAGGTGACCGTTCCACTGGGACTTGAATGTCCTGATGTTGGCAAGGTCCGAGGGTCCTGCTGGAGGGGTTGCATTTCCCATTGTTGTTCAGGCTTGTCGTGGGCTCCAGCTTTGCATACAGGGTGTGAGATTTCTACATGTAGCTCCGTGTGTGGTAGTTGGAGAGGGTGGAAAGTTTTTCCCATTTTAAAAGGGGTACTTATATTTCTTGCCTGTTGGCTAAATGGATGGGCTGAGATGACATAGCAGTTGTAATCCGGGGGCTGCTGTTTGACCTGAGACCAGCCTTATACCCCTGGGCTGTTTTTAAGGAGCAGTGAATAGGAATTTGGAATATCTGAAAGTCTTAAAAAGACACATTGGAAAGGACACTTTTTGAGTGTCCAGGTAGCTTTTTTATGAACGCGCTTTAAACGGAAAGCCGAAGGGTTGGTATTTAGAAGTGGTGAGAGGTTTTCTTGAAATAGCAGCCTCTTATCAGGAAGAAGTTCGCTTCCCAGCTGTGAAGTATATAGCGCTAACTAAGCAGGTCTCTGCTCCAGCTCCGCAGCCTCAGCGCTCGTGGTGAGGTGACAGCAAATGGTGGAGGCTTAAGTCCCACTTAAGCCCTAACGGAGGGTCTCAGGCTGGCTGGCTGGAAAGGCGCTTTGACGGGTCTCAGCACATCACTTGGCTCTGGGGAAGGCAGTTCTCCAGCCGCGACTGTGGAGTAGCCTCTCGAGTGGGGACAGGATGAGGAGTGCTTCTTTCTCACTGGCCGTGTCGGTGCCCCACAGAACTCTCCCAGCGACCTCCAGATACTTTCCGACGCGCCTGCTCACCATCTCTTCTGCCTCCTGCCTCCCGTGCCCCCCACCCAGAATGCCCTTCCTGAAGTGCTCGCTGTCATCCAGGTACAGAAGCTGAGGTGTCCTTGTGGCATTGAGTGGGGGACCCACTTAGGCATCAAGGATTAGTGGCTCGGTAACCGCAGCACAGAAGGGGAAGCTGTTGATTCCTGGTCTCAAGCCTAGTGACTGGACATATCCAGGCAGGCGATTAGGGTGCATCAAAGGAAACGACCACCCAGACAGAGACCCAAAGCCCCACTGTGCATGGATGGGTGAAAATCAGAACTGGCCACTCGTATTTTGACTTGCAGCTCCTAAAACAGAACTTCGTTTTCCTCCTTTATTACTAAAGCAATACATGGTACTTGTAAAATTAGAAGACACAGATTGGGAAGATGTTTTTAATGCCTAGCCTGTATTTATGCATTTCTTTATCATTTTTCCTGTTCATACACATGCGATCATAGTATTTGGTAATCTGGTTTTTTTAGTCAATGTGTCAGATATTCATAATCTGCATACTTTTTAAGGCTGCGTTGTGTTTCCTGACATGCACGTACGGTACTGTGTTTAACCATCCTCCTGTTAGGCCCAGGAGTCACTGACTTCTGCACAGTTCTGTAGAGAGCCCCGTGAGCGTCCCGAGCCTTCATTGATGAGCTCACAGGCACACCATGTGTGGAGACCCTCTTCTAGTGTGCTTTTGCTCTCTGGGCCAGGAGGACGTCAGTATTCTGCCTTCTTAGTGATGGTGTCAGGACGCCCAGGGGACACAGCAATGAAACTTCTCTTGGAAACGGATGAGTTGGTCACAGGGTTAAGCGTACGCTGGAGTGGAAACAGCTGGCCTAGTCAGGGCAAGGGCAGAGTGCTGGTGAGGTGCTGGGGGTGGGCTCTGAACCTGGGGCCGGGCTTTCTGTCTGCACTGTCCTCCTTCCCCAACAGGTGTGCCTCGAGGGGGAGATTTCTCGCCAGTCCATCTTGAACAGCCTGTCTCGAGGCAAGAAGGCTTCGGGGGACCTGATTCCATGGACAGTGTCGGAACAGGTGACGTGCTTTCCCTGGTGTGTCTGAGCGAGTGAAGCCGGCAGTGCTGGAGGCTGTCTTTTGTTGCTTAGTTACCGGCTTGTGTCTCCCCCACAGTTCCAAGACCCAGACTTTGGCAGCCTTTCGGGTGGAAGAGTGGTTCGCATTGCTGTTCACCCGGATTATCAAGCGGTAACGCGTCCTTGTGTGTGCTGTTGTTTAAACCTAATGTGCTATAATTAGCTGCAGCCGTGTTGCTGGCTGCTCGTTAGGGCAGGTTTACGCGGTTGTTTAAATAGGAAGCTGGTCAAGGAGTAGCAGATCCAGGTCCCCCTCTGCTGCGGACGGTTTGCTCCGGGCTGGGGGTGGGTGGGCAGGATGATTATATGTGCTCACTCTTTGTGAGGACAGGGGACTTGTGAACCAGCTCTGCTTCCTGTAGTTACCTCCCGTCTTAGAAGTCCTCACCAAGGAGTTAGCTGTAGAGTCATCAGTTCCGAGCTCGCTCATCTGTGGACCAGAAAGCAGGCTCGGCCATCCTCAGGTTCTTGACGGGCTGGACCGTGCGAGAGTGAGGGTCATGCCACGCTAGGTCTTAAGGGTCTCTGCTTTGACCTTTTTGAGGAGTTTCATTGGTTCTCTATGCGAAGTGCACTTTGACCTGGAGTGAAGGCTTTCTAGAAGCAATACAGGGGTGTACAAGTGGTGTAGACACTGAGGACATCTCTCTTCCCTTTGCCTGTTTCCCTCCATGTTTGCTCACAGATGGGCTATGGCAGCCGAGCCCTGCGGCTGCTGCAGATGTACTATGAGGGCAGATTCCCTTGTCTCGAGGAAAAGGTCCTGGAGCCCTCACAAGAAATTCACACTGTCAGCAGTGAGGTAGGCATCTTCTGGCCGAGCTCCTGGCTCCGGGGAGGGCCATTCTCTGGGTCTTCGGGAGTGTCATCAAGAGCCGTCCTGTGGTCTGGGCTCTCAGCAGTAGCAGCAGAGTTCCTCTCTGGTTTTGGAGAAGCTTCTCTTTCTCCAGCTGGCACTGAGACCGAGGCCCTCGGGTCAGCATCATCCGCCTCACCTGGAGGCTTGTTAAGAGCGTCAGCTCTTGACCCCTGCCCCAGACCTCCTGAATCGAGGTAATCTGTCTTCAGCTCCCAGGTGACGCTGATCCACAAGCCAGCTTAAAGCCATAGCTGTGCAACCTCCGCCTCTTAGTACTGAACCCAGACCCAGGGAAGCTCTGTCTTTCTGGGGAAGAATGCTTAATGCTAGGAGCTGGGACAGCTTTTCACACGGGTTCATTTGATTGTTCACAGTGTGCCTGTTCAGGAGGTGGGAAGGGGCTTATACTTAAGGTCGGGCTCAGAGGTTTGTCACTTCCGAAGACACAGAGCCGTCCGGTGACAGACCTGCATCTTCAGCCCTCACCTTCAGAACCTTACCTCTGTCTCTTTGTAAATGCATTTGGCATTGTGCGGCTGTTTCCAGAATTCTGGGTTTTGAGCAGTGTGAGTCCGTGCTTGTCTAGGGGTTTGGTGTCCGTAGGAATGACGACTGGACTTAGTGGTGATTTTACATTTTAAAAACCAAAACACCTGTCCCGGTTTTTGCTGCGTTCGTCCAGAGCTTGGTGTGGCAGGGGTGATTGGGAATGTCACTAACCTTCCTCTGTCTCTGCTGGGTGGACGTGCTCTCCCCTCTGGCATCCTCCAGGCTGTCAGCTTGCTGGAAGAGGCCGTCACTCCGCGGAAGGACCTGCCTCCCTTACTTCTCAAACTGAACGAGAGGCCTGCCGAGCACCTGGACTACCTGGGGGTGTGCTACGGCTTGACCCCCCGGCTCCTCACGTAAGCGTTCGCCGGCCCTTCCTCCCGCCGCGTCCCTTTGGCCTTGGTGTCCTAAGAATGAGAGTCCCGTGGGCTGCGTGCCTGCCTTTGCAGTGGTGTCAGCTGTCCTGACGCCCCCGCACCACTGCCCTCACCTCCCCCCCACCCCCGCCCTTCCCCGCTGTGTTTGTCAGCCGCTCCCGGAAGGCACACGTGGTGACCTGCTCTCTGTATCCTTTGCAGGTTCTGGAAACGAGCTGGCTTTGTCCCTGTTTATCTGAGACAGACCCCGGTGAGTGAGGCGTCTGGCAGAGGAGGGTGGTGACAGGTGTGTCCTTGCAGAGCCCTGGTGCCTCCCGCTGTGCCCTGAGCGGTGTGCCTGTGCTGCCAGGAGGCTGCTCTGAATGTCCCCGGAGCAGCCGCCCTTACTGAGGGCCACACGCTCACTCTCCCCACTGCGCACTGTAGCGGCTTTGTGTTCCACGCTGAGATGGCGGAAGTGCACGTGGGCTTGTTCACCACGTTCTGGAATCCTGTCACTGGGGGCCTCCTCGAATTTGTATTTTTAAAAAACAGGAAGAAAAGCGGTTTTAGGGAAGGAGTGCATACTATAAGCTGGTGTCTGAAGGAGGGATGTATGTGCTTGTGTGGACAACAGAGCCATAGAGGCTAAAATGGAAGATGAGAGAGTTAGTGGCTGTCAGTTCATTAAAAAAAATTATTTAATGCGTGCACCGAATCAAGCAGTGAGCAAGACAAGCCGTGAAGCTTATTTTCTAATGAGTAGAAATAGGCAGCAAAAAAGTGAGCAATTGAAAAGTATTCAGTTAGTGACAGTGTATGAGTGGTCAGGCTTCTGAGGGGTGACCTTTCAGACTGCAACCTGAATGATCAGAGTGGACCAGCCCCGTGACAGTCCTGCCTGCAGAAAAGTGAGCGTATTCAAGCAGCGGGCACAGCACATGTGAGGACCTGAGGCAGAAAGGAAGTTGGTGATTTGAAGGAAACAAAAGGCCAGTGTGGCTGGAGGGACCTTGAAAGGAAAGGGTGGTGATTCTCGTCGGGGCAGGTGGGTCTGGGCAGGGACTCTGCGCTCCCTCCCCGTTCAGGTGGAGGGAGGGGTTAGAGGGAAGGTGCTGGGGCTGCCGTGTAGACGATGGTGGACGGTGGCCCACGAGTAGAGGTGGGGAGATGAGCGGCTTGGCTGGGGAGGACATGGTGAGGGGAGAGAAGGGCCAGATGCCAGGGGTGTTTGGGAGGTGAACTGAGAAGAGTTGAAGGATGGGGGTATGGAAGGTAAGTGAACAGAACTATCAAGGGTAGTTCTTTGGTTTTTGGCTGGAGAGACTGGCTGAGAAGCTGGGTGTTGGAGGTGCTGTTTCCTAAGATAAGACTCGATGGGGGGCTTCCTTGGTGGCGCAGTGGTTAAGAGCCCTCCTGCCAGTGCAGGGGACACGGGTTCAAGCCCTGGTCCAGGAAGATCCCACATGCCGCGGAGCAGCTAAGCCCGTGCGCCACAACTACTGAGGCTGCGCTCTAGAGCCCATGAGCCACAACTACTGAGCCTGCACTCTAGAGCCCGTGAGCCACAACTACGGAAGGCCGCGCACCTAGAGCCCGTGCTCCGCAGCAAGAGACGCCACTGCAATGAGAAGCCCACACACCACAACAAAGAGTGGCCCCCGCTCACTGCAACTAGAGAAAGCCCGCATGCAGCAACGAAGACCCAACACAGCCAAAAAAATAAATAAGTAAAATAAAATAATTAAAAAAAAAAAAAAGATTGAATGGGGTAGGACTGGATTTGGAGGTGGAAGTGCAAATTATTTTTGGCATAGTAAGCGTGTGATGCCTGTTAGACAGCCATGTGTGGAAGTGTGGAATAGGCAGTTGACTACAGGAGTCTGGAGATCAAGGAAGAGGTCAGGGCTGGAGGCCGAGATTTGAGAGTCATCAGCATATTCTTAATAGAATATACTCTCGGGGTCAAGGATTTTTTTGTTGGGGGGGTGGGGGGGGCTGTTTTCTTCACAGCTGTAACCCCAGCACTTAATAGCATCTGCTATGTATAGTACATGTTCAGTAAATACTTTTGTTCAGTGAATATGTAAAGCTGTTGAAAGTAGGGGCTGAGAATAAAGAGGGTGAGTCCTTAGACTCTGCAGCATTTAGAGGAATGAGTCAGGAAACACAGCAAGGGAGGCTGAGGAGTAGCCATGATCTGTAGGAGAAGGGCAGGGGCTGTGGTGTCAGAATCCAAGAATAACGCACGTTTCAGGAAGGGGGGGTCATTGCTGTCAGAGAACAAGTAAGGTTAGGACAGTTGACCATTGGATTTGTCGGCGTTGGTGATCTGAATAAAGGCAGCTTCAGTGGAGGGGCGGGATCAACCTGACCGGAGAGAATGGGAGGTGAGGAAATAGATTACACGATTCCTACACGAGGCAAAGGGAGCAGAGGAATAAGGTAGCTGGAGGGAGATAGGAGTCAGGGTGGGTTTGTCAGCCGGGAGATTCCAGAACATGTTTGTTTGCTGCAGGGTATGATCCTGTAGAGATCATGGCGATGCAGGTGAGGGGGGCTGATTGCAGGACTACAGGCCTGGAAGAGGCAGGAGGGTAGGACCTGGAGTGCAGGGGGAGAGCTGGCCACCGCATCCCTCACAACAGGAGGGAAGCAAAGAGTGGGCACAGAAGGTATTGGTCAGCTGGTGGAGTTGGTGCTGGGAGGATGAAGAAGTCCTCCTGACTGCTGCTGTTTTCCCAGAGAGGGGAGGCCAGCAGCTGAGAAGGGAGTGTTGGAGGTTTGGTTTTGGAGAGCTCAAGGTCAGTATCTAAGGGTGGCACCCATCTGAGAGTTCAAAGCTGGACTGATGAGGACCGCTGGGTGTGTGGCTGCTTCCATGTGGGCAGGAGCAGCTGTAGAGGGGCTGGGTTCTTGCCAATGACCCTGGTCGAGGCTGGAATGTGAGTCTGGTGGTCGACTGCAAGGAACACACAACCAGTGAGTTCAGTGTAGACCACGGTATGTCCCTGTGGTCTTGTACTGTGCACTGCTTGTTTGTGACTTGGTGGTGGCGTTTTGTTACTTGAATGCCCTTTAGTTGAAATCCATTAGGTATTCTTATGGTGTTGAGCTTTGTGGTTGTGGTGTAGTAGAAATTTTAAAACCTGTGGTTGCTGCTTTAGTACCTAGAGGAGCCTGCACTTGCAAACCTGTTGCCAGCAGGGGAACTCTTGCCGTGCTTTTTTTTGGCCATGCGGTTTTTGCTGTGAGCACCCAAAACACGTTGACTGGGTCATGTGGAGTTTAAGCTGTAATGCCTCTCGGTGCAGAATCTGACCTGATGTGAGCAAGGGGCTCACAGCAGAAGACATGCTCCGAAGGTCTGAGCAGCTTTGCACCATCGCTGGGGCAGCTGCTCAGAAGCTGCAGGACGAAGTGGTCTCTGGAAGCTATTGTGTAGGCAGTGGGCCCTGCGAGAATGAAGGCGAGGCCGCCTCTCCTGCTGGGGAGGAAGCAAGGGCCCGTGTGAGCATGCTTGCCCCTCCTCAGTGACAGACAGGTCCTCATAAAAGAGGGTCTTGGTGCCAGTTAGGGATTTGTGTTTCGCAGAATGACCTGACCGGAGAACACTCGTGCATCATGTTAAAGACGTTGATGGACGAGGATGAGGCCGACCAGGGCGCCTGGCTCTCTGCCTTTTGGAAAGGTGAGTGGGAGTGGAGGTGGAGGGTGGCCAGGTGCAGGCACAGGGGCCTGCAGACCTCTGACACTGTGTGGTTGAACCCCGCAGATTTCCGAAGGCGATTCCTAGCCCTGCTGTCCTACCAGTTCAGCACCTTCTCTCCTTCCCTGGCCCTGAACGTCCTTCAGAACAGGAACATCGGGAAACCCGTGCAGCCGGGTGAGCTGGTGGGGCGGCTGGAGGGCTGGTGGGGCTTGTTTGGGTGGAACAGGTGGTGGGCGTGTGGTCCAGGAAGAGGGCCGCATTAGGAATGGAGGGACTGGTTCCAGGCCTGCATCTCCCCTACCCGCCCCTGCTCAGCAGGCCCTGCTCCACCTCAGGGCCGCTGTCACACACTGTGCCTTCATGACGGGACTTGGGGGGTAGGACTTGGCTTTAGAGGTGAAAGGAAGGCCTACAGCTGGTCGGCTATGGAACCTGATCTAAAGCCTGTGAGCTAGGGTAACTAGCTCAATTCTGAGTTTCGGTTTCCTCATTTCATGAAATTGTAATAAGAATGTGCTGTCAAACTTCTGTGGCCAACACGGAAGTAAGTGCTTTGGGCGTGTAGATTCTATTTGAATACTTAAAATACAAAACAGGGCGTAAGGGATCATTAGTGTTAGCAGCCATGGGGTATATTTTCTCTCTTGCTAGTTACGTGTATGTGTACCCTTTTTTGGGGCCAGTTATATTTTGGTGTAAAAATCTGTTGGTTGAGCTGGGTGGAGCATGCCTGTTTCCTGTGAAGCTGCGTCCTGAGGAGGAGTGACGAAGTGGGGAAAGTGGTGCATTCCTCTAACCCCAGGGCACGGGAGCCTTTCTTGGTCTGATATGTTGCCGTGGAACTCTGAGCAAGGGTCACACGCCATCCGTCCCCCTCCTTGCGTGGACCAAGCTGCCTCCCCTTTGCAGGAGGAGGGTCAGGGTGGCCCGGGGTGGGCAGGCACTTTCAGGTGGCTCCTCCCTGGCTCCTGCTGAAGGCCCGGTGGAGGAGCAGCTGTTGGGTGCCACCTGGGGACTGTTGCCGTGGGTGCCATCTGGGAATCTCGTCGGACCCTGCAAGGGGTTGGGCTCACCTGACTCGTCTGGCTCTGTCGCGTGTCCAGCCCTGTGCCGGGAGGAGCTGGAGGCACTCTTCCTCCCCTATGACCTGAAGAGGCTGGAGATGTATTCACGGAACATGGTGGACTATCACCTCATCATGGACATGATCCCGGCCATCTCCCGGATGTATTTCCTGAACCAGCTGGGGGACCTGGCCCTGTCTGCTGCCCAGTCGGTAGGTTACCTGCTGCTCGTGTGCTGGTTTTGTGGAGCAGTTTATATGCTGGGTGTTGGTCGGATGCTATGACGTAACTTTGTGCATCTACTTCTTCGTGGTGCTGATGGGGGGTAGTGGTCTCACCTTTTACACGTGGGGACTCTTGGGCTTTCCAGTCGAGCTGTGTGCCCAGCAGTACAGTAAGTAAGTAGAAGCGCTGCAGTCTGGACCCACGTTCTTCCATCCCACCGCGTTGCCTTGATTCTTACTCTGCTTCCTCCGAGGTCCAGGAGCACTGGTACTTGTAACCAGGTTTTCCTGGTGGTTTCGGTAGCAGGATGAATGGGAAGATTCCACAATAGTGTCAGTCAGTGTTTCGGTCAAGAGAGTGTAACTCTGGTTCTTGGTGTCCTCTTAATGGGCAAAAGGCTGTCCTGGCAGCCACTCCAACAGATTCTCCGTCCCCCAGGCGCTTCTCTTGGGGATTGGCCTGCAGCACAAGTCTGTGGACCAGCTGGAAAAGGAGATTGAGCTGCCCTCAGGCCAGTTGATGGGACTTTTCAACCGGATCATCCGCAAGGTTGTGAAGGTAACCTCAGCTGAGGGCAGGGCTTTGGCCTGTGTTGAAAAATGTGTCAAACCCACTCCCTGACCCAGGATGCAGAAATGTTAACATTTCGCTGCAGATCTTCACACACACACACATACACACACACACACGCACGCACAGATTTGGGGAACTTCAGCTGGGTCTGTAACGTTCCGCGTTCTCTCGCAGAGGCACCCCTGATAGGAGTGTGACATCTCCAGTCGGTGATTTCCTGCCCCTCCCGTGAGCGTGTGTACCCCTAAACGGTGCAGAGCGCGTGCTAAATGACTTGGTAACGAGTGACTGGGCCTCTGCTGCTCCTTCATCTTCTGCTTCTTGGCCTTGGTCTTTCGTAGCTGTTTAATGAAGTGCAGGAGAAGGCCATCGAGGAGCAAATGGTGGCAGTGAAGGCCGTGGTTATGGAGCCCACGATGAAGACGCTGAGTGACGACCTGGTACGAACACCGAACCACCTCCGCCCTCTCCCCTGTAGGAGAGTCCCCAGCGCTAGTGTCCCGGGGGTGTGAGGAGCGCGCTCCCCGAGTCTGCCTGCCCCTCGCCTGCCCACCCGGCCCTTGACGAGGCCCCCCGCTGAATGCGTGTGCGAGCTGGCAGCCCGGCAGCTGCTGCTGTGAACTACTTGTTTGATCGTTTAGGTTTGCAGAAGGCACGTTTTACGTTCATACACACTGAGTAAGAGCTGCCTCTAACGCTGTGGGAGGGAAACGTGCAGAAGGAGAGGCCTGCTGGTTGTCGCGGTCACGTTCTGCCCCCTGGCCTTTCCCTGCCATTTGTCCCCTGCCTGACTCTGACCTACTCTCTGTATGGGACTTCGTCCACAGGACGAAGCAGCAAAGGAGTTCCAGGAGAAACACAAGAAAGAAGTGGGGAAGCTGAAGAACCTGGACCTTGCTCAGTAAGGTCCCTCGTGGGAAGCACGGAGCCTCTGCTGGTTGCTTCTAATTTGCTTCCTGGGTGCCCTGGAAGCTGTGTTTCATGGGATCGTTTTTAGAAGCACTAGCAGCTAAAAACCTCCTGATTGACTAAGTGCATAATTTTGAAGGATTTGTTTTCCCCAGATCAGCTCTGCCACTTTGTAAGTCATGACTTGCAGGTCGTGTTCCTGAGATCCCGTGGGTCCCATGTCTGGCCCCGGGCCCCTTAGAGGAGGGGGATGCTGATGCATGAGTATCCACTTTCAGTGGCCACTTTTTAATATTTGGCTTTTGATGGGAATTTTGTTTGAAGAAAAGATCCTACTGCCAACGAACCAACAAAACCCCTTGTTCTAGAACCCTCCATGCCCTGGAGATTGCAGTCCTCTCTGAGCTGCAGCTGTTAATGGTGGTACCCGCCCGGTAGATTGATGTGAATAACCACTCCAGACTTGGTGGCCTCTGAGCCTCTTTGACCTGTAGTCCCGTTGCTGGGTCATTAGTGATGGTGGTGGTTGGATGTGAGATGGAGGCGGCCAGGAGGTCCGTGGGCAAAGTATTGAGCTCTGCCCACAGCTTTGCAGCATCAAAGCCTTGACTTGTCAGGACTGCCAGATCCCAGAGAGGTGGGGCGAGGTGGGGCGGACAGGGCCCAGTCCAAGGGCGTGTGGGCTGTGGACGTGGTGGTGAGCAAGGAGATGCTGGGGGTGACAGGAGGCTCCTCTGGTGGGCAGTTGCTGAGGGTCAGGTGGGAGAAATCAGGCAGCTGCCTTCTGTGCGGATCGACCCCTGCTAGCAGGCCTGACCGTGCTTGTTCTGGTGAAGTTCCTGTCCCCTGGAGCTCAGCTGCACACCTGTCCCCTGCTCTCTGCTGTTCAAACGCTGGTGCAGCTCGGCCTGGCTTTCGTGGCAGGACGTGTGTGGTGAAAACGTTGTCACTCTCTTACTTTCTTTTAAGCGGCCTTCTCTTCTTTTGAGCAGGCTTTGATATTTCCTTTTTTTTTTTTTTTAGATACATAATCCGCGGGGATGATGAAGAATGGAATGAAGTTTTGAACAAAGCGGGGCAGAATGCCTCCGTTGTCAGCCTGAAAAGGTGAGGGGCTAGCATACATCAGGCAGGGGAGGCATTCTGGCCTCTCTGCTTCGCTGGTAACTTTCACTAGGAAATAGGAGGTTGGGGCAAAAGCTTTGAGGAAAGTCACTATTCTTTCCTTTGAGGGATGCTATTTTTGTATCATAGCTCCCACTGATCAGGCAGGGCCATTGCTTAGGCCTGGATCTCTGCATCCCTTGTATTCTCAGACACGC
The DNA here is from genome assembly GCF_026419965.1 of Kogia breviceps. NCBI lineage: Eukaryota > Metazoa > Chordata > Mammalia > Artiodactyla > Physeteridae > Kogia > Kogia breviceps. The sequence goes on along the minus strand of NC_081316.1, from coordinate 24,762,832 downwards.
CAGGGAGACAGGCTTGAGAACAACAGCCTTGGAGTTGCCACTAACTGAGCACTTCCTGGGGGCTTTAATGCAGCCTCCCCTTCATGCTCAAAACAGAGGTGGCTTTTTTTATTTATTTATTTTTATTGAAGTATGATTGATTTATAATGTGTTAATTACTGCTGTACAGCAAAGTGACTCAGTTATACATATGTATACATTCTTTTTCATATTCTTTCCTATCATGGTTTATCACAGGACCTTGTTGTTTATCCATTCTGTATATACCGGTCTGCATCTGCTAATCGCAAACTTCCAGTCCATGCCTCTCCCACCCCCAACCCCCTTGGCAACCCCCAGTCTGTTCTCTATCTCTGAGATTCTGTTTCTGTTGTTTGGGGTTTTTTTCAGGCTTATTAAGCGTGACCTCTCTAAACTCACCCTCGCACTCTACCCCCTCAAACCTGGTTATTATTTTGCTTTTTTAATAGGGTTTTATGTGTGTTATACACATATACAGTTCAATTTGTGTATGTCTTTTTTGAAACTTTCCTTGATAAAACACACAGCTTCTCATTATTTGTGCTTTTTAAAATTGCTGTGGCCCTGTCTCTTTTCCCCAGATTTGCTCTATTGAGCTCTTTTTTTTTCCCTTTAATATTTATTTATTTAGTTTGGCTGTGCTGGGTCTTAGTTGCGGCATGTGGGATCTTCCTTGCAGCATGCAGGATCTTTTAGTTGCGGCATGCAGACCTCTTAGTTGTGGCATGCAGGATTCTTAGTGCGGCAGGCACGCAGGACCTAGTTCCCCGACCAGGGATTGAACCCGGGCCCCCTACTTTGGGGTTGTGGATCCTTACCCACTGGACCACCAGGGAAGTCCCTATTTCTGTTTCATAGATAGGTTCAATTTGTGTCATTTTTAGATTCCACACATAAGTGGTATCAGTACAGTATTTGTCTTTCTCTTTCTGACTTATTTCACTTAGTATGATAAACTCTAGTTGCATCCATGTTGCTGCAAATAGCATTATTTCGTTCTTTTTTACAGCTGAGTAGTATCCCTTTGTATATCTTTACCACATCTTCTTTATGCATTCCTCTGTTGATGGACATGTAGGTTGTTTCCATGTCTTGGCTATTGTGAATAGTGCTGCTGTGAACATAGGGGTGCATGTATCTTTTTGAATTATAGTTTTGTCTGGATATATGCCCAGGAGTGGGATTGCTGGATCATATCGTAACTCTATTTTTAGTTTTCTGAGGAACCTCCATACTGTTTTTCACAGTGGCTGCACCAACTTTACATTCCCACCAGCAGTGTAGGAAGGTTCCCTTTTCTCCACACCCTCTCCAGAATTTGTTATTTGTAGACTTTTTAATGATGGCCATTCTGACAGGCGTGAGATGGTACCTCACTGTAGTTTTTTTTTTTTTTTTTTTTTTTTTTTGCGGTATGCGGGCCTCTCACTGTTGTGGCCTCTCCCATTGCGGAGCACAGGCTCCAGACGCGCAGGCCTAGCGGCCATGGCTCACGGGCTTAGTTGCTCCGCGGCATGTGGGATCTTCCCGGACCAGGGCACGAACCCGTGTCTCCTGCATCGGCAGGCGGATTCTCAACCACTGCGCCACCAGGGAAGCCCCTCACTGTAGTTTTGATTTGCATTTCTCTGATAATTAGCAATGATGAGCATCTTTTCATGTGCCTGTTGGCCATCTGTATGTCTTTGGAGAAATGTTTCTTCAGGTCTTCTACCCATTTTTCGATTGGGTTGTTTTTTTGTTTGTTTTTAAGTTGTATGAGCTGTTTGTATATTTTGGAAATTAAGCCCTTGTCTATCGCATCATTTGCAGATATTTTCTCCCATTCTGTAGGTTGTCTTTTCATTTTGTTTATGGTTTCCTTTGCTGTGCAAAAGCTCGTAAGTTTGATTAGGTCCTATTTGTTATTTTTGTTTTTCTTTCCTTCTGTTGCCTTGGGAGCCTGACCTAAGAAAACATTGGTATGATTTATGTCAGAGAATGTTTTGCCTATGTTCTCTTCTAGGAGTTTTATGGGTGTATCACTGCTTTAACTATGAAGTAACCAAGGCTCTCAGGTGTTAAGTGACTTCCTGAGAAGCATGTAGCTAGTAAGAGGCAGAGCCAGAATCAGTGCCAGGTTTGTCCACTGCAAAGCCCAGAGTTTTACCTGTTATACTCTCCTTGCTCTAAGCCAGTGGTTCTCAAAGTTTTGGATCTCAGAGTTCCTTTATATCATAAAAATTATTGAGGACCCCAAAGAGCTTTTGTGCATGTGGGTTTTATCTATCACTATTTCCCATTTTTTAGAGGCACAGATGTAGAGAACAAACGTATGGACACCAAGGGGAGAAAAAGCGGTGGTGGAGGGGAGGTGGTGGTGGGGGGAGGTGAACTGGGAGATCGGGACTGACGTGTAGACACTAATATGTGTGAAATAGATAACTAATAAGAACCTGCTGTATAAAAAAAACTTTAAAAAATTCCCATTTTAGAAATGAAAAACTGAGAAATTTAAAAAATTGTTTATTCATTCAGAATTAACAGTCATGGACTCATTATGGGTTTTTTGTTCTTAAAAATACCTTTTTCATAAAAATTTTAGTGAGAAGAGTGGCAATTGTTTTACATTTACATTTTTGCGAATCTTTTTCATATCTGGCCTACTAGAAAGCAGCTGGATTCTCCTGTCTGCTTCTGCATTCAATCTGTTGTGCCATCACACATCTTGTAGCTTCTGGAAAACAAAACAATTGGGAGAGAATGAAAGTGGAAGAGGCAAATAATGTATTAGGATTATTATGAAAATAGTTTTGACTTTGGGGCCCACCAGGAGGGGTCTCGGGGGACTCCAGGACTCCCTGGACTACTCTTCGAAAACCTTCGCCCTCAGCTGCTTCTCTGCAGAGCGGTGTGTTTGTAGATGACAGTGGTTCCGTGGGGCGGCACCTTCACTGGAGTTTCCCTTGGGAAGACAGTGAGGCCTCCCCTGCCCTGGGCCTCTGGAGATGAGGCTTCCACAGCTGGTTTGGGGGTCTGTGGGGAGGGTGAGTTCTTGGCATTGCCATAAATAGGGTCCCCTGAAGAGTTTATTTGGAAAGAGGAAATCTTGTGACTCTAGGAACCATAGTTCCCAGAAATCAGATATTCTCTTCTCCTGTCTCCATAAATCACTGTGCTACCTGGAAGATTCCAGCATCGGTGCTAGCCTCATTTTCCTGATGGTCTCTGATGTGGCACAAAAGCCCTCTGTCAGTGTGTCCTAATTTTGGTTTGGACAATATGGCAGATGCGGCCCAGGGCCCGTGATGGCCGCGTATTGAGTGTGGTGGCTTTGAACAAGGCCGGCTCTGGGCCTGGTGTGGAGACGGCCTGGTTCTGTGCTCCTCAGAGCTCAGTCTCTCCCACTGTTGGTTTGGCTGTCACTGCCCCTGAGGAGCCATCTGCATTACCAAGTCTTTGTGGCCATTCATGTGCTTGAGGGGTCTGGGGAAACGTGAAAGCTTGCACCTTTGGAGGTAAAAATACTGACAACTGTCATTCCAGATTCGTCGAGGCCTTTCTTCTGTTTTCTGAGCAGTCACTTCATTCAGGTGATGTTAGGTCTCAGGACAGAATTGTTCACCCTCCCCTTATAGGGAGGTGTTTGTTTCCAGGGCAAAATGACACTGGAGAGAATCTTTAACCTGTAAGGGGAAGGGAAGGTGGCCATTTGCTGAACTATTCTCACGTTAATCTATCTGTGAGGAACCTACCGGCCAGCTGAAATGTGTACCCGAGTTACTATTCCTTTGGGTTTTCTTCTCATTTAGGAAAAATAACACATCAAAAAGTATTGTATGGTTTTCCTGGGCGTTTCATGCCGTGTGTTAGGGACCCTCCTCAGAGCCATTGGGCTAGTATGTCTGGTTTCCAGGGTAATCCTCAGTGGTAAGTGGTGGGGAGGAATTTTCCTTGTAACGCCTTAGAGTTTTCTTAAAGTCTTGGGAGAGGGGAACGTACAGATTTCAGAGATTAAGGTGTAGATTTGTTCCTCCACAGACTGAGAGCTTGGTCGGGGCAGGAGCTGGGTTGGTGTGGTGTATCCCCAGACCCCAGCACAATGCCCCGTAGGCCCGCGGAGGACATTGCTGTGTGACTGCACGTTCCTACATCACGTTTCAGATGGCGGGAACCCTCTTTCAGACAAAGCGAAGCAAGCTTAAAGCAAAGCAGTCTGAAAGGTTACAGATCCAGGCATGCGTCATTCTCTTTCTACTCCTGTTTTTTCTTCTCCAGTGACAAGAAAAGGAAGTTGGAAGCCAAACAACAACCCAAACAGAACAAAAAGTTGAAGAAAAACAGAGATGTGAAGAACAAAAAAGATACAAAACTGAAGTGGAAGAAATAGTGGAGAGTAACTTGGGTGTCGGTGGCTGACTCGTAAGGAGATACCCTGACTTTCTGAACTGTCTCTGGCTGTAGTCAGTGGCAGCTGACTAGACTATTAAAAGCAGTCACTTCTGAATGGGTCTGCTTAGAACTTGATGGTTGGCAAACCTCCGGCACCGTCTCTCCTCCCCGCAGTCCAGGCCTGCCTTTCCCATTCGTTCTCATTTTGCTTTGGGCCCAGGTTTCTCGGTTCCCTCTCGCACGTGTAGAAGCCACGCTGGCTCTTGTCCCTTCTTGGGCGTCAAGTACACAGTCTTCTGGGGATGTTCAGGAGGCTGCCGGGGGAGCACCGGGGCTTCTTGTTACGAACTTGTCCTATAGCTCCCTGGGGCCTGGAGCCGCAGAGGCTCTAGTCCAGGCAGGACTGGCGTCCTGGGAGCCGCGCTGCCGTGTGCCGTTGCTCTCCTGGCCCTGGCAGTGGCCCAGGGAAGCCTGAGTTCCTAGAATAGGAAGGATATGACATCTGAGTCCCCAATACCTGCTATTTCATCCATTTGGGAAAAAATGTTGGGAAAGACCCTTTTGCCAGCAGGGGTGAGGGGCTTAGAGAATCTGTTTTTAATAAATTCCATCCTAGAAAGATCATGACGAGCCTGTGTGCTCGTCAACTGAACGTAGGTGGAAGTTGCACTTTGCTCCTTTCTTTTGGTGGATCTTGGCTGCTGGCACGCTTGGGAGGGTGCTGGCATCCGGGCCGAGGCTGGGCGGCGTGCAGGGCTTGCTGCGCCAGGAGCCCATGGGAGAAGTGGCCGTGCCGACCCGTGTTCACTGTGGTGGTTCCGAGGGACTTGGGGCGGCACCTGGAAGCCAGCTGGCTGGGCCTCTTCTGCCTGGCTCCTGTCGGGTCGTTTGGTCCTCTCCACAGAAATCACGTGGCGGCTTCATGTGTATCTTGGAACGTTTGATGGTGTCTGCTTTCCAGTCCCGAATCTGATGCCATTGTTGTTGAAACCTTGACCCTGCGTCCCCAACCAGGGATGGAACCAGGGCCCCCTGCAGTGGAAGCGTGGAGTTGTAGCCGCTGGACGGCCAGGGAATTTCCCCTCCGCTGGTTCTATAGGATTGTCCCTCATCCGCGTCACCAGGTGCAGGGAGAGCTCAGAGTGGAAGTCGGTTCCGTCGCGCTCTGGTTCTGACCCGCCTTTCTCCACGCCTCCGCACGTGGGTTAATGGCGATCCTTCAGAGCTCGCTGACCGTGTCGGATTTTAGCTTCTGTATTTTTCCTTATTTTAAAAAAAGTCATGTGGTGGCCTTGGTTACTGCTCTTCCTTGGTTTTTCATAGACTTTAAAAGGACTGGTCCTCTGTGAGTCCTGATAGGTAAGCTGGTTCCTAGAAGTCTAGCGTGTGGACGGGGAAGGAAAGGGAGCTTCTGGACCAAAGAGGATTAAAAAGTGCAACTCCCAGGACAGACGGCCACGGGGAGACAAGCAGATTCTGACTGCGTACCTGGGACCGCTGTGCCTCGTCCCCATAGGCGTAGGGCCTTTTGTCTCCTGGAGCTGCAGACCCCCTATTAAGTCTGAAGGAAAGTTTAATGAGATGAAAACATTTTTGATCCATTTTTCTCAGGTGAGTGCCTGAGCCTGCCTTTCAAAGAGGATTTTCTTGAGGAGAGTGGCTCAAAAGCAAAGTCACAGCCCCACATGGTCTGAGCCGAATGGCCTCTTAAAGCCCTCCAGCCACATAGTCCCACAGGTGCAGGACCCAGATCGGCCGAGCCCTTGCTCGGCCCCTCTAGCCACAAAGCCCGTCCCTCTGACCTGCTCCAGGGAGCCTTCCTGGCCTTGACACTGGCTCTGCCTGGCCCTTGCTGTGACCTGGGGCACACCTCGTAACCCAGGTCCACATCTTTGTAAACCGCAGGTGTAATGACAGCACCTGCCTCACGGGGCTGGCCTGAGGAGCTGAGAACAGTGCCTGGCGTGCAGCAGGCACTCGCCAAGCCTCTCTGGGTTCTGTGGCATGTGCCAGCGTAACCCGGGGAGCTGCCTCGTTACCCACGAGCGCTCAGATGGACTGAATGAGGACTGGCTGGCTTTGTTCTGAACCACAGCCTGTGCTGCAAGAGGCCCACCAGGGCAGCTAGGAGCGAGCACTTTGTAGTCAGACCAGCCCAGCTCTGTGCTCTCTGACAAGCCTCTCGACCGACAGCCTTTCCCTTTGCGCATGGAAAGGAAGTGAGCATTTCGCCTACTATGTACAGTCTTGGCCTTTTTATTTGCAAAGCGTGTGTTCCTAAACAGGTCTCTGCACGTGGTGGTTGTGATCTTGGGTTCTCCTCCAAACCTGAAAAGGCACGCCTCCCCCAGACCTCACCATCTGGCCTCCAGACAGAGTGACATCTGTAAAGCTCGCTGTCTCAGGAAATCTCACTTGCAAAATGAATTCAGATAGGCTGCCTATGAATGCTGTCACCAGCGTGGGGAAGGGGCTGAAGAAGCCCGAACAAAGAAGAGTCCTCAATGGTCTCCACCCCCCGCACCCCGCCCCCCGAGCTGGGAGGGGGCCAGTACTGGCCGGCTTCAGCGCTTCCAGTGCTCATCTGTCCCCCACAGTCCCAGAGGACTCCGGGGTGACCAGGGGATGACACAAAGGGGGCTGTTGAAGCTGGGGGAGGGGAGGAAATCGGTGACCGTCCCCTTGGACAAATGTACACTCATTATCAGAGGCCATTACACCAGCCTCCGGTCCGAAGGCCTGGAGGGGGCGGGGTTGGCATCCCCAGGGCCTGAATAGGCAGTTCAGACTCCAGAGGGCTGCCCTCCACTCTAAACAACTGGTGAAAGTTGAAAGGTGGTGTGGATTCTGCAGAAGGGTGGGGTGGCAGGAAAGGGAGATGCTGAAGCTTTTCTTGCGTCGCTTGCAGTGGTTCTGCTGAGGAGAAAGCTGTGATAATCCGGCATCTGGATGCTATCGGGCAACCGGCAGGAGCGGAAAGGAAAGGGAAGTACGGGGAGAAGGAAAGCAGGGGGCCAGACGCTGCTGAGGAGGGCAGGCTCGCTGTCAGCCTTGGTGGCCCGGGCTGGCCTCGGGCTCCCTCTGGATGGGTTCCCCGTGGAGCTTCCGGCTGAGTTAGCCCAGCTTCTCAGTGCCTGCGGGGCAGCTAGAGTAGAACGAAGTCCCCCTTGCTTTTCAGGGACTCCTGCTAAGGAGAAGTTCACTGTCTTCTTCCTGGCCTGCCTTTGGCTGCCAACAGCCTGGGGCAGGCAGCGGACGAGAGATGCCCCCACGCTCCGGAGCAGTGGACGAGGAGGCCCGGCCGCCAGGGCAAGTCAGGTGACCAGACACACCCCTATTTCCGTTCTAGTCCTCCTGGCCCCTTGGAGAATGTCCGATTTTTTTCTAATTATTTAAGTGCTTGCTTTAGAGCGTGTTTCTGCTACATGCAGGCTCAAAAGGGTCCCACCCCTCCCGTATCTCACCTTCCCTTCAACCGTCTGCCCCCCCAAAAGAGAAAATGTGGCTGAGCTCCCGTCTAGGGCCAGGTGCTGACTAGATCTTGCCTCTTAGGCTGCGTGCTTGACTGAGGCACGTCTTGCAGGGCTGGGGGACTTGTGGGGAGGGTGGACACGGACCTCCGCGGCGGATCCCCTGCAGGTGACAAGTGCTGGGGAGGGACCACCCCCCAAGCTCCCTCAGGGGCCTCGGACCAGGAGGATGGTGCCGAGGGGCGCGCCTCCTCCCCGAGGCCCCCAGAGGGCGCCATGGTCCGTGCTGAGCCCTCTCTCCACGGAGGCCAGGGCCCCAGGCTTCCCTGCCTGGGCTCCACCAAGCAAAGCCCACAGCAGGCCTTTCCCGGACTGACCCCGTGCGGTCTTCACGTTGTCCCCCAGCTCCCGAGTCCTGGCCTGTCGGTCACCGAACCACAGCCACTCCAGTCAGGGTTCCCAGCGGCCTTAGGAATTTCTCTGCCTGCTTCAGGCAGGAAACATTTTTCAAAGCCTTTATTTCTGCCTGGACTTCGCACCTAAGACAAACTACAGCCGACCCCAGAAACCCCTTGGGCCTGAGTCACCGGCTTCCGGTCCTCCCTGCATTAACAGGTGACACAGCCAGCTTGGGCTCAGCAGGGCCTGAAGGCAGCAGCCACCAAAGGGCGGGGGTCCCTCCTCAGGCCCCCCTCTTTCTGTGCGGGCCACACAGATTTTGACTGTGCAAGGGAGGGTTTGCAAACAACTATCCCAGCAGCCCCCTGCATCGGGTGTGGGGAACCTGGGCTCGGGGCAGATCAGCAAAGCCCCTGGCGGCTGTCTTTCTAAACACTTTTAAGTATAGTTGATTTACAATGTTAATTTCTGCTCTACAGCAAAGTGATTCAGCTATATATATATATATATCCTTTTTTGTATTTTCCATTATGGTTTATCATAGGATATTGAATCTAGTTTCTGTGCTGTACAGTAGGACCTAGTTGTTGATGCCTCTGTATGTAATGCTTTGCGTCTGCTAATCCCAAACTCCCAGTCTACCCCTCCCTCACCGCCCTCCCCCTTGGCAACCACAGGTCTGTGCTCTGTCTGTGAGTCTGTTTCATAGATATGCTCATTTGTGTCATATTTTAGATTCCACATATAAGTGATATCATATGGTATTTGTCCTCCTCTGTCTGACTTCACGTAGTACGATAATCTCTAGGTCCATCTGTGTTGCTGAGTTCTTTTTCATGGCCGAGTAATATTCCATTGTATGTATGTTCCACGTGTTCTTTATCCATCTGTCATTGGACATTTAGGTTGTTTCCATGTCTTGGCTCTTGTAAATAGTGCTGCTGTGAACATAGGGGTGCATGTATCTTTTTGAAGTATAGTTTTGTTTGGATATATACCCAGGAATGGGATTGCTGGGTCATATGGCAACTCTACTTTTAGTTTTTGAGGAACCTCCATACTGTTCTTCGTAGTGACTGTGCCAGTTTACATTCCCACCAACAGTGTAGGAGGGTTCCCTTTTCTCCACACCCCCTTCTGCATTTATTGTTTGTAGACTTTTTGATGATGGCCATTCTGATGGGGTGAGGTGTGGTACCTCATTGTAGTTTTGATTTCTCTAATAATTAGCATCTTTTCATGTGCCTGTCGGCCATTTGTATGTCTCTGGAGAAATGTCTCTTTACGTCTTCTGCCCATTTTTCGATTGGGTGGGTTGTTTTTTGATATTGAGCTGTATGAGCTGTTTGTATATTTTGGAAATTAAGCCCTTGCTGGTCACATCATTTGTGAATTATTTTCTCCCAGTCTGAAGGTTGTTTGTTTCATCGATGGTTTCCTTTGCTCTGCAAAAGCTTATTAAGTTTGATTAGGTCCCATTTGTCTATTTTTGCTTTTATTTCTGTTGCCTTGGGAGACTGACCTAAGAAAACATTGGTATGATTTATGTCAGAGAATCTTTTGCCCATGTTCTCTTTTAGGAGTTGTATGGTGTCATGTCTTACATTTAAGTAAGTCTTTAAGCCATTTTGAGTTTATTTTTGGGTATGGTGTGAGGGTGTGTTCTAACTTCATTGATTTGCTTGCGGCTGTCCAGCTTTCCCAACACCACTTGCTGAAGAGATTGTCTTTTTTCCACTGTATATTCTTGCTTCCTTTGTTGAAGGGTAACTGACCATAGGTGAGTGGGTTTATTTCTGGGCTGTCCGTTCTGTTCCACTGATCCGTATGTCTGTTTCTGTGCAAATTACCATGTTTTAATTACTGTAGCTTTGTAGTATTGTCTGAAGTCCGGGAGGGTTAGGCCTCCTTTCTTTTTCCTCAGGATTGCTCTGGCAATTCTGGGTCTTGTGTGGGTTCGTATAAATTTTAGGATTATTTGTTCCAGTTCTGTGAAAAATCTGACAGCTGTCTTATTCCTGGCATTGTGTTCCCTTCCTTCCAGTCCAGCTCAGTGGCACGTAAGTGCTTAACGAATGGGAACACACCTACCGCATTTGACAGAACCGGAAAACTAAGGCCCAGCGAGGGCTGGACCCAGGCTCAGGTACTAAGTGGGGTAGGGCAGGGGTTGGCAGGTGGCCACAGCACCGCTTCCAGCAGGGGTTCTTTTCCTCTGAGACATGGGTGCCCCAGGTAACCAGTGAATCAGCTCTGGGTTCTCTTCCTGGTCCTAAATGGGCTCCTCCCCAGCTCTGAACTTTGGGTAACCCTCTATCAGGAGCCATGAGGCCAAGGTCATTGTTAACAAGTGTTTATTGTTAATAAAACCATAGTACATTTACAATAAGTGACAACATTAATGTATAGTTACAGTATCGTACAATATTACAGCAATAAAATAACGCCTATTCCTTTGTACATCCAGCTCAAGCAGCTAGCTGAAAATATTTTCCAGGGTTGTAAGCCCCCAGGGGTTTTTCAGGGTGACCGAAGTGACACCTCCTAAAGTGCCTGGGGCTTCTGGTGAATAAATAGTTTCTAAGGTACGGCCAGACAGCTGAAGGCGACATCCAGCACAAGCTGTCCAGAAGGTGCCCCCAGTGTCTGGCCCATAAATACGACAAGGGTCTAGGCCCAACGATGTGTCTCCACCCCAGGAGGGCTTGGCGCCTACAGAATGTCAGGGGCAGGTAGCGGGGAAGAAGTAGAAGGGCCTCCTCTCCCGGTCCTTCCCTTCCACCCCTGCCCCGTCCTTTAAATCCCCAAGACCCGCAGTTCCCCGTGGGAAGTGGGAGCCCTGCTCTCCAATCCAAATTTAAAGGACTTTTTCACTGGAGAAACTGGACCAGGGGGGCCGTTTACGGCTCTGCCTCCGGAGCCCACAGAGGCAAGGCAGCCTAATTCTAGGCTTGGGATTTCAGCATCGACCCTGAAAACAGCAGCAACAAAAGCTGAGGCCACCAGGCTCCTCCACTGTACCCCATGCCACTCTTGGCTCAGACCAAAAGCTTTAAAGGCATTCAGGGGAACTAAGTGCCCTCTACCACTCACTGAGCAGGATGGCGATTCCCCCCCTGCCCCAAAGGAGGGCCTCTGTGAGGCCAGACACCAAGAGAATGGACTGAAAATGGACTCAGTGACCCTCTGTGCACGATCCCCGGCCCCCTGGAGGCCCACATCAAGTCTTTCAAAGGCACAGCCCTGAATAAGTTCAGGGTTTGGGCAGCCTTTCTGACGTGACATTGAGGGAAAATACCAAGTTTTGACGGAAATGGCCCGGGGCCCAAACAGAACATACATTCTGTACATTCATAAGGATGCCCACACCCCCGAAGAGCCCCAGTTAGGACAGTCTGAGCTGCCCGAGGCCCCCGGGGGAGGGTACGATCTGAAGCTGTGTTGAGCAGAGCCGAATCAGGATCACGCGAGGGTGAGTGCATGGCGGCCCTCAAGGTGCGAGCGGTAGGTGTCGGGGAGGGGTTGGGGGAAGGGCCACCTTTTGGCCACACCTGCCCTTGGCCCATCACTGGTTGAGCCAGTGGTTAGCTCTGGGCCTGCCCAGGTCTGGCTCCAAGAGGGCCTGTAGCCAGCCTCCACCCAGCAGGGCCCCAGCGTGTCCACAGGCCCTGGCTACGTGCTGGCCCAGACACCCCGGGAAGCACTTGCTCCCGGCCCTTCCCACCCGCTAGGATGCCTGGCGACAGAGCCCGGCCCAGAGCCAGCCATCCCCCAACCTCACACGCGTGAGGTGACGTAGAGAGAGTGCACGCGCTCGGCCAGGGTGCTCTGCAGGTCCTGCAGCGGGTCCAGGCCCTGCACTTTGCTGCTGCGGCCGTAGATGAGCTGCCGGAAGGAGTCCTGCTCGAGCAGGGCCTTCATGTGCTTGAGGAAGAAGCCCTCGCAGAACAGGGCCAGTTCGGGGGCGCTGTGGATCTGTGGGGCAGGGAGAGGGAGAGGGAGGGGGTGAGACCCACTGCATCAGCACGGCCCTGCCTGAAACCTCCCCCTACCCTCTCCTCCAAATAGTACCCATGGGCTAAGGCCCAGCTTCAAGCCTCAACCTGGGGGAGGCATGTCCTACCTCTTGGGGCGACTGGTCCCTTCTCTGAATTCCTTCTACAAGCCTCTCCTTGGGGTTGGACTGATCGGGGTTCAAATCCCAGCTGTGCCACCAGGAACATCCCTGAAATCTTGTTCTTGGCCTAGGTCCCGCTGGTGACAGCTTGCTGAATGCCAGACACCCCTATTGGATTGGCAGCTCCCTCACTAAGGGCAGGGACTGCCCACCGTGGGACGTCCAGCACGAGGCCCAGCGCACAAGTGTTCACCTGGTAAACGCTCGGTAACTATTTTAGGTCACCAAGCATGGAGCGCCGCTCTGGGCCAGGCGCTGTCTCAGAGCTGATGTTCCAGTTCAGGAAGACAGGGAAGCCAAGGAACCAACCAGGCCAGGAAACCACAGACTGTGGTCAGTGCTGTGAGGAAGTGAGAGTGGGTGAAGGGGCAGAGAGGTGTGTGATCCTGGGGAGGCCTGGGGAAATCAACAGGGCTTGGGAAGAGCTTTACTGGAGGGGAGGGGACAGTGATCGCAGGAGTGCTGGGGTGGGAATGAGTTGAGAGAGACATGGGCCGCGTGGCTGGGTGAAGGCAGAGGGGAGGCACCGGAAGGGGAGATGTGGACAGGGTCCTGGGGCCCTCATAATGGGCGACAGATAAGGGCTGGATTTTATTTAGTTTGCAGTGGAAAACCTTTGGAGGGTTTAAGTCGGGGAGTGACACGGTCTTTACACTTTTCCAAGAGTCGTGTGGATTGCAGGGTGAAAGCCAGGAAGTGTGGAGGCTAGGGCAGCAATTGTCCAAGAGGGGGGACAATGGAGATGGAGGGAAGGGGAGGGACTGCTGATGTGTTTCAGGAGTGTTTCTAGATGTGGCAGATGACCATGGCGTCGCTGAGAGGAGGAAGACGAAGGAGGGCCATGCTGGGAAGGAAAGCAAGTAGTGCCTGGGGAACTGATTTGACTCAGAGAGGCTCAGCTCCTTGCCCCGGGTCCCACAGCCTGGCGCGGCGTGGCTGGGACGGGCACTGGGGTGCACCCGGCTCGCGGCGCAGCGCCCCAGCTGCGATGCTAACCTGCTGGGCGGCAGGGACGCCAGGCTACAGAGGGACTTACGGTGCCCTTCAACGCTGCCCGGCCTCCTGCATTTTCTAGCCAGGCCACAGCGGAGCGGGGTGTGGGCTGGGAGGCAGCCGGCGGGCATCGGGTCCTCACCTTGGCATACTTGTAGGTGTTCACGGCGCTCTCCACGCTCAGGGTCTGGGAGCACAGGATCTCGCAGTGCCGCTGCAGGGCGTCCAGCTGGAACAAGCTGGCAGCTGACAGCAGCTGGCAGGAGGCAAAGGGGGCCGTGGGTATGCATGGCCAGGTCTGCTGCCCAGGCATCATGGAACAGACAGCTGCTTTGTGCCGTGTGCTCTGCTTCCGCCCGACCTCCGGGGCCCTCCCTCCCTGCCAGTCAGGTCTGACGGCCTAGATTGATTTCTACTCTAGACTATCTACGTATTGGCTGGGACACCTCGGGAGGCACCGGATGGGCGACAGACGCTGGTTGGGATTTCTGACGTCAGGAGGCCTTCAGCTATAAGCTGCCTGCTCATCTACATGACCTTCTAGCCAGGTGCCCGGCCAGCAGCGGGTCCATTCTCTGAGCAGCAACCTGGTGAGGGGAAGGCCTCACTGCCTTCTGACCCCCCTGGGCCTTCCATCCTCGGGGGTGGCCCTTTCTAACCCTGAGGTGTGGCCCGGGAGGCCGGGCTCCGTGGGTGCGCAATTTCCCACACTCTTCTTGGAACGGCGCTTCCCGTTGCCAGAAGAGCAAGGACCAGCAGGGAACCAGGAGGTCCTTGCAGGACCTTCTTGCAGGAAGGTCCTTGCACCTTCCTTCCCTCCTCATCTCTCCAAGTGCTGTGTTTCTGAGAGCGGGGTTGAGACCTGGAAGATGTCGCAGGCGGGGGACACAGGCATGGCGGGACTGGGGGCCAGGCTCCTGGGCTCCCTGCTCCCCACCCTGGGGCCGGGCAGCCGGGTCCTCACCTCCAGGATGTCGCCGGTGGGGATGTCCATGGATTCTGCTCCCCCGTAGTACAGATACTGCATCATCATCTGTCGGGAGGAGAGGCACCATGTGAGCGCCAGGTGGACGCACAGCACCGAAGTCGTCACCTGGCACCCCCGAGTGCCACTCCGGCCGCTGCCGGCCTCCTGGTGCCCCCTGACCTGTGTGTGCTGACGTCTGCACCTCCCCCGACTCTCGTCAGACATTTTTGTGTTTTCCCTGGAATGCGTGTGGCAAGCTTCCTTCCACAGTGGTTTCACTTCAATCCTCACGACAGCCCTTTGAGCCCAGGAGGCCAGATACTACTCACAGCTGGGGAAACAGGCCAGGGAGGGGGGCTGACACCCCCCCCAACACCGCCACCAGAACCCTTCCAACTCACCACCAGGCACCATGCCGCTCGTTTCTCCTTTTACCGAAATTCTAAATCTGGGGCTGGGAGAGGGGGAGGTGGGGCTCTGAGGGGGCGACTGTCTGACGGGCCACCCTCAGGATCCTGACTCCTGACCTCCCTGTCGGCGCGAGGCCTCCACGTGGAGGTGACAGCCAGATCCCGACTCCCTCCTGGAAAGTAAGTTGCAGAGCTGGACAGGGATCTGGTCCAGAGGTCACCTTGCTGACCAGCCCAGGACCTTCAGGATTCTTGGGGGCAGAGGGCCCTGGGACACCACATGAGGTGGCCTGCGGGGAGGGAGGCTACATTTAGTGCCGCTGAGGTCTGAGTTGCAAGCCCTGCCGTCACTCTGGAGACTGGGGAGTTTCCCAGTTGGAAAAAGAAAAATGATTCTCCCTGGTTGGCTGAAGAAACGGCCCCAGCAAGGAGCTGGCAAGTGTGTAAGTAAACATGGCTCCAGCCAGCACAGTCAGGCTCTGTTAGGACTGGCCCCCACCCCACCCCCGGCTGGAAGCGGCACCAGAGGGAAGGAGCCCAAGCTGGGGGAGGGGGGGAGGGCCCGCCAGCCTCATCCAGGCCCAAGGCCTGTCCAGGAGACATCAGTCTCTCCCCTCTCAGAGGAGCGGGGGCCCCCAGAGGCCTTCCCCAGCCCCTGCTGGAGCTCACGTGGTGATCGTGCAGTTACACATGTGCGTCCATGTGTCTCACGGCTCCAGGTGGTACCGGGCCCACGCCTGGCTTCCTCTGCTGTCCCCATGCTGGGAGCTGAGTGGGGGCCGACCACAGCACCAGCAGGACAGTCCTGAATGCCCAGGGCCGGGAGCGGGGTGGGTCACACCTGCAGGGATTCTTTGCTAAGGGATGGATTCAGGGCGGCGCCTCGCTGAGAAGGGGCCCGGTGACAGCCTGCAGCTCCCCTTCCTGGCCTGGAAGGCAGCCTCCCGCTGCATTTGGTAGCTGGTTTTGGCCAGTCCCGGGCGTCTGTGGCATGTGCCTCTCCCTGAGGTCACTTGAATGCATACGAGTCCACAGGAGTCAGACTGGAATTGCCCTTTTGGGGGCTGGCTGAGGGGAGCCGGGCCGCTGGCAGGCAGCCTGTGGGGCTGGACTGGCCGCCCAAAGGGCTGCTCCCTGTGGGCCGCAGTCAGGACCAGCGCAGGAGCTGCCCGGCTTCCTCCTGCCCAGAGCGGCCCCCGGGAGTGCGACCGCAGGGAGGCCGCTGCTCCTGCAGGGACAGGCCTGGGGCCAAGAGCCACGTCACGGTGGCAGGGCTCGGCCCCAAAGGCCTGGGTTTCGTCGGCACTGACCCTGGCAAGTGTCTAGACCTGTGCTGTCTAACGCAGCGGCCACGGGTGGCTTTTGAGCATTTGAAACATGGCTGCTCTGAATTAACACGTGTTGTGTCAAAACTGGATTTTGAACACTTAGTGTGAAAAAAGGAATGTAAAACATTTCATTAATTTTTTATATGTTGAAATGATACTATTTTGGCTACATTAAGTTAAATAATATTATTGAAATTCATTTCACCTGTTTCTTTTTGTTTCTGTGGCTACTAAGCGATTTTAAATTACCTATGTGGCCTGCATTATCTTTCTATTGGACGGTAGCATTGCTTAGATCTCCTTGGGCCTCTGTTTCCTGTTCTAGAAAACAAATAATGACCGCCATTTCTCTTCGTGCTGTGAGAGCCAATGAGATGTCTGGGGGCTGCTCTGAAACTTTTAGGCTTTTTTAGGGAGCACTGGCCGTGGATTGATGGCTTCGGGCTCCCCCCAGTGATGGCAGAGCTCTGTCCCCAGAGGACCCATGGGGCGAGGCCAGTGGCTAACATGCCCAGGCTCACTTGTGCCCCGACGTTAGACCTGTTGCCCCTGTCTACCCTCGTGACAACCCCGGGAAGTCATCAAGGGCTGCCCAGCCCGTCCTGGAACAGGCATCCTCCCCTGCTGAGTGAATGCAGTCTTGATGGCAGTGGTCACCCGTGCCACACGTGTGCCCTTGCCCCACCCCCCCACTCCCGCCCAATCCCTGCTGCCCTTCTCAGACCCGCCTCCTGCGTCAGAGCCTGACCCCACCTCATGCTCCAACTCACCTGGACTTTGGCTCAAGGGACGGGAAAAGGGGGGAGGGGAGACACCCTATGCCAGACCCTGGGTCTCCCACCCTGTTGAGTCGCCGAGTTCCATCCACTCTCCCCTCGCCCGCTTCCCTCCATCCTGCTGCCACTACCTGGCCACCATCATCACTTAGCTGGATTTCTCAACAGCCTCCTAACTGGTCCCCTGGCTGCAGTCATGCCCCCTCCAGTCCCTTCCTCACCCTCCAAAACAAGCGAGGTAATGCAAACTGGACCATTCCACACATCCTAAGATTGAATCCTGGCTCTGTCACGTCTCAGCTCTGTGACCTTGGACAAGTTACTAAGCTTCTCTGTGCCTGTGACCCCTCATCTACCACGAGGGGGTAACAAGCCTGTACCTCCTAGGACTGTGCTGTGAGGCTTAACTGAAGAACAGGGGCAAAGCGCTTGGAACCATGCCTGGCTAAGTGTCTGTGATGATGGTGACATCCTAATAGCTTCCATCTGTCCTTGGGTTAAAGCTCGGGCCCTTCATGCTATGGCCCCTGCAGGCAGCTTCAGCCTCATTTCTGGATGTTCTTCTGAATCACTGCCAGGATTAGGCCAGAGGGCATTTCCTGAACAGGTCGTGGTCTCTGGCTTTTGGACCCTGTGTGTACTTCTTCGTCTACCTGGAGCCCCCGATACCTGGCTGGCTGCCCTCATCCTCCAAGAAACTTCCTCCTCCACAGCTCTGGGTTAGATGCCCCGTCCTCCTCTCCCAGTGCCTTCCCCACCACACCTATACCATTAATTCATAACCCTGTCTC
This sequence comes from Kogia breviceps, assembly GCF_026419965.1. Taxonomy (NCBI): domain Eukaryota; kingdom Metazoa; phylum Chordata; class Mammalia; order Artiodactyla; family Physeteridae; genus Kogia; species Kogia breviceps. The sequence continues at coordinate 24,745,129 of NC_081316.1, read as the reverse complement.
GTGGAGGGCAGGGTCCCTGTCCTGTTTACTGCTGTGTCCGCAGTACCTGTAAGTGACTAAATGCTAAATAAATGACTACAGGGAACACGAGAGAGGGACTAAACCCTCGTAGATGGTGGCTCCTCATGCTTCTATGAGGCTGTGACCTCTCCCGTTAAGTCACAAGCCGTTAAGTCCTGTGCAAGGCCAGGTCCTGGACCCACCCACCAGCTGCCTCTTGGCCTCAGTCTCAGCCCCTGAGGGTCATGCCTGCAGCCTGGAGATCACTTTCTAGAAAGGAGCTCCCCACTGGGGCTCAGCTTAGACCCCAGCCAGCGTCTGCCTCCAGACCCCGCCTGCCACCCCTGGTGGCCGGCCTGTGGAGTTTCCATTACGCGACCTCTGAGGTTCTCCAAAGCTTAGAGATCGAAAGCCCTGACCTTGATCTTCCACACCCAGGATGGGCTCACCACAGCTTTTTCGGCTTGGCCGGCGTGGCCGGGGTCTGATGCTCTGGAGGAGCGGTGTGACTTACACCAGCGCACGCGCACGTCACCCTCCACCCACCGGGGTCTTGTTAAGACGTGGGGTGTCTGGGGTGGGGCCTGAGGTTCTGCACTCCCGACAAGCACGCGGGCAACATCTGTGCTCTGGGAGCTCACTCCGGGGAACAAGGACTCACACGCTGCACGTGCGGTGTGCGCCTGTCCTTACACATCCATTAGTCTGCCCAGACCCTCACCCAGTGGTTAGAGCTCAGGGCCCACGAGACAGGCTCTGAAGCTACAAAGTCACAAGGAACCTACCTTTGCCTGGGAAAAACCTAGATGCTCCAACCTGACCACTGAGATTCAGCAAAACGCAGAAGGCACTGGGGACGGAGGGGGAGATTATGACCGACTCACGGCTGCTCCCGCCCAGACAGACGAGCCAGGGTGGGGCTCCTGCGGGGAGGGGGCACCCCTTGAGAAGCGTGCAGCACTGAGGTCCACATACCTGAAAAATGTGGTACTTCATGTCACCGATCTCAATGGTTTTGCTGCTGTTGCCATCTTGTTCTGATTTATTGGTCATCAGTGTCTTGAACCTGGAGCCAAGGAGATGAGACAGGACGGGGCTTGAACGTGACTTTCACTCCATGGCTGTGTGGCAATGGCACCATCCACCACCTGACTGGCCACCAGGGCCCAGGAGCGTTTTAAAAATTACTGCCGTGCTCTCACACTAGTTCTTGGCGAGTGACGTTTTACATCATCCAGACGGCTGGGCTGAGCCCCGTTCTGTCCCTGTTGCCCCCTAGATGAGTGACTGGGATGCCTGCGGCTAGAAAGCTGACTTTCGTGCCAGAACATTTATGTTTTCTAATAATCAAAGGCAGCAAGTTGGCCAGAAAGAATACAGCCTCAGAGCTCCTCTCGGAGAACTCTGGGTCCCATCTCGACTGTCCCTGTCAACTTGTCCCGTGCCCACAGTGGGGTGGGTGGGGCCTCCGTGCTCCGTGACCTCTGCGCTCTGTGACCTCCCTGTGGGGGGCAGAGGCTCTTCTCCAGCCCGTCCATCACCTCGTATCCACGTGAAGCTGCCCAGCCTCCCGGCAGCTGAGACTTCATTATCTGGGTTGCCTACCTGTTAGAAGCTGTCACCAGCAGGACTTTATGTGCATAAAACAGCTTTCCTTCCACAAGGAAGGTCACATCCGACATCTCCTTGTTGTTCAAAAAGTGAGGATCTGCCAGGAGGGAAGGAGAGGGGGTGACTGAGGGGCCTGCCTCTGGGGGTTTCTTACATGTGTGTTGGGGGCAGATGGGGTGGGGAATGTGGACAGCAGAGAAACTGAGGCCAGGCCATGGCACTTGGAAAGGGGAAGGAGGACAAAGAGGAGAGGGGAGAGGAAAAGGGGAGGGGGGGAGGGGAGGGGAGAGGAAAAGGGGAGGGGAGGGGAGGGGAGGGAAGCCTGGCAAGTGGGTGGCCAGCGGGGAAGGCCTCACCTAGCCTGGCCGGCAGGGTCTTGCGGAGCTCGGGGATGCTGGGGATAGGGCTGCTGCCGTAGCAGTGCATGAAGATGGCAGCCAGCTGCTGGATGACAGAGTCGTTCTGTGGGGGGAGAGGCAGGGAGGGGCCATGAGCTCAACCCCCCCATCCCGTGGCCATCTGTTTACAGCTCCTGCTACATCGGGCCAACTTCAGAAGTCCAGGCCAGGATCAGAGCAGCCGCTGCCTTTTGTTCCTCCTGGAGGTGGCCTGGTGAGGGAGGCCTGTCCCTTCAACACTGATTCCCCAAATTGCTCTTTTGGCCGGGCTCCAGCCCAGACAAATCCACGGCCTCTGCAGCCAGGCGGTGAGCGTTTGAGTGTGGGGTGGGCGTCCACCCACCGTGTGCGTGAAGGCGCCTGTGTCCACCTGTCCGTGGGAGGGGTTGTCCCTGTGTCTGTCTGCCTATGCGTCAGTCTCCGTGTCCGTCCCCGGCTCTGCTGGGGCCGCGGGCTCTGGAGCCTGGGTTCTCTGAGCTTGGGGCAGGGACCCGCCTGGAGACACTCACCTTGCTGGTCTTGAGGATGTCGAACATGAGCTGCAAGCCCTCGGTCACCAGCTCCTCGTTGTATTCCTCCTCCTTGATGGAGCTGAAATCCCGCAGGAGGCTCTGCACCACCGAGTACCGAGACTGGGAGAAGGACGTCCTCAGAGACTCGATCCAGACGTGCAGCTTCCAGGGGACGCCTGAGCCCGAGCAGGGGAAGGACAGCAGTCACCTCTGGGCAGAGCGCTCCCTGTGGGGGCCACCGAGCCCGCCTCCCGACGAACCCCTTCCTGGCAGGCTCTCTTGCGACGTGCCCAGTGTCTGCAGAGCGGGGGGCGGCCCCCAGCCCCCTCGGTGTAGCCAGTAAGCAAAGCTTCCATTCACCCTGACGGGCCTCCCTGAGAGATCAGAGGGCGCCCCGGGTTCCTGTCAGATGAGGTGGAGGAATGCCTCCGGACCAAGTGCAGGGAGCCCGAGCTCTGAAAATCCACAGTTCAGCCTGGGAACTTTCAAGCGCCATCCCAGCACCCACACTGGCCCCACTTCTTGTTGGGCCCTGGACTGACTTACTGGGGGAGGACCCCTTATAATTACGAGGGGTAGCCCGGGAGACTCGGATACCCAGAGGATATGCAGGCTACTTGGGGACGCAGGGGCTCCCTGCCTGTCTAGAAGCCTGAAATCAACCCCGTCCCATCGCAGAGGCTTTTCCTAGTGCCCAGCTCACTGGTCTGCTTGTGCACATCCAGTGCCACGTAATTACTGTTCACCAGCTCCCCGGAGTGTATCGGCCGGGCCGCAGAGCAACTTACACCTACTTTGTAAAGACCGCGACAAAAACTAGTGGTGTTTCTGATAATTAGAGGGATTGCTTCTTACTCCCCCACCTCACCATGGGTTAACAAAGGACCGATGGCATTCCCTGCCCCCCACGACGACACACATAACGTTAGCATCCCTGGTTGACTGACTGTAGGTAGGAGCCCATTTCACAGAGAAGAACACTGAGGCTGGCTTGCCACAGCAGGGCCGTGTGGCCTCCTGCTGCCTTGGCCCCGCACCGGGTGTTCATGTGCCATGGCCCCCGGGAGAGTAAGGATGCTGTCATCGTGCACTGAGTGCTGACAGTGAGCTGGCACCGGGCTCTGAGCTGCATGTGACGACACCACATTCATAGAGGAGGATCGTCAGCAACAGCGAACGTGGCAGGGCTAGGCTCTCACCCAAGTCTGTCTGTCTGACCAGCCTCCCGGGAGGGAAGGAGAAGTCGGCAGGCTTGCAGACCCAAGAGGTGGGGAGGTTGGCTGAGGGACTGGAGAGCATCTAGTTGACCAGAAATGTAGACCCCTAGTGCTACAGATGCTCCCAGAACTACACATCCCAGGACTTGACCAGGGAGGTTGGGGGACCTGAGGGCACAGGGCTGGGGTGAGGCTCTTGAGACACGTCCCCACGGAGGACTGTCTGAGGCTCAGGGCACCTCCTGTCCTGGCTGTCAGTCACCAGGCCTGGGGGAATGGAGCCCCACCCTACGCTCAGCTACCTGGCCCTGTCCTGGCCTGAGAAGCAGCAGAGCCTGTGTGTGAGCGTGTGTGAGCATGTGCGCGCGCACCCGTACGCTGCAAGGTCTCACCTAGTGCCCGCAGCTCCATGGTGATGTCCACGTAGCCGTGCTCCGCGCTGTAGTACATGGCCTCCTGGAGGGCCTTGGTGCGCGTCCGGCTCAGCCTCAAGGGCCCCTCGCTGCCACTGCCCTGGCTCGACGCATCGCTTTCCTCCACGCCCTCAGCCAGGATCTCCTCCAGGGACAGCACGTCTGCTTTGGCCTGCTGCGGCTGCGTCAGGAGCTTCCTCAGGACGTTCCTGTGGGTAAAGGGACGGAGGGTGATGCCTGAGGCTCCGGCCACGGACGGCGCCTGCCGAGCTGCCTTCTGGCGCCCCGTGGTCCAGGTGGGCAGCTACGGGGCCTCTGCGGGCACAAAGGGCTCACGGTCTTCCCCTCCCAGGCCGGCTGGGCCAGGGCTCCCAGCGACCCCATCCCTGGGGTCACCCCCAGGGTGACCCCCACCTGGGTGAATAAGGGGAAGGTGCAGGAGACCTCTCCCTTCTGCCATCCACGTGGTGCCGAGAAGTCGTGGGCTTTGAGACCAAGCAGGTTCTGCCATCCTGTGTGATCTCGGATAGGTTGTTCTACCTCTCTGAGCCCTGACGGCTTTGTCATCTGTAGGACAGGGCATCGGCGCCATGCTCTCCCGGTTAACGTGAGGCCAATGTGATGACATCAAATGCAGAGCCTGATACCTAGCAGTCCTCCTAATAGCAGCCAACTTTACACATGTAAAAGTGTCCGAAACATAGGACATGCTTATACTCATTTCTTCCTTTCCCTCCATTAAGAATAATGAAGTGGAGCTGCATTTTGTACTGAATTCATTAATATACACAGATGTGTAGAACACTGGATGCTCGATGGAGCACATTCCCACGTACCGCTGCATTTAACCTGAGCGATCCCGTGAACCTCGCCATTCGTGGGCAATGACTACATCTTGCTCACGGTCACACTGAGCAGGATGAAGACTCAGACCCAGAGCTTCAAGCCCCAGGCTCGTTCTGTCACAGCCTGTGGGCTGGGGCTCGGGGCAGGCTGCGGCAGGGCCAGGCCCACAGGTCAGCTGGGGCTGAGCCTCCGCCCAGCGGCCCTGCCCACCCCCTTCCCCTACTCTGTGATGGAGGCCCGGCAGGGACCCCTTGAGGGACCTGGGTCATCCCGCTGTAGCTCTGCCAGTTCAGCAATTTAACAGAGCACCCAGTCTGGCACGAGCTGGCACGTGACGGTGAGCGCCTACCGCCCGTGCCCACCCAAGGGAGCCCGTGTTCCAGAGAGAGATAGTGGGAAGCCCATGATCAGAGGGGCAACTCCACGCGGGGTGGGGGGAAACGCGGGCACTGGGCGGGGTAGAGAGGCCTGGAGGCCGCGCCCTGCGAGGTGGTGCCTGAGGGCAGGGCTGGTGGAGATGGGGGAGAGCGGGGGGTGCGCTGAAGGCAGGGTGGAGAACCACGCTGCGGGGCCGCCCGCAGCAAGGGCACGGTCTGCGCCTGAGAACGGGAAGCCGGCGTCCAGCCTGCCCTCTCTGCCTTCCAATCGCCCCTTCCCCGTCTCCCTCTAACCCGGAGCTGCCTAACGGCTCTGCTCTCACCCCTGCCCTCGCACAGCCCTGGCCCCCGCAAAGCAAGGTCCACCGTCAGCGGCATCTTCGTGGTGGAGCGGCCCGCGGTGCGGAAGCCTCTAGCGCCCCAGGCCACTGCAGGCACCGGAGAAGCACCCCAGGCACGGGAAGGGATGGGGTCCTGGGTGGCTGCAGGGTGGAGAGCCTTACGGGGGAATGGGAGGGCCTGCTCCAGTCCCACGCCTGCCAGGAACCGGCTGCAGGACCTCTAAGCAGCCCAGCGTCTCCGGACCTCCAACATCTGGGCCCCCCGTGCTGCCTGAAGCCCCATCTTCTTGCAGCTGGTGTGTGCGCAGCCGCCCCCAGCCCCCACCTCTGGAGGGCCCTCCAGGCCTAGCTCTTGGGCTCCTGAGAGTCTGCCTCATGCCCCGCAGCACACGGGGCGGGAACCCCGGGCAGGTACCTGTGGCCATGGGCGGCTGAGTGGCTGAAGCAGTTCATATCCTCGTGGAGGGAGGAGGCCATGCCGTCGGTCTCGAGCATGCTGAGGAGGGGGTCGGCACCCCGGCTGAGCAGCAAGCTGACCAGCTCGTAGTTCCCTGGAAGACAAAGGGGACCAAGGATGCTTCCGCCGCCTGCATCACTGCCCCTCCGCTGGGCCTGCCTGGGCACTGAGCGTGGCAGAAACGCTGACGACGGGGTGAAGGGGAGCCCCTGGGACCCAGGAGGAGGGGCTTCAAGGCTCGCCACAGGGATCTGCGCGCGCAGCTCAGCCAGGCTGGGTGACACCGTGGGGAGGAGCACGTGGGGCCGCGGGGCAGTAGGGGACCCTCACTGGGCAGGGCAGCGGTGTACCTACCGGCTGCAGAAGCCAGCTGCAGGGGTGTCTCCGCGTAGCTGTCCTCGCCACCGGTCACTGCCGAGCCCTCCACGTGGGCACCGGCGTCCAGCAGCAACTGCCAGGGCACAGGGAGGACACTTCAGCATGGTAGGGAGTGTCTGGGGCACGTGCAGGGGAGGCTCTGGGGAGGGACCTGTAGTTCCCTCCTGTGGCAAGTGACCAAGGACGGGCTCACCCGGGCGTCCAGGCAACCAGAGTTTTAGAACTCCGGGTTACCTTCAGGGCTCTAAGTGCCTAGAATCTTCACCTCCTCTCCTGCGGCCTTGGACCAAGCCCCTAAGCTATAGGGACCTCTGAGCTATTTCTCCCTTTCAAACATTTTCCTACAAACTGGCTGCAGTGATCTTTGTAACAACTCACACAGATGAGCAGAAAAGAAGGCACCACCCCCCAATCAACCGGGGGAAACTGGGGCTCTGGAGGCAGCAGAGGTAGTGGGAACGGCAGAGCTGTTAGAGCGGAGTGCCAGTGCTGGCCACAGACCAGTGGGTGACCTGGGGCAGGTACCTCAACTCCCCGAACCTCAGTCTTCCTCATCTGGAAAATGCAAAAGAGGCCCGCCTTGCAGCCTTGCTGGGGATGAAGTGAAACGGTGCTCACCTCTCCATAGGGGCTCAATAACTAGTGGCTTTTAGGGTTCTCATCAGAGAGGTTCGGCGAGCTACCCAAGGCTGGGAGGTGCGAGGCTGGGGCAGAACCTCACTGTCTGGGACACCAGGCGGCCTCTCCCCATTCTAGCAAGGGCACGTCTTGCAGGGGACAGATGGGGCGGGGCTAACAGATACCAAGCAGTTCTAGCTGAGCCGGCCGGCTTTGCCTTGGGGCTAGGGGTGGGTCTGCACCACTGAGAGAGAGGTGACTTGGCTCCGTCTCACCTTTCCTGACCAGCTGCTCTGGAGGGAGCCGCCTCCCAACCCTCCCAGGTTGCCGGAGACCAAAGTCCCCTCAGAGCCCGTGCTCGGCCGACTAAGGCAGCGCTGCAGCCCCGTCACCTGGAGACCAGGTCCGAGGGGCCCAGGCTGACCTCTCAGCCTCCCCACAGCATGGACCATGGGGGCGGCTGTCGGTGGGAGGCTCCCGTCAGGCAGAAAGGGCACCGCTGCCTGAGCCAGTGCGCCAAGGTGGAAGAGGAAGAGGCCTGCCCGTCAGGGTTATAATGGGCACCAGGCCAGGTGAGTCCAGGGCACAGCCCTGCAGGCCAGTCTGGGCTAGCATGGAAGTCTGCTCAGGGCCTCAGGAGGACGCGCACCCAAAAGCAGGCAGGCTGTGGCAGTCAGCCCACTGACCACCGTTCACTGCATCCCTCCTATAGGCCAGGCCTGGGTGCACAGCGATGAACAGGCCATGACCCCTGCCCTCAAAGGCCCCGCAATCTAGCAGACAGCAAGGGTGTAATACGAACTCCCAGGAAGGAGTCTGGAATCCTGTGGGCCTGTGGCCTGAGGAGTGAAGGAGTCTGGGAGCCGAGTGGCAGTGCCACCATGCCCCATCCACAGCTTCCACTTCTAGGCCTGAACCCCCCTCCTCGCGCCAGCCACAGCTACGGGGGCCAAGGTGGGCACAGTGTGGCTTGGCTTGACAGGCGAGCTGTGCCAATCTGAGTCCTCCTTCAGGAACTGGGGAGCTGAGAGACTACGCCTGCTACCGGGGAGGGGCAGGACCAGAAGAACAGCATGATGTATATAGAGCTGGCAGGACTCATGAGGGAGTAAAAACAGTAAAGCGTTGGAAAGATTACTGGAGGAGAGAAACGGAGCACACCTGCACAGATTCCAGATTCCAGCACGCCCCGGGACTCACCCACAGGTGCAGAGACGCCAGGCAGGCCTGGTACTACTTGGGCCTGCGTCTTGCTCCCTAAAATTCTCACCTGTATCCTCACACTGAAGCCTGCTCCTGGAGGAAGACCAGGTGGGTCTTTGCTAACCAAGTGAGCTAGCATTAACTAGCGCCTCTGGTGTCTCTGACTCCAGGCTGCTGCTCACACAGGTAAGGCTGGGGCTACGCCTGGGGCTCAACCCACTCAGCAAGCGGGGGGCATGCTGGACACCTGGCAGGAGCTCACCTGGACCACAGAGATGTGTCCGTGCAGCACAGCAAATGTCAGTGAGGTCCAGTGCCGGCTGTCAGGGTGGATGGAGGGGTGCCTGGGAGAGTTGCTTGGAACCTGGAAAAATACCACAAATGATCAGTGTTTCCTAGGTCAGTGACATTCCTGGGCAGATGACACAGGCACCTGAGCTAAGGGGAGCCCTGCAGGGATGGTGACTAGGAGTCAACTCAAGAGCTTTCTACATTCGATTGGCAGTGTCTGCCTGGAGTACCCTGTGGAAAAGGCTCAAAAGGATATTCAATTAGTGATGTCTGTCCTGGGCAGAGAGATGGCAGAGAGGGAACACTTTATGCCTCAGAGGGAGGTAGAGCCAGAAGTATCTGGGGATGGTGGGGATGGCTGGGGATTAGGTTGATAAAATGGGAAAGGTGCTACAGTAACAGAATCGCGGCCATTCTCTCTGCTCGACTCCCCTCTGAGCTCACTTCCCCTCTGACAGAAAGTTCAAATCTTGAGGAAAAACCCTCTTTGCTAACTGTGATCTCTGTGCATCTTGCATCTTCAGGCCTCTGAGACACGTCTAGTTGTCCAAAACATGACAGCCAGCATGGATGATGAAGACCTTGGGGTGTTCTCTTGCTGGGTTAGGAGGCCGGTGCAGCCCTTGGGGGCTTTCTCACCTGGATGTCCAAGTTTGCTCCAGCATCAATTAACATCTGGACCATCGCTTCATCCCCAGCAGCACAGGCATACATCAGCGGCGTCATACCCTACATGAACCAAAGGCAGATGCTAAACTGTCTGGAAACAGAACATGAGGACACGTGTTCCATAGGTGTCTGCCCCAGAAACCAGATCCAGGTCTTCCTGCTTGAGCAGCTGCTCATACTGAACAATCCTGTGTCTTGTGCTGAACAAGACAACCTGCCCCTCCTAGGCCCACTGGACGTATGACACCTGAAGGATGAGGAGGGGACATTTCCATGAGCACTACAGTCGCCAGAAGGGCAAAGGGCACAGGCCCTATGGCCAGACTCCGGTGCAAAGGCTACTCCTGCTGTAAACTTTGTACAAGTTACTTGTACTCCTCTGTGCCTCAGTTTCTTTATCTTTAAAATGGGAATAACAACAGTATCTACCTCATTGGGTTGTTGTAAAGAGTATGAGTTACTATGTATAAAGTGCTTAGTACAGCTAACTAAGGATAAGCTAACTCATTAAAATAACACAACACCACTATCACTGCTACTATGTTACACTGCCACATCCAAACCCACCCCAGGCCCTGTGCTGGTAAATCACCATGTGAAGTGACTTACATGCACTGTCTCATTTAATGACCACAGCATCCTTATTAGGGAGGTTCTGTTACTGTCCCCACTTCACAGATGAGGAGCAGAGAAGGGGATTGACTTGCCCAACAGTCACACAGTAAGTAAGACGATGAACTCAGCTGGAACCCAGGTCTGCCTCAGCTGCGAAGCTCTCCCCTGAGGCATCTCACCGAGGGTGGAGAGGTTGACTTTAACATCTCGTGCTGTGAGCAGTTCCGAGCTTTTCTGAAAGCTGAGGCCCAATCCCTCCCTGAGTTTAGGTGGGCGATTAACGGAGCTGCCTCCCTGGTGGGGAATCTCCTCTGTGGCCAGTAATAGCAAAGGCAGCGGTGGAAAGTGTTATTCCACAGCTGGATGCTGGCAAGCGTTTGTCTGGAGCCCCGCGATGTTACTTATTAGGTTATCTGTGTGTAGACAAGATCTCCTTACCTCATAAATCCTTGCCTAGTGCCCAGAGATAAAGAAATGGCCCGAGATTAATCACGAGTGAGAGGCCTTTTTACCCACAGATCATTCTGCAGACACTGAGGCTGAGGGAACAAACAGGACCGAATATTTAGAGAAAAGCCCACTGCCACCGAGAATCTGACTTGTTTTATTCCCCTTGGCACATGCCTGACTTCTTTTTTCTCCACACATCTGTACACGATTCGGAGTGTAAACCAGGCTACAAGCCTTCCAAGGAGAAACTACTTTTTTTGTGTTGGCCCCTCCCCACTGCAGGTATCTAAAAAGGCTGAATCAAAAGAGGCTGATTAACAGATTTCAGGGATGATCATCATCGTATCAACGACAAAAAAACCGGACGGATCTTTATTGAGCATTTACTATGTGTCTGATGTGAAAGCCTCACAATAACCCTATGGGGCGGGTGCTTTATTCCCACATCTTAGAGGTGAGGGGACAGACTCAGAGGGGTGCTTGTCCAAGCTGCCACAGCTATGACAGGAGGACTAAACTCCAGGTCCGTCTGAGGCTAGCGTCCATGGGCTTCCCCAGCGCACTGCTGGAGGAAGACGATGACCCCCACAGGATGAAAGCCCCGTAGCCTGCATTGACAGAGGCACCTCGGGGAGATCCCAGGACCCAGCCCGTCGCCTCCCTGAGCTCGGCTGCAGCATCCCGGTCCGAGCACGCGCCCAACTGTCCCGCTCCGATGCTCCTGCTTCCAGCATCTCCTTTCCCTGGAATGCCTTCCCCACTCCTCTCCATTGCATCCGATCACCCCTCACTCCAGCTTGGCTCAGATCCCCCAGGAGGAAGCCTTTCCTGGCTGCTCAAGTCCGACCTGTCAAAGTCCACTCTGGCTTGGGTTCGCCGGGCGCCTCAGCATGCTCTCTACCATGCTGTCATCTCATCTGAGAGGGCTATGTGACCCTTCAGCTGCCATTAACTTCCCTCATGCTTCTGTGTGGGTTTCTAAACCCACCCATAGGAAATCCATTACCTACATATCGCAGAGCTCACAAAGCTCCATCAAATACACAAACTGCATCTTCCACGGCGGTGAAGAGCCTGGGGTTGGACCACTTGGGTTCTTCTAATCCCAGCTCTGCTCCTTACTAGTTGTGTGACCTCTGTACCTCAGTTTCCTTATCTATAAAATGGGGATGATACCCACATCACAGGGCTGTGGTCAAGATTAAATGAGTTACTCTGTGCAAAGTGCTTAGAACAATGCCTGGAACACAGTGAGTGCTATATAAATGTTAGCTATTCACAGCAAAAACAAAAAACAAAGCAAGCCAAAAAACTCAAGTTAAATTCTACTTAAAATTGTTAATTGCCTCCAACACTTCGTATCCCCTTTTCTGGCTTCATTTAATGCCTTAGCACTTTTCACTAACATGCTCTGTATTTGTGTGTGTGTTTCTTAGTATCTGTCTCCTCTAATGTTAACTCGTGAAGGCAAGGATTTCTACAGGCCTGGAACGTGGCGGGCACACAGGATGCTCCAAATACAAGTCTCAGTGATTATGATCTAGAGCTCGCTATCAAGCTGACTCCTCTGGCCTCTTTCCCAGCCCTGCACCCTATGGGGCAGCCTCCAGCCTTCCAGCGAGGGGAAGCAGAATCCCTGTTACAAAGGATTTCCAAGGGGTGTCAGGGAAGTCTCTGAGTTGACATTCTACCTGGATGGCAGGGCACGATGCAGGAAGCAGCCCACCTCTTAGAGCACAGAGCTGAGTGGGCGGGTCTCAGCTTTGGGACAGAAGGGACTGTGCCACCGGCTCCGGTGGTCACGAACCCCTGTGGACTCTGGTCCTGAGCCTGGCTGGCGGAGCGCTCAGAACGCACCTGGTCGTCCATGGTGTTCACCCCGTCGGGACCCAGGGCCTCGATCGCCTGGCTGATGAGGTCCGTCCTCCCGCAGTTGAGCATGCGGAAGCCCAGGTCCTGGTTGAATTTTTCAGTAGCCGCTCGGGCATCCAGCCTCCGGAAGGAACTGAAACAGCATTCGGGTCTGCGCAGAAGAGACCGGGGTGTGTGAGCATGGCTCTTCCTGCTAGGACACGGCCTCCCTATGAGAGGTGACACAACTGTGCTAGGCTGATGTGTGGTGTGAGGATGGGGTTGGCGGGGGAGGACTGGGAATCACTATCTAATCGGCAGTGACTGGCCTTGTCACGCTCGGTGACAGGAAGAGCACGTACGTCGGCTGTTCTACAAACACGTTAAAGACGTGCTCTGAGCTCTTGGGAGCTGTCAGTTGTCAGAGACAAAGTTCCCATCTAACATAATCTCTCAGGGGACTGTTCTGAGGAGGAGGAAGCTCCAGCTTTTTGGCCTTGGGCCACAGCTCTTGGCTGTACAGTTTCTGCACAGAGAAGGGCGCACTCTCACTCTCTCAGTCATTGAGGCCAAGCTCCAGTTCTTGCCTCTCCATCCTCTCCCCTCAGTGCTTCCTGGTGAGGCCCCGAAGCACCAAAGAGACGGCAGAGAGTGGCCCAGACTCCCGTTGCAGCCAAGCCATCCTACCAAGGAGAGTCACAGATAAAACCTCTGTCTGCAGAGGGCACACCACAAGTTTCCAATAGGTGGCTTCAGCCTGGAGTCGTGATTAGGCCAAAGAGTAAAAAAGTACATGCCACCAGATGAGGTCCTGACATTTGCAATGGAGACAGAAGAAGACAAAAAAACAAAAAAAGCAAGGCTCTTCCAGGTCAAGCATGGCCAGAGGAAAACCTCTCTGAAACAACTTCAGGAGGCCAGTCCAACACAAGAGAGGCACATTGGGAAGGTAACTAAGAGCCCAGGCTTGGGGCCATACGGGCCTGGGTTCAAATTCGGACATGGTCACGTTGCTAGCTGAGTATCTCTGGGCAAGTTACTGTTTCTCCTGACCCTCAACTTCTCCATCTGAAACATGGGCACTAAAGCCCTTTCTTCCCTGAGGTTGTCACGAGGACTGAGAAAATGCACGTAAAAAGGAAGGGCTCGGAACCGGCCTGCACCTAGGAAGTGCTCCAGAAAATGGTGGTAACCACAGGAAGGAGGGCCCACTTCTCCTGCATACCCCCAAATGGCCCGAAGAGTCAGACTGAGAAAGCTTTCCAACCAAATCCAAATGGGAGTCTGCTCTGCGGGCCCGACCCCGTGGCTGCAGAGGATGCATCCGAGAGCAGCCAAGGTCCAGAACACATCAGTTCTGACAGGTGGGCTTGTGCAGAGAGCACCTTAGAGCGGCTCGAACGAACTGGCTGCAGCCCCCGCCTGCTGCCTGCTCCCGATGCAGGAGGAGGAGGGAGCGGAGGGTTTTCCGGGGGCTGGGCACGGAGACGCGCCCCCTCCTCCCGCCTCCCTGGGTCCGTACTTGAGCTGCCGGGGCTCACAGTCCAGGCCGGGCAGCAGCAGCCGGGCCGCCTGCCGGATGTCGCCGCTGTCCACGGTGAGGCTGCGGTGGTGCTCCGCGTAGGTGATGGCCACACGCATCCACTCCATCAGCGGCGGCAGCAGCATGAAGGGCCTGGGAGGCAGCAGAGAGAGGGGGTCAGGCCTGGGCGGGCTGCTCCCTGAAGCACACAAGGGGACCCCCTTCAGCACGCACTGTCAGCACAGCCGCGGAGGCTGGGTCCCCTGTAGCCTTCCGGCTGTGGGAGGCGGAGGGGGCCTGACTCTTCTCCTCACGGAGAGCGCGATCTGCCCCATTCTACAGAAACTCTGTCAGGACTCGGAAGGAATCCCTGCCATGGGCCACGAGCAGAGCCTGAGGGCCTTGGGCGGCCCATCAACGAAGGGGTTTGCCAGCATGTGGAACTGGGGACTCCCGCCCCCTCCACAGAATTCAGACGGGGTCTCCCTCTCTGCAGAGGGGAGAGGATGCCTGCCTTCTGGGTGCTGGGGTGCAGAGGAAAGAGTTGAACAGACCCAGGCTCCAAACCCAGCTGTGCCGTCAGCAGCTGTGCCCCTTCATCACCACAGACAGCACCCCGAGGCTGTTTTCTTCCTCACTTGTGAGACGGGGCAGTCCCCACTTCTCAGGATCACCCTGAGGCCACGTGAGACGACACGTGGCGCAGAACCACCTGTGTGTGGTCGACAGCCACTCCCTCCTCAACTGACCCCCGGGCTGAGGTGGGCCTATGTCGCTTCCTGTGGCGGGCAGGGTGGCCCCAGGCTGGCGCCAGAGGTCCTCCAGGGAGGACCGGTCCCAGGACCTATGTCACACCCAGAACCCATGCCCACGCTGTGGGGCAGCTAGGAGGAGGCCGGGAGAGGCGGTTGGTTCAGCAAGGCCTCTGAGCTACAAACTCAGGGGGCACCGGTCACAGGCGTTCTGGGTGCCAGCAGGGGGCACCATTCACAGGACAGCGACTAGTGCCCCCTGGTGCTGAGCAATACCATGGTCCTGCCACTCAGGGCCGGTCCCTCCCCGCCCCAGGCCCTGCCCCCCCCCCACCAAGCTTGACTCCTGTCCGCCGCCCATTCTGGCCCATCTCCCATGGTGAAGACCTCGGAAGACCGCTCCATAGCCCAGCAGACCCCATGCTGTGGAGGGGCCCCGACAGCCGGTCTTGGCTTCACGCCTACCGCCCCCCATGCCCCCTCCACACCTCACTTCATCTGATACCTTGGGATCCTTGTGCGTTAGGCCCTTGCTGTCGCCGTCTTTCCCCTAGACACGCAGAGAGGTACTCTGTACAGGAAGACGACCCTCCATCCTCTCCCCTCAGCTCCTGAGTAAATCAACTGCAGGGAATCATCTAAAGAGGCCTTCACGTGACTGATCTCAGATCTCAAAAGCTTAGGTCACCTTCAAAGTTTGCAAAGCTTCTCTTCATGCTTTCATTTATTTATTTATTTATTTTAAAAGATAATCAGATGGGATTCTTGAAAGTGGTTCATTTGGAAATTATTTTGATGTCCTGATTCTGTCATTTCTGAAAATATTTCTAGGTTTGAGTCATTTCACTGGTGCACTGAGTGTACCAATCGCTATGGTGACAAGGTGGCCACAGGCTGGGAAAGGCTTGTAGCCTTGGCCTTCAAGGATGCCCAGAACCTCACCCAACTTACTTTCCAAGCCTGGCTCACACCTTTCATCAGGACACACCTGACCATCAGGCATTCGTGGTTCTCAAGCCCACCCTGCCCGTTCCCACCTCCTCACAAGAACGAACCAGCTCTCACCTCTGCCCATCCAGATCCTATTTATCCTTCAAGGCTTAGTTCCAATGCCACTTCTTTCTAGAAGCCTTCCCACATCCCTTTTCGAAAGAAAATAATCGCTTCCTTCTCCAAGATCCCTTAGAATTCTATTCCAGAATGAATGCGTCTCATCTGCCTGACTAGATTATTCCTCTTCAGGACAAGAACGATGCCTTCATCATCTCTGGTTCTCCAAAATATACCCAGCACAGGTCCTAGACACAGCAGACCCTCAATAAACCGAATGACTGCAAGGATGGCTAAGCATCAGGAACGTGGCATAATGCATCCAAGTTATCAGTGCTGGACCAAGTCCCGTTTCTGCCCAGAAAAGAATGGCATATACTTTTTAGAGTCACAGCGTGGACTTGTTAGAGTGGGAAGCCAGGACCCTACGGGGGGGGAGCTTGTAGAATCCAGGAAGGAACAACAATCCCTTTGTGAATTACTCCTGTTTCCAAGATCTTCTTTAATTGTGAATGTCCATTTGAATTCCCCCCAAATGTTATTTTTGGAATTTTACAATTCTTACCCTCCAATGCTACAAGGCAAGCTCAGAGACATACTTCTACATGTCAGTCCTTCTGATCCAAGGGGAAGGTTTTATCTAAACCACCAGCATTGGAGACTGAAGGGTAAACAAAAAGACAGTTCGCAGATTTGTCAGCCTTTCTTCCCTGTTGTGGCCAACGGCCAAGACAAAGAGCCAAGTGTGGCCACGGACGCTCTAAGCAGCATCTCCCAGCTGCACTACGGGAAATCCAAGAGGGAACTCAGGAAACCATGAAGTCTAATCAGATGGTGTCATGATTCATTCTCCCGCCTTGTGCCTCTTATAACTCGGCACATGAAAAGACGCAGTGTTGATAACAGGTGGGCGGATACTGGGGATTGGTTCATTCGGCCTCCATTTTACAATCTTAGCTGAAGACGTGGAAAATTGAAAACTACATTTCCCAGACTTCTTTGCAAATTAGGCTTCACCATTAAGACGGAGCTGCATGAGATCTGGTAAATGGATGTGAGGCGGAGGCCACCTTTGTGTCCCCTTTGCTTGTTTCTGCTAGCAAGCCAGCTCATAAAACACGAGGGATTTTCTTTTCCCCCTACAGAGCATTCCGGTGTCCATTTCCCAACTTCCTGAGTGCTCCAGAGGCAGCAGTACTGCTATTGAAGGCAATGGCAGAAACTTCTTGACTCCAGCTTCAATCCTGGATTGCAGTTCCCAGGGTTATGTGAGAGGGAGTAGCCACCATGATAGCAAGTTTTGTATTGTCCGTGGAGTCACTCCTGGAGGTTCAGCCTTGAACCTGCTCCCTGAGTCCTTCCAACAATTCTTTTGGCACCTAATTCCCTGCATTAAATCCCTTCCTGTTCAAAACACCTAAGGTGTTTTCTAGAAGTTTCCTGAATTGCACACTGATTCATATTCTCAACATACAAAAATCCTTCAGGGTTAAAATTGCCACTCTGCCTCTGGGGTGGTGGCTGGTGCCCACCTGTCCACAAACAAGGCCATTGCAGCCCCCCCCAAATGACCCCTTCAGGCCTTTCTCCTTGGTCTACCCACCTCCCTGACCTGCGGCCCATAGGAAGGTAAAATGACAAGCAATTCATGGACTTTCTCAGTAACATCCTTCCCTTGGCCTGTGGGTTCCAGGTTACTACTTCCTTTCTGGTAATTTCATCTAGGCCACTGGGCATGCTGAGAAACTGGCCTGCATTACTGGACATTCTGGAAAATCCCTATAAAAAATCCCATCTGTACCGGCCATGGCTGCATCCTAACTGTGGAGTGAAAAGGCTCTAGGGGAGCAAAGTTGGGAATGACTGAGTATCCATCCTCCCCAGGGTCTCTCTGCTTGGTTCCCTCCCAGAGAAAAAAGCCTGTTTCCCTCTTCTTGCCCTTTCCCTAGGCTGAGTGTGGCTGTAAGCCACTGACTTTCCCCTTTGCTGGGTCTGGCACCACAGAATAGCGGTTCTCAAGCACTTTGGCCTCAGGATCCCCTTTGTACTCTTACAAATTACTGAGGCCCCCAAAGAGCTTCTATTTATGTGTATTGTTCTAGCACTAATTATTGTATCAGAAATTAAAACAGAGAACTTCAAACATCTGAATACACAAACTCATATCCCGTCAGCCACCAGAGTGATACTATGCTCACATGTTACACAGCTTCTGGAAAACTCCCTGGAAACTTGTGAGAAAATGAGTGAAAAGGCAGATAACACCTTATTATTGTGAATATAATTTTGACCCTGTGGACTCCTGAGGAAGTCTCATTGAGAAGCATTGCCTTAGACAAATGTAGTCGATCCCTAAGGCAAGGCTGCTCTCAGGCGTGGGGTTGGGATTCTGTCCCAGTCCAGCCAATTCTAGAATGGTGTGTGCTTTATATGCATGCTCCCGGCCTAAGGATCTGAGGATCCCACACTGAATCCTCACTGGGAGACAACTTAGGAAGCAACTGAACTGGCTCTGTAACCTTGGGCAGATCATTACCTTCTTTGGGCCTGTTTTTCTTTTAAAGATGGCGTTAAGTCAGTGGTTTCTAGACATTTTCCATCGTGAGAAACCCTTTTGCCGTTATTTCACAGCCTCCACATTGCAATAGCTGTACCTACTATACAGAGGTCAAGAGCATAGGCTCTGGTGGGAGACTGCCCTAGGCTGCAATCCATTGCACTCTCAATGAATTAAAGTGTGATCCTGTGCAAGTTTTTAATCTCCCTTAGCCTCCGTTGCCCCATCAGCAAAATGGGTATAAATAACAGGACCACCTCACAGATGTTCAGAACCCCTAAAGGGCTTAGCACAGCATTTGGCACATGGTAAGTTCTTGGTAAAGGTTAACTATTACTACCATTTTAGTGTCTGTTGATAGAGAAAATACATAATAGCAGAAAAGGCTATAGGAATCTGGTCCTATTAAATGCCTCAGCTCCAGCCTTCTTCACTTCCTCTTCTTCCAGCCAATTCCCTCTCCACACCCCCCAACTCTCTAGCAAGTATAAACATGTAAAGCCTGCAAAAGCCTGCCAGCGAGCTGCCCACCACCCACTCATAAAACAGAGCAACAAACACCCCACTATGCGGAGTGTGATCTGGAGACCGTTTCTGGCAGTGCAGGCCCTCGGCCTTGGCTGCCACGAACCTTGAACAGGAGAAGGGACAACGACAACACAGACCCAGGGGCCATGGGGTCAGAAACATGCGATGTGGTGACGGGGTGCGCACGGGATGACTGTGAGGGACCTGCCGCCCCTAAGTGCCGTTGGCAGCCTAACCAACCTCAGAAACACCACACACACACACACACACACACACACACACACACACACACACACACACACACACGCAAGCACATCCGGTCAGGCTGCTACAGTGACAAACAAAGCCACTTAAAAGGATCACCGACTGGGAGCATTTGTCTTTGTGTGCATAAAATAGCAACTAATGTCACGTGGGGGAGGTGTAAAATACACCAAAGAAAATGGGTCTTCAACAGGAAGGGGGGTGAAGAGGAGGAAATAGAGACCCGGGGAGGCCGAGCATCTCACCCAAGGTCACAGGGCCCTTCAGCAGCAACAGGGGGCCCAGCCCCATGCGTCATGACTCAGTTTCTCTTCTTCTCTCTTTAAATTAATCATACAGATGAGCCTGAGAATATCAAGCCAATGGGCTCACAAGGCCCTTCAATAGGACCAGGCCTGCAAAAGCCATTTTTCCCTGTTAAAAAAATGAAAGAGAATAAACTTCTCAAGGCCTTGGTTTTAAGAGGTCCCTGCAACCTGGGGGAGAAAAACCCCAAAACCTCTGCCCCACTCAGCAAGCATATGATTTATTGGGATTACAGTCCTATAAGCAGTGTCTTAACAACATGAAACAGGAAACACCTCCAATTTCCAGCTCAAAGCAGGCTCTGTTCTTCCTTGAGGTGGGAAGGGGCCTTGGGGAGAGAGTCAGGTTGGTAGATGGGGCACAAGCCTGGAACTGGAGGCCCAGGCATGAGAAGGCCTTGTGCCTCTGTCCCCAACTGGCAGGCCAAGTCTGGGGCCAGCAGGTATGTCCCCTCTGCGCCCACCCACGAGGACTGGGTTCAAATACTCAGACAGGCAGATCTGGGAGGTGCCCACTGGCTGGGCAGGGCCTCGAGACCCGGCCTGAGCTCAGCCCTGGGAAACCAGGCTGTGGTTTCTTAACTTCCACCATTGGCTGGGAGGACACAGGACTCCGGGGTGCAGGCCTGGCTGGGAGGGTCTGGGGAGGCCCATGATGCCTTAGAGCCCACCCTGCCTGTGAGCACCCTTAGTCTAGGAAAGGAATCTCACAGGGACCAGCTACACAGCTGCAGGTGATGGTCAAGGGAGGGGGTAGCCAGAATGTCTCCCACCCTCAGCCCTAAATTCTTACACCGACTCTGCCCCACCTTCAGTGGGAACCACTGCTGAGCACTGGCGTTGAATGGGGTGACCTTCCCCCTGAATCCATCCTTCTCACAGACCCTGCTGGGAAGCACGCCGCTTCCACGCCCTACCCTACTGTGCCTCCTGGGCT
Source organism: Kogia breviceps (assembly GCF_026419965.1). Taxonomy (NCBI): domain Eukaryota; kingdom Metazoa; phylum Chordata; class Mammalia; order Artiodactyla; family Physeteridae; genus Kogia; species Kogia breviceps. The sequence goes on along the minus strand of NC_081316.1, from coordinate 24,724,967 downwards.
GGGAGCTGGCAAGTGGCATCATCAGGAACCTGAGAAGATGCCAAGCTTTCCCCAATCAAGCGACAGCTCTTCAAGCAGAGACTGCTCTAGGAAGGTCAAGGTCGGCTCTGCTCTGCCAGCTCTGAGGCCCTCACCACAGGTCCCCCAAGATTTCTGGAGGGCCACGGTGGCCGAACACCAAGCCAAAACATCCATGGAGAGTGAAACCAACATTGTCCCAAATCAAGTCAGATTCCACTCCCAGTACAAAGGAAGCGATTCTAGTCTGGTTCACATCTTGGACTAATTATTTTTCTAGAATTGCATGGTAAACCAGAATGGTTTGGCTCGGCTTGGAGTCAGAGCCGGGCAGGCATCTCTCTTCTGACCCTGGGGCCTACCTCTGGCAGCCCCGCTGCCTCAGACCCTGTAGCTGACCCCTGGCAGCATCTCCACGTGGGGTCAAGTGACTTCTGTTAGAGGCAGGGCTTAGGACTTTCTTCTGGGAAATACACTTTTCTTATTAAAACCCATCTGGTACAGATTAGAGGCACTAGAAAAACCTCCAGTTGCTCAGATATGCGTATGGATATAAATTTAGATTACAACCAAGTCAGGATTAGCTGTGAACGATTTCCCTGCCTCTTCCCAATGGTTGCCCGTCAGGGAACCTAAACAGGAGCTGTAGGACGGGAGGCCAATTGGGTAACAATCGGGGCATCCTGGCCTGGCTCCGAGGCATCCAGGAATAACTGGAAAACACAAACAACTAACGTGGACAGAGCATTCGCTAAACACGTGGCACTGTTTTAAGCCCTTTAAATCTATTGACTTATTTCATCCTCATATCTACTTTATGAAACAGGTTCTATTATTATCCCCATTGTACGCATGGAGAAACTGAGGGCCGGAGAGGTAAAGTAACTTGCTCCAGGTCACGCACCTAGTAAGTGGCAGAGCTAGGATGTGGTCCCAGGCAGGGTACCCCCCATGTCCAAGCTCCCAAATGGTATACTCCACTGCCACTTATTTAGCTTAGTAAGTTGGCCCTGGCTTTCCATTTTTTCTGGACCTGGACATCTTGGGGATGAAGAGCATTAGGCATAGTTAACCACGTAGTCTGTCATCCAAGCTGGACCACTTTTGAGAGGGAAAAGGAGTGCTATTGCCAACAACGCTCGGACAGCAGGCACACATGAGAAGGGTCTCAGGCAAACACAAACACCCGGGCAACCCGGCATTAGGCACTGGGGTAAGGCACCTTGCCTGGCTCGTGGGTCTCCTCCAGGCAGTGGGAGGCCCTCTCTGCCCACCCGCCCTGAAGCCTGGTCCCCATTTGGCCCTCAGCACTGCACCCTCACAGCACTTAGCGCATTTGGTATCATTTCGTTTGTTCGCATTCTTTTTGTCTGCTTTCCCCTTAGGCTATAATTTCTCGGAAGGCAGAGACTGTTTTACTTACTGACGCTGCCCATCCCTCAGCACAGAGGCCCATGTTAGAAACTCAACCTCTGAATTCAGAAATGCATAGCCCAGGGAATTCCCTGGCGGTCCAGTGGTTAGGGCTCCATGCTCTCAGTGCCGAGGGCCTGGGTTCAATCCCTGGTTGGGGAACTAAGATCCTGCAAGCTGTGCGGTATGGCCAAAAAAAAGAACAGAAATGCATAGAACGTTTCTCACTCCTGGACGCAAAGCCCTTTGGCTACTAACATGTTCTCAGGGGTCTGGCTCTTACTCCAGAACTCTCTGCAGGGCTCCCGAGCTCTAAGTCAGGCAGATGAGCTCCTGAAATGCGGAAGTGCTTCATTTTCCATTCTTGGAGGCCTGGGCTGGCTTGGGTATTAACAAATGGTTCTCTTCAGAAAAAAAGAAAATATTTCCCTGATAAAAAGATATGCATTCCACAGGAGATTTTCTACCCAGGAATAGCTTCCTGGGGGAGCTCGGCTGACAGGGGCTAACGTGGTTTCTGGGAGGGCAGCTAGGATGGCACGTGGAGCCGTCTCAGGGAGGGGACGGCAGGTGTGGTTCGGCAGATGTCCATGTGGCCTTGAGCCGCGATGGAGGGGACACAGCCATCTATCTTTGGTAACTGGTCCTGACTCCAGGGTGGCCTCTTATGTGGGTGGGATGGTACAGATTTCACTGGAGATTGCATGCGGGCACCACCCCTCTACCCTCTCCCCTACAGCAGGAAGGGCTCTGAGGTGCTGCAAGGGCCAGGGCATCTATTTGGCCCATTTCTCAGGCCAAGGCTCCCCTGCGTGGTGGCCTGGCCAGCAGGCGGCCTGACTGCCAGGCGGCTAGCAAAGCAGGCCAGAGTATTGCTGCTTCCCACACAACTGGAATGGAGCGGGATGAAAGCAGGCCTCCCTCTCTCCACTTGGCTGGGGTGTGGCTCCCTTGGCCTCCCGGCTGCACCTTACCTTCGGGGCTCACTGCTGCATGAAGATTCAAGAGACTCAGAATCACCCAGGCTCGGCATCTGTGATGGCTGACAAGAGACCACAGCTCTTTCACCCTGTGGAAGCCAGACAGTCAAGGGCCTCCAACCTGTTCAAACACACGCCCCTTCTTTTGAACGCACGCTTTCAGAATCATGGTGAGGGCACTGCCACCGCCGATTGGCCTCTGTCAACAGTCAGCTTGGGAGGACTCTACGGCTTAGCTCTCCTGCTCCATTGACCCAACAGGCAGCTGCTGGGCAGTGAGCCAGGGGTGGGGTCATTTATCTAGAGTCTCTGAATAGGTGTTCCTGTCCGGATTCAGCTGAGTATTGTCACACAGCACCCGCCTTCCCCACGCCCTGCCCACAGTCTAAGGCAGAAAGGTGACCCATTCACACTGTTAGGTAAAGAGTTTGCAGAAACTTCCAGGAGGAGGTAGAGGCACGGGGCTCTTGAGGCCTGGCAGAGATGCACGTGCGCAAGGTGGAGACTCCCGACTGGCAGCTAGTGCCTTTGACCTGCGCTGGAGACGGCAGTGCACTCTAACCCAGCCAGAGGAAAAGGCTCCCAGCACTTGACCCTGCTTTCTGCACCCACGGCCCAACTGCAGCCTCAGGGGAGATGCTGGCAATGGCTTCTGAGCAGCAAAACCACATTGCTAAGATTTGCTGAGGGCCTACGATGTGCCAGGTAAGCAAGAGGCCATTCTGAAAACATTACCCTCTAACACAGCCACCCTGCAAGGGTGTTTTACAAATGTGGAAACCAAGGCTTTGAGAGGTTTGGACACACGTCCAAGGCCACATAGCTAGACAATGGCGATCTGTCTGGCTCTAAAAAGAGAGAGATTCCGAGGTCCTTCCTGAGACCAAACTGCCATACGCAAAGTGCTCTGAGCCTGCTGGCCGGTGGAGAACTGGAAGGCAGAGCGTGAAGGAGAAGAGTCGCCCCAGCGCGCACACTGCGCCACTCTGCCCAACTCCAGCCTCTGCGCCCATAGCCTCATCAGTCCTGAAGGCAGCAGGGAACGAACGGGGTGCTGGGCTGGGCCCCGAAGGGACACTCCAGACCCCTTAAGAGCTTTCTTCCCCTAAATCTCAAATATTAAAGCAGCAAAGGAGGCGGCTCTCAGAGGCAGTTGGTCTTGAGGGAGGAGGGAAATCTGGGGAGCTGGCTGGCTGGCAGGCAAGTAGGAGCAGGCCAGAAACCAGCCCAGCTGGACTACAGACACCGCCTGAGCTCCTCTCCTGGCCCGTCCCCAGCGTCTGCAAAGTCCACAGCTCAGCCTAGGAAGCCACCTTGTGTAAGAAAGCAAACTCCATTCCCTTGAGTTGGGACTTCCCACCAAGCACCCAGGTGTCCTCCGGGAGACAAAGGGCATTGTGGCGGCCAGGTGACAAAAACACCCCCGGGGCTGGCAGTTCCCAGTCTTCTTCTTCTCCTCTGTGGGGACCGGGTGGGCGCAACAATGGGACAGGAAGTCACACGCAACAGGCAGCCCCGGGGGCATTTGTCAACAGCTGGGTCGGGATCCTGTTCTT